>NC_133654.1:152858459-153173033 GCF_009905375.1 Apium graveolens | reverse complement strand
AAAACAAAAGAATCATAAGATATTATAACGCATCTCTAATTTATCATGGCATTAAACTATCATGAAAGACTTTTGAACTACTTGCAATATGTACTCGAGGGTTCATGGCATCTCTATGTAACTCAAAGATAAACAAAAGATACGCTTGATTTAAATACATCAAAATGACTCAGGATAATTGCATCGATATATATATGAACTGTTTGCAGCAAATACGAAGGTCAAGTTGAATCACTTGCCTTAAGATAGACTGGTCTGGTCTGACTGGTAGGAGCAACAACTGGAGCTTCACTCGACTTTTATGGCAAGTTTCCCTCGTCTCGAGATCCTACATAATAATAATAATCCTCATTATAATATATTCTTTCCATCTTAACCTATTTACAACCCGAAATAAACATGGATGGCCTTAGGCCTATACGCACTTAATTCATATCCACCTTATATTTTCAAATGTACACATGTAGCCACATAATCACATATCGTATATTAATACCAAATAACATCATATACACCATAATGCCACACTAGGCTTGGATGATTTCGACTCACCACTCAAGTTACTTGGTCGCTAACTAAACGAAGTCTTCGAATTTGGGCTTCCTAACTCAATGTGCCTTTCTTAAATTATCCAAAACCTATTGACCCTCACTTGTGCCTTTTGTTCTACTGACCTTACACTATCTTACAACTATGGTGGTCGACCTAATACTCACTTCTAAGTGTCCTAAAACTATGTGATAAGTGAAAGTGCTCACTGGTGCAAATTTCAGAATGGTAACTAAGGTTTCTTGAGTGCATTAGACACTCTTAAACTACAAGTTTTTCTTCAAAATTTTTACACAAGACTCTCCTGACCTAAGGGCATCTCACAAGCTTGATGTGGCTCAAAGGCCTGGCTTGGGCCTTCTTGGGCCTAAGCTAAAAGTCCAAGGTTCCCCTGTTTTTCTGGGCAGAAAATGCCCTGACTTGAATTAACTTGTGACACATGGTTCTAGCTCATATCCTATGAACTATGGTTGGAAAAACTTCTCTGACATACCCTCTAACTAAGGCCCAATTGGGCCTAATGAGGGCCTACCCACGACATGGCCAAATCTCCCTATTTCTAAGTTGTAACAAAACTGTCCCATGCTGGACAGATTTTGTTATTCTACTTGTGCACCTAACCAAATGACATGCAAACCTCCAACCAACTCCTAAAACCTATTATATACTCCCCATACTAACTTCTGGTGGCTTGGGCCTCAAAGTGCCCATCAATGACATGGTCAAAACTCACTCTAAACTCAGGGTACTAAACTGATTTTTCTGCAGAAACTATAACTCTCATTTTCCAAGGTTTTGACTTGACAAACCCAATTATCAACAACTAAATACTTAAACCAAGACCTATACTTGGTGTTCTACTGAACTAACTCTTTTTTTTCTCAAAATACCCTTGGTGAGATCATCCTTACCTATGGTGCAACTATGGCAAAATAAAAGAGACTACTCTTTACAACTCATAAACCTTTATGCTTTTGAAACAACATGATATATATTTTTATAAAAGATAACCACAAATTATTACCATGCAACAAGAAGCATAAATCCATATTATCACATTATTCCTACTGAAATTAAGGCTCACTAACAAAATCTTTTCCAAATGATCAAAATCTTACAACAAACTAAGAGAATTCCACATGCATGCATGCCTTCGGGTTTTTCAACCCAAAACAACCCATTTTCTACATATATTCCATCTTAAAATTGACATGCAAGCCTAGCATAAGGTATACCTAGATGATCACTTAGCATGCAAGGAGTTTTATCAAATTATCATCACAAAATTTAAGTCATTATCACATAAACATGCAAAAATTGATCAAAACAACAAGAATGATTTCAAGGACCATTCATTCGGCTCCCATATGGTCATGGCCGAATGAAATGGATGGAAATGGCCATTAAATCATCAAGATTTTCCTTCTCATGACTTGGCACTTATCCATTCATTGTAGTCCTCTCAAAAACAACCTTAAATCCATAAGAATCAAGATTGTATATTTGAGTTTCACTAAAACCTTAACATGCAACTTTAAAACTTAAACTTTTTACTCAAAACTCTTTGGAATATAAATGATCATGATATAGGAAGTAATATTTACTTGTATGGGAGGTGGAAACTTGAATGTGGAATGAAGAAAAGGGGAGGGGGGTAGGGCTTCGGCAAAAAGCCGAGAGGAAAGGTGGGAGGAGGGAGAGGAGAGGGAGAAAAAATGTAGAAATGGTGGAGTGATCATCTTGATTGTTTGGTTTTTATTTGCCCACAAGTGAGTGGATGTGAGAAATTACAAGAGTAACCCTCTAGCCAAAGTTAGGCAAGTTTGCATGCAAGGTCAAGGAGGTAATTTGGCTAGCAATTTGTGAGTTAGTGGGGTGGTTATTGACTCTTTAGCCCTTTGGTTAAATAGAAGAGAGTTTGCATGCAAGGTTATTCATGTAATTTGATAATTATTAAGCAACTAATTTCCAAAGATTTATTTTTATATAATAAAGTACAAGTTCAAAAATTATAAAATTTATACCATAAAATAACTTGGATTTTTAGAGACTTTATAAAATCATTTTCAAAATTTGTGTACAAAATGTCTTTTAAAAGAAAATTTTTCCAAAGCTTAGAATATTCCTTATAAATCAAAAATAAAGAAATTAAATAAATTCTTGCTTTGAAAAATCATATACTACCCAGAGCAAATTTAAAATGCAAAAATTTTCACTCACACAAACGTACAAGCATTGAATATATTTTTATTTAACTTAATATTATTCACAAATAATATTACATAAAATGCCGGTCGTAACACAATGAATGGTTTCAAAGGTCCAACCCAAATGACTAAGGGTGAATCTGAAATTCCTAAGTCAAATGAGACGAGACCTAAGAAACAGAAAAATAAAGCTAACAAGGCAGGACCCAAGGAAACTTGGGTACCAAAATCAACTTGATTTGATTTTGATGTGTGCGGGGAAACAGACTGAATCTTTGGTACTTGGATAGTGGTTGTTCAAGAAACATGACTGGTGATTCTACCCTGCTCACAGAGTTTAAGGAGAGAGCTGGCCCAAGTATTACTTTTGGAGATGACAACAAGGGTTATACTATGGGATATGGCTTGATTTCAAAGGACAATGTCATCATTGAGGAGGTTGCATTAGTGGATGGTCTCAAACATAATACGTTGAGTATCAGCCAGCTTTGTGACAAAGGCAATTCAGTAACCTTCAACTCAGAAGCCTGTGTTTGTGACTAATAAAAGAAGCAACAAAGTGGTACTCACTGGTGTGAGAAAACAAAATGTGTACCTAGCTGATTTCAACTCATCCAATGCAGAGTTTGTAACTTGTCTTCTCAGTAAATCAAGTCAAGATGAAAGTTGGCTATGGCACAAGAAGCTATCCCATTTAAACTTCAAGACCATGAATGAGCTAGTAAAGAAAGAACTGGTTAGAGGCATTCCTCTAGTGGAGTTTTCAAAGGAAGGACTGTGTGATGCCTGCCAAAAAGGGAATCAGATCAAAGCACAGGAAGAAACTTGATTCAACAATTGAAGAGCCTTTGCAACTACTTCACATGGATTTGTTTGGACCAGTCAATGTATTGTCCATCTCAAGGAAAAGATTTTGCCTAGTAATTGTAGATGATTTCTCAAAGTTCTCTTGGACATATTTCCTAAAGTCTAAAGATGAGGCTAATTAAATCATCATCAATCACATAAGGCAAGTCAACAATCATCCTGATTTCAAAGTTAGAAGAATCAGGAGTGACAATGGAACTGAGTTCATGAATTCTGTCATAAGAGCATTTTGTGAGGAAATAGGGTTTTTGCATGAGTTTTCAGCAGCAAGGACTCCACAACAGAATGGAGTAGTGGAAAGGAAGAATAGATCACTTAATGAAGCTACAAGGACAATGCTTGAAGAATCTAAACTACCAACATATTTCTGGGCTGAAGCTGTAAATACTGCATGCTACACTCAGAACATTTCTCTGGTTAATCAAGCAAGATACATGACTCCCTATCAATTGTTCCAGAACAAGAAGCCAACTCTAAACTTTCTTCATGTCTTTGGCTGCAAATGCTATATCCTGAGAAATCAAACTGATCAAAATGGAAAGTTTGATGCTAAAGCAGATGAAGAAATTTTTGTTGGATATGTTGTTGGTAAAGCATATAGAGTTTACAATCTAAGAACCAACTTGTTGTGGAATCTATACATGTTGTGTTTGATGATAAAAAGATTGAAGGACTGAAAGATGGAGATTACCATGAGAGCCTCAAATTCGACAATGTGGAGATGGTTAGTGATGACAGTGATGATGAAATTGATCAAGAAACAGTGTCTAAGGATAATGCAGACAAATCTACTACCAATGAAGCACAAAACTCAACATTTGTCGAGGTTCATAATGCTTCATCCGTCGGAAGGCAATCTGCGTTATCCGTCGGGAGACAACCTGCCTCATCCGTCGGTACTCAAAATTCACCATCCGTCGGGTTATCAAAGGAGCAGGAGGTCAAGATAGATCACCTATAGAAAGTTCCCGTTTCTCAAATCAAAGATCCACAAACTCAGGGGGAGTTTCTAGCAATCAAAACTCAATCACACATCAAGACAACTATGAGGTCTCTTCATCTAGAGCTAATCTACCTCAATAAAGGAAATGGACAAAAGATCACCCCTTTGAGCTTATCATTGGTGATGTTTCTTCTAGAGTTCAAACAAGAAGAGCAACTCAGGAAGAATGTCTATACAGCAGCTTTTGGTCAAAGGAAGAACCAAAGAAGGTAGAAGAAGCTTTATTGGATCCTGATTGGATTTTAGCTATGCCGGAGGAGCTAAACCAATTTGAAAGGAATAAAGTATGGAAGCTAGTACCCAAGCCTAAAGGAAAGAATCCAATAGACACCAAGTGGGTATTTAGAAACAAGATGGATGAAATTGGCATAGTAGTAAGGAATAAAGCTAGATTGGTAGCTAAGGGCTATTGTCAGCAAGAAGGAATTGATTTTGATGAAACATTTGCTCCGGTTGCAAGACTTGAAGCCATCAGAATCTTCTTAGCCTATGCAGCCCATGCCAATTTCAAGGTCTATCAAATGGATGTCAAAAGTGCCTTTCTGAATGGAGATTTGGAGGAAGAAGTATATGTCAGTCAACCTCCTGGTTTTGAAGATCCAAATTTTCCAGAATATGTCTATTATCTTCTGAAAGCACTTTATGGACTGAAGCAAGCACCTAGAGCCTGGTATGACACCTTATCAAAGTTCCTTTTGGAAAATCACTTCACAAGAGGTACTGTAGATAAAACTTTATTTTTCAGAAATGTTAATGGCTCTAGTATACTTGTTCAAATTTATGTAGATGATATTATTTTTGGCTCTACAGATGAGAAACTTTGCAAAAAGTTTGCCAAATTGATGCAAAGTAAGTATGAAATGAGGATGATGGGAAAACTAACTTACTTTCTTGCTTTACAATTTAAGCAAGTTAGTGATGGAATATTCATTAGTCAAACTAAATATATTTTTGATATTTTAAAGAAGTTTGATCTAATGGATTGTACATCTGCAAAAACTCCCATGGCCACTACAACTAAGGTTGAATTAAATACTACTGAAAAGTCTGTGGATATTTCAAGTTATAGAGGCATGGTTGGCTCACTTCTGTACTTAACAGCTAGTAGGCCAGATATAATATTTGCTACATGTTTATGTGCCAGATTTCAGGCTAATCCTAGAGAATCTCACTTGATAGCTATTAAGAGAATTTTCAGATATCTCAAGGGAACACCAAACCTTAGCATTTGGTACCCTAGAGATTCTGGTTTTGATCTAACTAGTTATTCAGATGCAGATTATGTAGGTTGTAGAATTGATAGAAAAAGTACAACAGGAACCTGTCAATTTATAGGAAACAAGCTTCTGTCCTGGTTCAGTAAAAAGCAAAATTCAGTTTCTACTTGTACAGCTGAAGCTGAATATATTGTTGCTGGCAGTTGTTGTGCACAGATTTTATGGATGAAAAATCAATTGCTAGACTATGGTTTGCAAGTTGAGAGAATTCCTATTTTCTGTGATAACACAAGTGCAATTGCCATCACTGAAAATCCAGTGCAACATTCAAGGACAAAGCACATAGATATCAAGTACCATTTTATAAGGGAACATGTAATGAATAGTAATGTGGAACTATATTTTGTTCCAAGTGAGAAGCAACTTGTAGATATCTTTAGCAAGCCATTGGATGAATCCACCTTTTCAAGGTTGGTAAGTGAGTTAGGTATGCTTAATTACTCTTAAATTTATCTGAGTTATTTTACAAGTTGTTATGCAGCCAAAAATTTAATTGATTTTTCAGTCTTGGATGAAATTTTGGCTAAGTCAAAGTTTACATCTCGACGGATGACCCTTATCCATCGAGTTTAGTCATCCGTCGATATACTATTTATTAATGAAAATCAATTACTTTTCTGGAATCTTTTAAGACACGACGGATAACAGTTTATCCTCATCCGTCGAATTATCTTAATCTGAGCCGTTAATTCCCTGTACATTATCCATCGAGTATACTTACAGTTTGTAAGCATTACACGACGGATAATGAGTGGAATTTTTACAGTTTATTTTTAAATGGCTATTTTAGGCAATTTTCTATTGGTTAATTTACCTTACTTTATTATTTTCATCGGTTATTTTTGAGATAGTATAAAAGCTTATTTCCTTGCAATTGTTTTCTTTTATCATTCTCAAATTCAACTGCTCTAATTTCATTCTCTCTCAAGCAATTACTCTCCTTCTCTTCAAGCTTTCATTCTCTAATAATGGCACCTGTAGTAAAGATTATGTCTCAAACTGGGTTCATTTATGAGAAGAACAATTTCACTACATTGGTCAATAAGGGTATTCAACAATCAGAGGACTACCATAAGATGATGGACTTTGTAAAGAATTGCAAGCTCAATTATTGCCATGTTGGAATCACCCACAATCTTCTGTGAAGTTGTTGAAGAGATGTGGACCACTGCTATCTACAACTCTACTGACAAGACCATCACTCTAACCATCAAAGGTAAAGAATTATGTATCAATAGTGATGTGATAAAAGCATGTTTCAAAATTCCTGATAACAATGTGACTTCACCACACAATGACACTGATATTATCAATATGCTTAATTCCATGCATTATGCACTTCCTACTTCTAAACTGAGTGATATTAGGAGAATGGGTCTTAGGAAGGAGTGGAGTTTCATGTGTGATGTAGTTACTAAGGTTTTCTCTGGAAAAATCAGTAATTTTGATTCAGTGAATATTTCCATGCTATACATGCTAGTTACAGATAAATTTTACAATTTTAGTGACCTTGTCCTATTTGAGTTAGGTTTTAAATTGGGTGAGTTAGCTAAAAGAGGTAAAAATGTGTATTATGCTAGATTTTTCATGTTATTGGCTAACCACTTTTGTGAAGAGATTGTGCTTGAGAACCCTAACAACAAACTGGATTGGTGGGTTCAAGAGAGAAGACTCATTGCAGATTTGAACAGGACCAATCATCACAAGGATGTGCCAATGTTCTACTTTCCTGTAATGCAGGCACCTCAGGTAAGTGAGGTAAGTTCATCCATCCTTATAATTATTCCAACCTCCACTATTTCTTTGAATTCAGGAGTAGCTATGGCAACTGTGCCAATGACCAAACAGTTGCCTACCAAAGCCTCCAAACCTAATACTATTTCCAAATCTAAATCAAAGAAAACCCCCTCTGGTATCTCTCAAAAGATGTCAGTTGAAAAATCCACAAAAGCAAAAGAGGGGAGTGTGAAGGAGGGAAAGTCAGGTGAGGGAAGGGCTGAACATCAAAGAAACCCCAAGAATAAGGTTGGAGAGTTGAGTGAATCCCATCCTAGCCACACTGTAGTTTCCCAACAAACTGTAGTGCTTAAAAAGGACAAAAGCTCACTTTTAGCTGCATCCTCCCAAAAGGATGTGGTTATTGAACAAAGCTCTCAGCCAAGAGCACAGGCCATGAGGGTTAGGGACACAAGCTCACCCCAAACTTATACAAGAAAGAAGAAATCTAAAACCTCTGGGGATGCACAGGGTACGCACACTCTGCAAACTGGTGCTAAAGACACAGTCACTGCACCTTCTCAAGTTCAGTTTGATGTGGCTCCAATAAATGTGTAGTCACAGCCAAAATCTCTAGTTATAGAAGCACCTCATACACCATACTCACCAAAAAACTCTCTGGATGTGGATATGATAAACACATCAATTCCTGATTCCCCTTCTTTAACTCTGTTGGGGAAGCCAAAATCGAGTACAAGTGAGCATCATCTGTTATATGATTTGTTGGCTCACTTACCAATTCTTTCAGAAAATATTGTGACATCTGTGCCCCAAATATCTTCAATCAGCACAGAGTCAACAATAGTTTCTCTTCCCAACTCATTCATTTCTACTCTCTCGACGGATATTGCTCATCCGTCGAGTAGTGATTGTATCCCGACGGATAAGCCTAACAGCAGTTATCCGTCGGATAGCATTACCACTCACTTGATGGATATCACTCATCCATCGAGTATCTCTGCACAACTTCAAACTTCAATTATTTCAAGTGCAGAAGATTTAGTGGTTGTACAGTCACTCTTAGGATTGAGAGAGGAGAGTGTCTTGAGTGAGAGGCTGGGTTGCTCCCAGGAAAAAGGAGAGGAAATGAGTGAAAATCTGCAATCCATTTCTTCAGGATTGGCAAAAGGGAGTGAGAGGAGTCCCACCTTAGTAGGTGAAGGTGAGGGTGTAAGGGTGGTGAGCCAGGGTGAGACCCAGATGCAAAAAAAGAGAGAACATGAGAGAAAAGCAGGTACAGAGGATATATGGGTGGATCCAGCCATTGCTCATGAGTTAATGATTGTGGATGATGCTGAAAAGGAAAGACAATTTCAGCAACATTACAAAGCTGTAATTGATAACATTTCCTTGGATGCTGACACTTTTACTCATCCTGTGTCAGCCTATCAATTGTTGGCTGCTCGGGGCAATGAGGAGGCAGAAAAGACTTTGAATCTGGTGCATACTTCAGAATCTCTACAAAGGGATAAAGCTGCTGTCAATTTAATGCCTCCTACAGCTGGTGAGCCATCTGAGGAATTTGGAGTAAATTCTAATGATGATGACTCTATTTCATTTGATGGAAGAATGAACTTAGGGGGAGATGAAGGCCCAAGTTCTATTCCAGATTTACCTGAATGGGCCTTGACAAAGGAGTCTACACAGGACAATTTAATGTATCCTTGGTCAAACAAATCATGTCTATCCAAAAGGCCATTCAGAAGAGCTCAAATGCTGGTACCAAGGCTATTCTTCAAGCTTACCTAGATTCTCTACACCTCATGAAGCTACAGCAATTAAGACAGAATCTAAGTGTAGATGAACTCAAAAAGGATATAGCTGACTTGAAGACCTATAATTTTGAGAAGCTGGATTCAGTCATGCCATATGGTACCATGCAGGATCTATTACTGAGACTGAGAAAAGAATCAGATGCTGAAAAGAGGTTGACCAAACTGGAGAATAGAGTTCAAGGTATTGAAAACTCTGTGGTCACCATTCTTCAAAATCAACAGTCTCAGACCAGTCTTCTCATGCAACTGGCTAAAGCACAAGGCCTGACTCCTCAACTTGATGATAACAAAAAGGGGGAGGAAGGACCAAGTGAGGGGGAGAAACTTCAAATACAAATCAGCAAAGTAATTATGCCTTCAATTACTGTCTCAAAGCCACCAGTTGCAGATGGTATAGATCTAGTTCAGGCAGCAGCAGCAAACTTGAAAGTTGCTGAGAAAGAATAGTTGAGTTTGGTCAACTGGAAGAAGATTGATGAGGAGATACAGAAAAAGTTTGAATTTCTCAAGGAGCCAGTTAAGTCAGCCATCCATCACTCACAAGTCAAGCAAATCAGTGTGAATGAGATGAGCATGAACTATCTGGAAAGAGGATAATCTTCCTGCATCAAGTCTCCAAAGGCTGAAATGATTCTTAAACCAAGGGCAAACTATTCAAAATCATCCTTGAAGAACCCCTTGGATACTGTGTATGAGACACCCAAGCCTGATGAGAAGAAGCTTCTGTCAAGATCAATTGTTTTCTACAAAGATCCAACTGATTCAGCTTCAAAAAGGAGAATTGCTAAGATATTCAGAAATGGAAAGGAAATTTGTGTGGTAGCTGGACATCCTCAATTTTCTCAAGCAAAGAGAGAAGAAAAATCCAGATTGAAGCAGGAAAAGAAGCAAGCTATTCTAGATGCAAAGAAGGCTAAACAAAAGAAAGAGTAGATTTCTATCTTGGCCAAGCTACAGGCTGTGAATTCATCACAACAAATTCCCTCTCAATCATCTGAAGCTACTGAATCAAGGAAACATGTTGAAGAACAGAAGAAATCTCCAAGAAAGAAAGAATTGGCTAAAAGAACAAAAAGGAAACTGGATATTGTTGATAAGGAATTGGGAGATCAATTTCCTAAGGAACCCACACCAGCTACAACTCAAGCATCAAAGCCCTCTGTGGTATTTGAAGATATAAGGGTGGTGGATCCCTACAGAAATATTCATGATGAACCTATTGTGACCAAGGATGAGCCAATAGAATGGGATAAGATACCAATTCCTGACTTCAGTCTACCAATCCTTAGCAAGCCAAAAAGGACAAAGTCAAGAGCATTCAAGAAGGTGAAGCTGTCACCTCTTAAATCCAAATTTGTATTCAAAGCTCAGCCCAAAGTCAATAAGGGAGACTACTTGTACTTGTGTGACATTAAAGAATTTTCTGATTTAAACCTCTATCTGGATGAACTAGATGAAGTGAGAGGAATTGATGTATATAGAAACCTACCTGGAAGGTTAGTGTTTAAGTACAAAGGAGGAAAGGAGATTCAGTGGCCACTTCACAGGATTCTTCAAGAGAGCCAAGCTGTATTGATTAAAGTTTATTCATCCTTCAAGAAGAACTTTGGGTTCAATGTCACTACAAGAAGACTAGTATTGAAGAAGATTGAAGAACTCAGGAGTGTTAGAGCTAAAGATGCACTCCCAAAGACTCTAATCATCCCATACACGGGGAGAAGAGTGCATCTAAGGCCCTACTGGCTGATGGAGTTCATGGATGACAAAGGTGTTAGAAGATTCTTCAGATTAGAAGACCAACTGAGCATCTCCAGCAATGAGACTCTCTTGGAAATGCAAGAAAAGCTAAATCTTTCAGAATCTGATGAACTGGAATTCCACAGGCAGCTCCAAAATCAGATTAATGAAAACAACAGAAAGCTTGGAAGAAGATCCAGACCTTCAAGGAACTAGATAAATCTGCTCAGGCTAGAGGAGCATCTTGAAAATGACTGTGAGCCAAACTTTGTACATTTTGATTAATTGAAGCACTTTCAGTATTATCTATTTTTCTTTAAAGCTGTATGTTTAGGATGTTTTGTTATCATCAAGTATCTCTTAATTTATGGCTACAATTCCAGTAGACATAAATTGGGGGAGATTGTTGTGCATATGTTGTGTACTTGATGATATCACAAACAAAACACCTAAGTAGATTTTACTTAGTGAAATAATGTAGCACTCGACGGATAAAAATTTTAGTCCCGACGGATAAATCTATAGTCCCGACGGATAATGATTTATTATCCATCGAGTGAGTAGCTTATGTAATAATGAGTCTGTAGCACATTTCTGCATACACCTTTGTATAGAGTCTGTAGTAGCATATAAGTCATGTGGACTTTAACTAGATATTCAGAATAGGTTGATTAATTATACATAGATGATGTCTTGTAATTCTGCATAAGTGAAATGAAGTCAAGTGCCTGATTGCTACTCGACGGATAAACTACAAAGCACCCGACGGATGATCAACAACCCGACGGATGATCAACAATCCGACGGATGATTATGAACCCAACGGATAAAGAATTCAAACATCAGTTGATAGTGACAACTGGTCACATGCGTCGGGATGTATGCAAATGGAATGAGGAAGCCTATTAACTGGGTAATAGAGAACAAAGTAGCAAAGCATAAAAACTGATAGTTTTTATAATGATTCTATCTTTTGACTTTGTAATCTTGGTAATATATAAACCAAGAAGTAGCAAATAGAAACTAAGATCTGAGATACAAAAATTGAGAAACATTTGTAAGCAGAATTATTAGCATTTCTCTGTATTCTCAGTAGTTCAAATTTGTAAGCAGCTGTGAGCATTCTTGCACACAGAGTTCTCTCGATATAATATATATCTCTGGTGGAATTGTTTAAATCCACCAGAAAGTTTTTAAAGACTCTTGTTTTTAATTACTTTAATTAAGTTTTTATTCCGCATTGTGCTAATCAAAACACTTATATTTGTATTCGAGTTTGAACACTTTTATTTTAAGAAAAAGGTTCAAGAATTCCATTCAACCCCCCTTCTGTAATTCTTGCTATATTGTTAAGGGACTAACACAGCTTAAACATAAGCTGAAAGAGATTACCAGTGTAAGCAAGGTAAAGGTAACTAGGAAAAATAGGAATGGAAAGGAAGGTGTGAATAAAAGCAACAATTATATGCCTGTTCCTAATGCTCCTAGAAAGAAATGCTATAACTGTGGAAACTCTAACCATCTGGCTTCTTTTTGCAGGAAGAATAAGAATATAAACTTCTTACCTTCTAAGTCAGGAGTTAAGAGTCAGTCTGTTACGTTTAATCCACAAAATCCTTGTTTTCATTGTGGCAGTATATGGAATTCCATTTATACTTGTAAGGAATATCATAGTTTGTTGTTGTGTATATGTTGTGTACTTGATGATTTCATGAACAAAACACCTTGGTAGATTTTTACTTAGTGAAATTATGTAGCACTCGACGGATAAGATTTATAGTCCCGACGGATGACTCATTATAGTCCCGACGGATGATGACTTATTATCCATCGAGTGAGTAGCTTATGTATCAATAAGTCTGTAGCACATTTCTGCATACACCATTGTATAGATTCTGTAAGTAGTATTCAAGTCATGTTGACTTTAACTAGATATGCAGAATAGGTTGATTAATTGTACATAGATGATGTCTTGTAATTCTGTATAAGTGAAAGGAAGTCAAATGCCTGATTGCTACCCGACAAATAAACTACAATGAAGTCGATGGATGATCAACTAGACAACCCGACGGATGATCATGAACCCGACATATAAAGAATTCAAATATCTGTTGATAGTGACAATACAGTCACATGCGTCGAGTGGATGCAAATGGAATGTGGTAGCCTATTCAACTGGGTTTTCGAGAATAAAGAAGCATTGCCATTTCCATGCTATTATGAAGATATTCAAAGATGCTGGAATAGAGTAATGAAGTAGCATTGTAATAGACTAGATAGTTTTGTTTTATTATCCTGTCTCATTACTTTGTAATCTTGGTGATATATAAACCAAAAAGTAGCAACTAAGAAACTATCGATCTAAGCAACATAGCAGAGAAACATTTGTAAGCAGAATTCTTAGCATTTCTCTGTAGCCTTAGTTGTTAAATTATTGTAAGCAGCTGTGAGCATTTTGCACACAGGGTTCTCTCGATATATATTATATATCTTTGGTGGAATTATTCAAATCCACCAGAAAGTTTTTAAAGACTCCTGTTTTTAATTACTTGTGATTTGATTCATTTAAGTTTTTATTCCGCATTGTGCTAATCAATTCACTTATATATATATTTGAGTTAGAACATTTTTATTTCAAAAAAAAGTTTCAAGAATTCCATTCAACCCCCCATCTGTAATTCTTGTTATATTGTTAAGGGACTAACAATTGGTATCAGAGCGAGCTCATAACTTACAAAGAGTTTAAAGATCAAAACAATACAGCAAGATGAACAAGAAGGATGTTGGAGTCAAGATCCCTTTTCTGGATAAAGATAATTACCATCATTGGAAGGTAAAGGTGCATCTTCATTTGCTTTCTCAAGATGAGGCCTATGTTGAGTGCATAGAAAGAAGCCCTCATGTTCCAATGAGAGCTTCAACAGGAAACGAGCCATCAGTCCCCAAGCCAAGGCATGAATGGTTTGATCCTGACATTGAACAAGTCAGGAAGGATAAAAAGGTCATGAACATCATGTTTAATGGAGTTGATGGAGACATGTTTGACAACATTATTAACTGCAAAACTGCCAAGGATGTTAGGGATACAATACATATCATCTGTGATGGCACTGAGCAAGTTAGAGAAAATAAGATGCAGCTCTTGATTCAGCAATATGAGCATTTTCATAATGAAGAAAGTGAGTCTCTCACTGACATTTTTAGTAGGTTTCAAGAACTACTAAATGCTCTAAAGTTGCATGGAAGGATCTATCAGACAAAAGACTCCAATCTTAAATTCCTTAGATCTCTTCCAAAGAAATGGAAACCAATGACAGTCTCATTAAGAAACTCACAAGATTATAAGGAGTTTACTTTGGAGAGACTGTATGGCATCCTGAAAACTTATGAGCTTGAAATAGAGCAAGATGAGAGGATGGAGAGAGAAAAGAAGAAAGGAGGATCCATTGCACTAGTTGCTGAGCTGGAGGAAAAGAAGGAAGTGAAGATGGAAGTTGTTAAATCAACTTCAAGGGTCTGTGAGAACAAGGGCAAGGGGCTTGCAGTAGAAAGTGAAGATTCTTTGAGCCAAGATGATATGAAGGACATTGATGAGTACCTAGCATTTTTTTCCAGGAGATTTTCCAAGCTTAAGTTCAAGAAGAACTTTGGAGTAGCCAAGCCAAATAGAAACATGGTGGATAAATCAAAATTCAAATATTTTAAATGTGGCTTGGTAGGGCATTTTGCCAGTAAGTGTAGAAAATCAGATTCCAGCAAGAAAAAGTTTGAGCTTGTGGATTATAAGCAAAAATACTTTGAACTGCTCAAACAAAAGGAAAGGGCTTTCAAAACACAAGAAAATGACTGGACAGCAGATGGTCTGGATGAAGATGAAGATGTCAGCTATGTTAATCTTGCCCAAATGGCCAAGTCTGATAAAACAGAGACAAGTTCTTCAAGTAATCAGGTAATTACTACAAACCTTGTACATTTATCTAAAGCTGAGTGTAATGATGCCATAAATGAAATGTCTACAGAGTTATATCATTTGCGTGTTACACTTAAGTCTCTTACTAAAGAAAATGCTAAAATCAAAGAAAACAATTTTTTTAGTGAGAGAAATAATGTGCTTGAGTCTCAGTTCATTGATTTTGAAAAGTTAAGAATTGAGTGTAAAATTGCCAAGGAAGATTTAACTGAGTCCTTGAAGAAAGAAGAAATTTTAAAAAAGCAGCTCGAGCGTGAATAAGAGGTGATTAAGGCATGGAAAACATCCAGGGATGTCCATGCTCAAATCACCATGACTGTCAAAAAGTTAAGTGACAGACTTGAAAAGATTGAGGTAAAAACAGAGACTAAAAAAAAATTGAAATGGTAAAGTAGAGATTAACAAACACAATAACTACACACCTGATAAATATGCTCCTACAAAAATATGTGTCAAGTGTGGTAGTGTAAATCATTTGTATGTTAATTGCAAATCTCCCATGCCTATGAATGCTATGTCTACACAGAATATTAATGCACAGTTTGCTAACATGCCATTTGCACCTAATCCTTATTATGCTGCATTTAGTATGCCACAAATGCCATTTAGCATGCCATACTGGAATAACATATTTACTAATAGCATGCCATTCCCTGTTAATAATAATATGCATGATAATTCTGTTATAATGAATGGTTTCAAAGGCCAAACTCAAATGACCAAGGATGAATCTGATATCCCTAAGTCAAATGAGATAAAGCCTAAGAAACAGAAAAAAAAAAGCTAACAAGGCAGGACCCAAGGAAACTTGGGTACCAAAATCAACTTGATTTGATTTTGATGTGTGCAGGGAAACAGAAAGAATCTTTGGTACTTAAATAGTGGTTGTTCAAGACACATGACTGGTGATTCTACCCTGCTCACAGAGTTCAAGGAGAGAGTTGACCCAAGTATAACTTTTGGAGATGACATCAAGGGTTATACTGTGGGATATAGCTTGATTTCAAAGGAAAATGTCATCATTGAGGAGGTTACCTTAGTGGATGGTCACAAACACAATTTGTTGAGTATCAGCCAGCTTTGTGATAAAGACAACTCAGTAACCTTCAACTCAGAAGCCTGTGTTGTGACTAACAAATCAAGCAACAAAGTGGTTCTCACTGGTGTGAGAAAAGGAAATGTGTACATAGCTGATTTCAACTCATCTAATGCAGAATCTGTTACTTGTCTTCTCAATAAAGTAAGTCAAGATGAAAGTTGGCTATGGCACAAGAAGCTATCCCATTTAAACTTCAAGTCAATGAATAAGCAAGTAAAGAAAGAACTGGTTAGAGGCATTCCTCTAGTGGAGTTTTCTAAGGATGGACTGTATGATGACTGCCAAAAAGGGAAGCATATTAAAGCATCATTCAGGAAGAAACTTGATTCAACAATTGAAGAACCTTTGCAACTGCTTCACATGGATTTGTTTGGACCAGTCAATGTGTTGTCCATTTCAAGGAAAAGATTTTGCCTAGTAATTCTAGATGATTTCTCAAAGTTCTCTTTGACATATTTCCTAAAGTCTAAAGATGAGGCTAGTGAAATCATCATCAGTCACATAAGGCAAGTCAATAATCATCCTGATTTCAAGGTTGGAAGAATCAGGAATGACAATGGAACTGAGTTCAAGAATTCTGTCATGAGAACATTTTATGAGGAAAATGGGATTTTGCATAAATTTTCAGCAGCAAGGACTCCACAACAGAATGGAGTAGTGGAAAGGAAGAACAGATCACTTATTGAAGCTGCAAGGACAATGCTTGAAGAATCTAAACTGCCAACTTATTTCTGGGCTGAAGCTGTAAATACTGCATGCTACACTCAGAATATTTCTCTGGTTAATGAAGCAAGATGCATGACTCCCTATCAATTGTTCAAGAACAAGAAGCCAACTCTAAATTTTCTTCATGTCTTTGGCTGCAAATGCTATATTCTGAGAAATCAAACTGATTAAAATGGGAAATTTGATGCTAAAGCAGATGAAGGAATTTTTGTTGGATATGTTGTTGGTAAAGCATATAGAGTCTACAATCTAAGAACCAACATTGTTGTGAAATAAATACATGTTGTGTTTGATGATAAAAAGATTGAAGGACTAAAAGATGAAGACTACCATGAGAGCCTCAAATTCGATAATGTGGAGATGGTTAGTGATGACAGTGATGATGAAAGTGATCAAGAAACAGTGTCTAAGGATAATGCAGATAAATCTACTACCAATGAAGCACACAACTCAACATATGTCGAGTTGCATAATAATTCATCCGTCGGGAGGCAATATGCGTTATCCGTCGGGAGACAACCAGCTTCATCCGTCGATACTCAAAATTCACCATCCGTCGGGTTATCAAAGGAGCAGGAAGTCAAGATAGATCACCTATAGAAAGTTCCCCTTTCTCAAATCAAAGATCCACAAACTCATGGGGAGTTTCTAACAATCAAAACTCAATCACACATCAAGACAACAATGAGGTTTCTTCATCTAGAGCTAATCTACCTCAACAAAGAAAATGGACAAAAGATCACCCCTTTGAGCTCATTATTGGTGATGTTTCTTCTAGAGTTCAAACAAGGAGAGCAACTCAAGAAGAATGTCTATACAGTAGCTTTCTTTCCAAGGAAGAGCCAAAGAAGGTAAAAAAAGCTTTGTTGGATCCTGATTGGATTTTAGCTATGCAGGAGGAGCTAAACCAATTTGAAAGGAATGATGTATGGAAGCTGGTGCCCAAGCCTAAAGGAAAGAATTCAATAGACACCAAGTGGGTATTCAGAAACAAGATGGATGAAAATGGCATAGTTGTTAGGAACAAAGCTAGATTGGTTGCTAAAGGCTACTGTCAATAAGAAGGAATATATTTTGATGAAACATTTGCTCCTGTTGCAAGACTTGAAGCCATCAGAATCTTCTTAGCCTATGCAGCCCATGCCAATTTCAAAGTCTATCAAATGGATGTCAAAAGTGCCTTTCTGAATGGAGATTTGGAGGAAGAAGTCTATGTTTGTCAACCTCCTGGTTTTGAAGATCCAAATTTTCCAGATCATGTATATTATCTTTTGAAAGCACTTTATGGACTGAAGCAAGCACCTAGAGCCTGGTATGACACTTTATCAAAGTTCTTTTTGGAAAATCACTTCACAAGAGGTACTGTAGATAAAAGTTTATTTTTCAGAAATATTAATGGCTCTAGTATACTTGTTCAAATTTATGTAGATAGTATTATTTTTGGCTCTATAGATGAGAAACTTTGCAAAAAATTTGCCAAACTGATGTAAAGTAAATATGAAATGAGCATGATGGGAGAACTAACTTACTTTCTTGGTTTACAAGTTAAGCAAGTTAATGATGGAATATTCATTAGTCAAACTAAATACATTTTTGATCTTTTAAAGAAGTTTGATCTGGTGGATTGCACATCTGCAAAAACTCCCATGGCCACTGCAACTAAGCTTGAATTAAACACTACTGAAAAAGTCTGTGGATATTTCAAGTTATAGAGGCATGGTTGGCTCACTTCTGTACTTGACAGCTAGTAGGCCAGATATAATGTTTGCTACATGTTTATGTGCTAGATTTTAGGCTGATCCTAGAGAGTCTCACTTAATAGCTATTAAGAGAATTTTCAGATATCTCAAGGGAACACCAAAACTTGGCATTTGGTACCCTAGAGATTCTGGTTTTGATCTAACTAGTTATTCAGATGCAGATTATGCAGGTTGTAGAATTGATAGAAAAAGTACAACAGGAACCTGTCAATTTCTAGGAAACAAGCCGGTGTCCTGGTTCAGTAAAAAGCAAAATTCAGTTTCTACTTCTACAGCTGAAGCTGAATATATTGCTGCTGGTAGTTGCTGTGCACATATGGTTTGCAAGTTGAGAGGATTCCTATTTCCTGTGATAACACAAGTGCAATTGCCATCACTGAAAATCGAGTACAACATTTAAGGACAAAGCACATAGATATCAAGTACCACTTCATAAGGGAACATGTAATGAATGGTACTGTAGAATTACATTTTGTTCCAAGTGAGAAGCAGCTTGCAGATATCTTTACCAAGCCACTGGATGAATCCACCTTTTCAAGGTTGGTAAGTGAGTTAGGTATGCTTAATTACTCTTAAACCTATATGAGTTAATTTGCAAGTTGAAAAGCAGCCAGAAATTTAATTGATTTTTCAGTCATAGATGAAATTTTGGATAAGTCAAAATTTACATCTCGACGGATGATCTTTATCCATCGAGTTTGATCATCCGTTGGTATATTATTTGCTAATAAAAATCAATTATTTTTCTGGAATATTTTATGTCTCGACGGATAACAGTTTATCCTCATCCGTCGAAGTGTCTTAATCTCAGCCGTTAATTCCCTGTACATTATCCATCGAGTATACTTACATTTTGTAAGCATAACACAACGGATAATGGGTGGAATTTTTACAGTTTATTTTTAAACGGCTATTTTAGGCAATTTCTATTGGTTACTTTATTTTACTTTATTATTTTTTTATCAGTTATTTTTGAGATAGTATAAAATCTTATTTCATTTCAATCGCTTTTCTTTTATCATTATCAATTCAACTACTCTAATTTCATTCTCTTTCAAAGCACTTACTCTCTTTCTCTTCAAGCTCTTATTCTCTAACAATGGCACCTGTTGTAAAGATTATGTCTCAAACTGGGTTCATTTATGAGAAGAACAATTTCACTGCACTAGTGAACAAGGGTATTCAGCATTCTGGTGATTATCACAAGATGATGGACTTTGTGAAGAATTGCAAGCTCAATTACGCCATGCTGGAATCACCCGCAATCTTCTGTGAAGTTATTGAAGAGATGTGGAACACTGCTACCTACAACTCTACAGATAAGACCATCACACTCAGCATTAAAGGTAAAGAATTCTGTATCAATAGTGATGTGATAAAAGCATGTTTCAAAATTCCTGATGATAATGTGACCTCGCCACACACTGACACTGATATAATCAATATGCTTAATTCCATGAACTATACACTTCCTACTTCTAAACTGAGTGACATTAGGAGAATGGGTCTTAGGAAAGAATGTAGTTTCATGTGTGATGTAGTTACAAAGGTTTTCTCAAGAAAGATCAGTAATTTTGATTCAGTGAATATTTCCATGCTTAACATGCTCTACATGCTAATTACAGATAAGAATTTTAATTTTAGTGACCTTGTCTTGTTTGAGTTAGGTTTCAAATTAGGAGAGTTAAATAAAAGAGGTAAGAATGTGTATTATGCTAGATTTCTTATAATGTTAGCTAACCACCTTTGTGAAGAGATTGTGCTTGAGAACCCTAATAACAAATTAGATTATTGGGTTCAAGAGAGAAGGCTCATTGCAGATTTAAATAGGGCCAATCATCAAAAGGATGTGCCAATGTTCTACTTTCCTGTAATGCAAGCACCTCAGGTAAGTGAGGTAAGTTCGCCTATCCCTACAACTATTCCAACCTCAACAATTTCTTTGAGTTCAAGTGTGGTTGTGGCAACTGTGTCAATGACCAAACAGTTGCCTACCCAAGCTACCAAACCTACAATTATTTCAAAATCCAAATCAAAGAAAGCCCCCTCTGGTATCTCCCAAAAGATGCCAGTTGAAAAATCCACTAAAGCCAAATAGGAGAGTGTGAAGGAGGGTAAGTTAGGTGAGGGAAGGGGTGAACATAAAAGAAACCCCAAGAATAAGGTTAAAGAGTTGAGTGAATCCCAGCCTAGCCATACTGCAGTTTCCCAACAAACTGTAGTGCTTAAAAAGGACAAAAGCTCATTTCTAGCTGCATCCTCCCAAAAGGATGTAGCTATTGAATAAAGCTCTCAACCAAGAGCACATGCCAAGAGGGTTAGGGACACAAGCTCACCCCAAACTTATGCCAGAAAGAAGAAATCAAAAACCATTGGGAAAGCACCGGGTACAGACACTGTGCAAACTGGTGCTAAAGACAAAGTCACTGCACCTTCACAAATTCAGTTTGATGTGGCTCCAATAAATGTGGAGTCACAGCCAAAATCTCTAGTTATAGAAGCACCTCAAACACCCAACTCACCAACAAATTCTCTGTATGTGGATATGATAAACATATTAATTCCTGATTCCCCTTCTTTAACTCTGTTGGGGAAGCCAAAATCTAGTGCAAGTGAGCATCATCTTTTAGATGATTTGTTGGCTCACTTGCCAATTCTTTCAGGAACTGTTGTGTCATCTGTGCCCAAACTATCTTTAATCAGCACAGACTCAACAATAGTTTCTATTCCCAGCTCATTCATTTCTACTTTCTCGACGGATATTGCTCATCCATTCATCCGTCGGATAGCAAAACCACTCACTCGATGGATATCACTCATTCATCGAGTATCTCCGCACAGCTTCAAACTTCATTTATTTCAAGTGCAGAAGATGTAGTGGTTGTACAGTCACTCTTAGGATTGAGAGAGAATAGTGTTTTGAGTGAGAGTCTGGGTTGCTCCCAGGAAAAAGGAGAGGAAATGAGTGAAACTCTGCAATCCATTTCTTCAGGATTGGCAAAAGAGAGTGAGAGGAGTCCCACCTTAGTAGGTGAAGGTGAGGGTGTGAGGGTGGGGAGTCAGGGTGAGACCCTGATGCAACAAAAGAGAGAAAACGAGAGAAATGCAGGTACTGGAGCAATAAGGATGGATGTCATTGCTAGTGAGTCAATGAATGTCTAGGATTCAGACAGGGAAGGACTATCTCAGCATCCTAAAGCTGTTATAGATTCCACTTCCCTTGATGATGAGGCATTTACTCACCCTGTTCCAGCTTATCAACTTCTAGATGAACAGGGCAATGACAATGCAGAAAGGATGTTGAATTTGGTGCATACCACCCAGTCTATGATGAGAGCTAAGGATGCCATCACAGCTTTGCCTTCTACAGCTGGTGATGTGGACTATGAGACTGGTGGTTCAGCTAATTTCTTTGGAGATGGGAGTGGGGATAGTGAAGATGAATCAATGGACATAGGGGGAGAAGTAGGTTCAAGTTCAAGATCAGGTATGCCATCATGGGCCTTCTCAAAGCACTGTGATAAGCATTACTTCAAGAAAACCCTGATCCAGTTAATCAATCAGACAAATACTGCTCTTCAAACCACTACCAATGCCAGCACCAAGAAGCTCCTTTAGGCACATCTAGCCTCCCTGCAACTTTAACAAATCCAGCCTTCCAGCATGCTAGGGATGTAAATACCATGAAGGGTGATATTGAGGAGATGAAGAAGGCCCTTTCAGACAGGATAGATTCTAAACTTCCAGAAGCTACAATGCTTGACATCAAGAGGAAATTAAGGAAAAATTCTGATCTGTCAACCAAGATAGATGCCTTGGACACAAGAATGTCAGCTATGGAAGCATCTTTAACTGCCATTCATCTTCATCAAGCCCAACAGAAAAATTTACTACAGAAACTGGTGGCTGCTCAAACTCCCTCCTCACCTCAACTTGATGATAACAGAAAGGGGGGGAAAGGACCAAGTGAGGGGGGGAGACCAAGTGAGGGGGAGAGGCTTCAAATTCAAATCAGAAAAGTAATTGTGCCTTCAATTACTATCTCAAAGCCATCAGTTACAGATAGTATAGATCTGATCAATGCAGCAGCAGCCAACATAAGAGCAGCTGATAAGGAGAAGTTGAGTTTAGTCAACTGGGAGAAGATTGATGAGGAAATACAGAAAAAGTTTGAACTTGTCAAGGAGCCAGTTAAGGCAGCCATCCATCACTCTCAAGTCAAGCAAATTAGTGTGAATGAGATGAGCATGAACTATCTGGAAAGAGGACAGCCTTCCTGCATTAAATCTCCAAAGGCTGAAACAATTCTGAAACCAAGGGTAAATTATTCAAAATCATCTTTGAAGAACCCTTTGGATACTGTGTATGAGACACCTAAGCCTGATGAGAAGAAACTTTTGTCAAGATCAATTGTTTTTTACAAAGATCCAGCTGATTCAGCTTCAAAAAGAAGAATTGCTAAAATTTTCAGGAATGAGAAAGAAATTTGTGTGGTGGCTGGACATCCTCAATTTGCTCAAGCAAAGAGAGAAGAAAAGGCTAGATTGAAGCAGGAAAAGAAGCAAGCTGCTCTGGATGCTAAAAAGACTAAATAGAAGAAAGAGCAAATTGTTATCTTGGCCAAGCTACATGTTGTAAATTCATCACAACAAATTCCTTCTCAGCCATCTGAAATTACTGAATCAAAGAAGCAAGTTGAACAACAGAAGAAATCTCCAAGAATCAAGGTATTGGCTAAAAGAACTAAAAGGAAACTGGATATTATTGACAAGGAATTGGAGGATAAATTTACTAAGGAATCCACGCCATCCACAACACAAGCATCAAAGCCCTCTGTGGTTTTTGAAGATATCAGGGTGGTGGATCCCTACAGGAATATTCATGTTGAACCTATTGTGCCCAAGAATGAGATTGTAAAGAAAGATCTTGTGAGTGGACTACCAAAAACAGTATTTGCTCCTGATGGCCTTTGTGATTCATGTCAGAAGGCAAAACAAAGAAAATCTTCTTTCAAGAGCAAAACTGAGTCATCAATTCTTGAGCCTTATCACCTACTGCATGTTGATCTATTTGGTCCAATCAATGTCATGTCTATTGCAAAGAAGAAATATGCTATGGTTATAGTGGATGAGTTCACAAGATACACTTGGTGTATTTCTTGCACAAGAAGACTGAAACAGCATCTACTCTAACTGATCATGTCAAACAGCTGGATAAATTGATCAGAGATTCTGTTAAAATAATAAGGAGTGATAATGGCACTGAGTTCAAGAATTCAATCATGGAAGAGTTCTGCAAAGATCATGGAATCAAACTGGAATTTTCTGCACCTGGAACTCTACAGCAAAATGGAGTTGTAGAAAGAAAGAAGAGGACTCTTATTGAAGCTGCACGAACAATGCTTGATGAAGCAAAGCTACCAAGCTATTTTTGGGCTGAAGCTGTGCAGACTGCTTGTTTTACACAAAATGGTACACTTATAAAAAAGTATGGAAAAACACCATTTGAGATGGTGAAGAAAAAGAAGCCAAATCTGAAATATTTTCACGTATTTGGTTGTAAGTGTTTTTTCTTAAGACTCATCCTGAACAGCTGTCAAAATTTGATCTAAAAGCTGATGAAGGAATTTTTGTTGGATATCCACTTTCCAAAAAAGCCTTCAGAGTCTATAATTTAAGAACAAGATTTGTCATGGAATCTATCAATGTCTCTTTTGATGATAAGAAGATTACTGGACTTGAAGATTTCGATGATCATGATCAGCTGAGATTTGAGAATGAAGATTTAAATTCTAATTCTGGAAATTATGATAACTTAAATCCTGATCTTGTAAGTTCTGATGGATTAAGTTCTGATGTTCTTGAAACTGTGGTAATAACTCCAAAGGAAAATGCACATGTCCAGGGGGAGCAAGCTGAAGAACCTACCACATCTCAAGACTCTTGAGAAGCATCAGAACCTGTCACTGGTTCTTCAAGTTCTGATTCATCTAATTCCGATGAGCCAAATTCTGATAATTCTGGAAGCTCTGATTCTTCAACTCCTGAAAAATCAAATTCAAATTCAAAAGTCTCAGAGAGCATAACTATAGGGGGAGCATCAGAAAATACTGATGAAGACAGCATGGATCATGGGGGAGGATGTAACGCCCCCAAATCCGGGGTCAGAGGATTTGGTCGTCACTATGAAACCTCAATCCAAATCAACCTGTTTAATCAATAATTAAATGTCAGCGGAAGATATTTATCATAAATGACCCCAAACTAATCCAAGATTTTTTAAGGTTACAGTTCTAGAAACAAGAATTCCAAATTCCATCAATAAATTTTTCACTTTCTTTTAAAACTCTTTTCAATAAATTCCAACTCAAAATTAAACCCACTAGTATAACTTCGAAATGAAGTATACTAGGCCCAAATAAAATAAATAACTATAATATAATATAATAAAAACAACTTTACACAATAAAACTTACACTAGTTCGCAAACCCTGGACCAACCACCTTCCAAAAGCTTCTTCTTTGCTTCCTTGAATTACACAGTTAAACAGCGCAAGCTAATCCTCACTGGAGGTTAAATTTGAAAACAGGCAAGTATGAGCGGAAGAAATACTCAGCAAGATCATTATAGCGAATATAGGGTCGTTTTGATATAAAACTGACATCTGCATCAGAGCTGAACATTTAAAAATCATAATTGCTGAATCATAAAATTTTAGTTGAAGAACCCCAGAATTGATTCCTCCTCTGTATTCAAAATCCTTTTGATATTTTTGAGCAAAATGCTTCAGCAATACTTTGAATCTTGACGAGAATAAACTCATAAAATAGTGTTTACGGAAATATCATAAACATCAATAATAAGAAACAATGATTATAGATTGAATCAAAAACTTTACTCAAAACCGAACTATTGAAATTAATACTTATTTTTCTGTCATATCAAATTAGATATCAATACGAACTTTGATGCTCACAACATCCCATACTGAAGTCAACATCAATCATCTATATTAATACCACTTTTGATATTTAACAACAACGTAAGTATCAGCATAAATCAGAATCTGAATCAAAACTGTATTTTACCATTATTCCAAAACAGAAACAGTTGATAAATCATTTATTCAATGAATATCAAAAATGATATGATAATTTAGATTGGGATCATTCTTTGACGGACGTACTATCACATGCTGATCAGCCCGTGTGATAGCGCTGAGTCATGATTCGTAGAAACATGACCCCAAAAACACGAGTACTCAAACAAAAGGCAATATACCTGCCTTTGGAAAAAATTATGTCATAATATTCCCTATGACACTTAGAAATAGCCCTCCGCTGGACCGTCCGTCCCGGTCACTTACGCAATTATGATCCAATCTTAAAACCTTTTATTGAACAGGGGTCATAATAATCGACACCCGAAATAATTTTTATTTCCCCCATTTACTTGGGCAGGAATATCCGCAACCGAATCACTTTTCTCCAAAATCCAAAACATTTATAAATCTAGTAATTTGACAAGTAAAATCACTTAGCTATTCTGAACATAGAATAGCAGAATAGTGCTTGCATAAACAGAATCATTTAATTCAGCGATATGTAAAATATTTATCTATTCCGAACTGAGAATAAGAAAAGCAATACTTGCATAAGAAGATTTAAAATAAATATCACTTGAATAATAAGTGATGATAGAGATACTTGCCTTTGGGATTTAGCAGTTAGTCACACTCGCAAACACGCATCTATTATGACATCTTGTCTCAAGACATCACCGTCTTTATTCCACTAATTCTTCGGCTTGCTGCTCATGCAGTGTTATAACCCAATATTCCATACTATTCAACTTCAGCCTTCATCTATTCCATCTGAACCTGATCTTCTTGAAAGACTCGCATCTATAAATAAAAGATATAACTTTAATCGTCTAAACTATAGTTACTCGATGAACTGCGCGTCAAAAGCATATCGTCTACCCATACGATAGCCCACACATAAATATAACAGACAAACACATGACTCTTGATCCACATACACACATAATTCACATAGCACATAATCACATAACTCATGTATCACATAATTCATATCACATATGACTCGGTTCATCAAAATATTCGACTCGGTATGTTCAAAACTCAAATCAGGTCAAAAATATGATTTTACGATCAATAATCGACTCAGAATGACTCGTAAAACAAGTGACCTTTTGAAACAAAAGAATTTGGGTCTTGAAAGTATTTTTAATGAAATCAAAACATTTTTTTGAGTCTAGAGGCGTTCGTTTTATATTAAACGGATGAAAGGTTTATTTATTATGAATTTTTAAACATTTTTCGGAATTAAAACGGGTCTCTGAATCATTTAATAATTAAATAATAGGGCTCGAACACCCGAAAATAATTTCATAAGAATTATCGAGCCTGGAAAATAATTTAAAATAATATTTTAAAGTTCAAAACCATTTTTCGGAATTTTTAAATCAAAATAAATAATTAAATCTAATTAAATAATCAATTAAAATTAATTAATAACTAATTAAATTAATTAATCAATTAATATTTAAATTAATTGACTAATTAAATAATTAATTATCAACTAAAATTAATTAATTAAATAATTTGGATTTATTTTTGAATTAAAAATAAATTTTCAGAATAAAAATAATGATTTTCAAAATAAAAAAGAATTTTTAGAAATTAAAAATAGGATTTCTGAATCATTTTTAAATCAGAATTCTGGAAACACAATTGAAATTAGGAATTAGGGTTTAGGAGAATCAAAGTCGGGTCGGTTTAAATCAGAAAACGGGTCGATAAGAACCCAGCCGGATCCGGGTCGAACACCGGCCGGATTCTGGAATTGAAACCCAGTTTCCGGTGGTTCGCCGGATTCCGGCGAGTCCCAATCTCCCACCCTTCACAATCATTTTCTATGCTTTTGACTCGAATCAATTCGTCACAACTCAGCAACTCAGAACGAGTCACCACCGTAATAGACGAACGTGAACTCGTCGATTCCGATCAAAATGCCATGAAAGTCGGCGAATACTCAAGGTTTTTCGGTGACTTTAAATCGGACATGATAAATTCAATCAAAAATATCATTAAACTCAGAGAAAGACGATCTATAATTATGCATAAACCAAATCAATAAACAAGTAACAATCAAGAAACCCCCAATTCGAAAATTAAATCCAAAAATCGACTTTCAAAATCGATACCTCCTTTGATCATTTTGATTGCAGAATATGATAGAGGGGATCAAGGGCTTCACAACGGTTACAAATACTTGTGATTTGGTGTTCAATATCACCTTCAATTTTGGGTTTGATTCTCAGAACTTTTCAAGAACACCAAGAACAGCTTTTTTACAGAATTTCCAGAAAATCAAACTTCAATTACTACATGATATTGAACTCTATTTTTGAAGTATAATATATGAAATTGACCAGAAAAACATGCCCTACAACATGGAATCATCAAAACACTCAAATAATCACGTCTGCAAAAATTCATATTTTATTCTCTAAATAATTTGAATTAAAATAATTAAATAAGAAAATTACCTTGATTTCTAGGTAAAAACTGATGATTGATTCAAAAAGAAGATTTCGAGAGATTCGTTTTGATATATTACACGCTTGAATCGAAGTTCGGTAACGTCCTCGTTCGTGCGTTTGATTCTCCGGAACGTATCGATTTCTAGGGTTTTTCTCTGTATTTACTGTATTTTTACTGGTTGCAAATGAATAAACGAAATAAATAAAATAAGAAATATGCTATTTATATTTAAGAAATATTGGTTCGTTCTGGATCATTTTGGATCGTTAAATTAGTTGCTTAGCCGCTAAGTAACTACAAAATGATCCAAAAATAGATTACTTAGCCGCTAGTAACTATAAAAATGATACAATTTAATACCAGATTTGGATAATTATCAAAACCGAGCTTTTCATAAAACACCATATACAAAAATAATATAAAAATATCCCGTCTCTCGAGAATACGGGTTTTGTTGATTTACCGAAATGATTATCGTACCGAAAATCTTACGACGGGCCGCGCACAGGTCAAACCGTAATCTGGATCGAAAAAGTCAAAACACGGAAAATGTCCGGAATTACCAGATTAGGTTAGGAAGAAGTTTTTGGAAGAATTTTGTGTTATAAAAACACAAAAACAGTTGAAGTCGGATGATTTCCGGCTTTATAAAATGTAATAACTTGAATTTTTGAGACCCTGTAAAACGTTTAATGAATAGTAACCCTGACAGGCGGGAAAAACTTTTGAACCCACACTATATAGTGCATAAGAAAATGAGTTTCGGAATCGATATTACGACTATGCGCACCAAATGAGTGTATGTAAACGCTATTAGTTTTCGAAGAAAACGAACTTTGAAAAATGACCGTAATTACGACTTATCAAGGACTACGGGAATCACAATATAATTACGACATTAAAATCCTACGGATTTATATCCAATTAGGATAAATAAAAATATAAGGAATAGAAATGAAAAGAATTACATTGCGAACCATTTACGAATAAGTATTGCGGAGAACGTTTAAGTAACCATGCGAACGCGTAAACGATTAATTAAACGTAATGCACTAACTAAACCATGGTAAGGAAGTAACCATGGTTACTTCATCAAATAGTGAGCTAACCCTAGGATGACCAAGCTAGCTAGCAAATAGTGTGCTAAGGAGCTAACCTTGTAGTTTAGCTTGTAAGCTAGCAAGCTACAAAGATTTGTCCATGGATTTGGAGACAAGGAATAAACCTAAGCTATCCTAGGAAGAATAAAGATCAACTTGCAAAGATATCAAGTCACCTTACAAGAAGCAACCTAGAAATCATCCAAGAGAAGCAACCAAGTGCTATAAATACCCCCCCCTCACAAAGCTCCCATTCGGCTATTTTGAAGAAAAAAGGGGAATTGCAATTCAAAACTCCAAGCTCTGGTTCTTGTAAAATCACACAATTATTTCCCAAGCCTCCTAGAAACTAAACTAAGGTAAGAAAAATCTTTCATCTCTTTTTATCAAGGTTTGATGGGTGGAATAAATTCAAGAAACTCACTAGTGAATAGTGTGAATAGTAACCTCTCTTTGGTTTCTTGATTTTAATGGTGGTTTTAGGTTCCAAAAATCATACCAAGCACTTCCAAGCCTCCACCATCCTCAAGAACACATCTCAAGCTTTTAAGAAAAGTAAAAATCTTTGACCTAACTTTATTTAAGGTTCATATTTAAGATCCATTTAGTGGGTGTTAGTAAACCTAGCTTACTAAGTGTTGTTGATGAAATCTTGATGATTAAGTTAAGTAGATTTAAGGTTGGTTGTTGTTGCCTCAATAACATAATGTTCTTGAGAGGAGTTTGTGTGTTGATGATGATATGATGATTGTTGGTGGTTGTGTTGATAGTTAAGGCATAAACGAAACCCCGATCGTAAACGTAACTTCGTTAAAACCAACAAACCGTAACTTTAAGTTTCTGCAGAAAGTCTCGAAGTATTAAACTGTAGATTCTTGATAAATAACCTTTTTTTAATATAGACAATGTTATAAGGATCGTTTAGGCGCTTGAATCGCTTAATTCCGATTTACGAATCAAAAGTTATGATCGTTTTAGTAAAAGTGTTTTATGTGACAAAAACTGCTACGAATTACGAACTTTGAAAATATAAAGGATAGACTTAAAAGTATTCATAAATCATGAAATTTTTACAGAGAGTAAAATGTGGAGTTTCCTAAATGTCATAAAAATTTCAAGTGAAAATAATGATTCCTAAATTTTATAAAAATGTCAGAGCCGAGACCATGCGAGTAGAAACCGTAAGAATCCTTAAGCGGAGCCGACAACGAGAGGGTGTATAATGAGTAGCGCATGAGTGCGAGTTACCGTGAATTACGACGGAACCTAACAAAATGAAATGTGTTTATGGTTATAGATTTCCGAGCGGAACCTAGAGCATCCTCCACCTCGAGATACCCAGGCAAGTTTACAAACCCAACTCCATTTTACTGTTGTGTTGTGAAAGGATTGTTTTACTATCATCGCATAAATACCATGTTTGCCATGATACGTAGTTGTTGAATTTTTGCATAATATAGCGATGTTGTATGATAAGTATATATCGTGAAATGATTATTTCGCTTTAAGCGTGACGTATTATATAAGACCGAGGGTCGGTTGGGGATTAAGATAAAACCCGGGAATCGTTCCGGAGATATTATAGGAGGGTTATATGTCCATAGTGGTACGTTTTAAAGGGACTCATCGTCCACTTATGAAACATTAAAACACCTCGAACTTTTAAAACGATTTCCCAATGAGCATATTCCCTCAACTATATTTTATTGATTCGGATATTAAATATTATATACGTATTCCTTTATTATAGGAGTATTATACTTCAACGTTATTGATTTCAAACCCGATTAATCATTATAGATTATTAATTATGTAAACACAAACTAGTTGAGGAATACTATTTAAATAAATCTTTTAAAGAATAACTCATTCGAGGTATGATTAATATCGATTATCATTTAAATTATTTATAGACTACTATTTAAGTAATGATTATTTATTAAGGATTGTTATTGGTTGAAAGATCATAGATCCTGATATATCTTCTGATTTAGAAGTATTATTCGAATAATTTCAGATCGTCGGTGGATTTTATTCCGACTTATTGTTATAATAAATATAGTTTCAAGAAGAAACTTTTCCCCTTATTAATTATCTGTTGACAACGGTCAACTCACATCCCTAGTACTTCCTCCTAAATTCTCGGAAGTACGTATATACATATATGTACACTTATATTTAAAAAGATAAACTATCTCTATCAACAAGCAAAACGCTTGGGGAACTTCGATGTGGTTCAAGTTCCCGAGATTGATAGAATTCTGTTGAAGGACAATGGAGGGGTAGACTCTGGTACTACGTGTGATGGATGGGCTACCAAAGGTACCGCAGGCGAAGGTACTTTATGTACTCAGGAACTTGTGAAGTATGTGTATACCCGAAAATGGGACACGTAGCCCGAATACGGCCAGGGTGATACCCGAGAGATGACGGTATTCGTCCTTTTACTAGTAAAGAAGGTTACTTTCCGTAGGACGACTGATCATCGTATGCGGTGGCTCATGTGAGATGTCCAAAATCTTCCAATTGGAATTGATATGCAATACCGTAACCCAAGCCTAGGTGCTGGGATTACTATTAAGGTATTCGCTGGTTATAAAACCCCCTTAAAAGAATTGTTTTCATAAGAAGGTGTGGGACACCAAGAAATCTACTCTTAAATAAAACATATATATAATATATGATGTTATTATACAATAATTTTCATACTGTACATTATTATGCTGAGCATCTTAGCTCACACTTGTTTTCTTAAATTGACACAACACAACAGTGAATCAAGATGCCTGCCATGAGAACCACAGCCAGGAAACGGGTAGGAAATGGCCAGCTGTTCCGTAGATTGTTTGGTGCAGTACCTCAGGTAGTCGGAATAAGCTGGATTAGTTTTCAGTTGTTTATAGTTCGGCTTATTTATAAGTATGGGTTATGTAAAATAAGAAATAAGAAACGTATATTCGGCCGGCGGATTAACCTTACTTAAAGGTCACTCCCGGTAAGACTAATTACATTTGGGTTGTAATAAAATTTCTCTAGTAATGATGGTTTGTTTCCAAGACAATAACCTGTAGTGTGTGTGTGTGTTAAGGGTGGGGTCGTGAAGCGTGAGTATTTACATATTGTAGTGTGAGTTGTGTGAGTTTAGATAGCGTGGCTTCCGAGACTCCTGACCCCGGGTTTTGGGGCGCCACATAAAATAATTTTGGTAATTATTCAGAAAAAAATTAGTAAATCTATAAATCATTATAAAATCATATAACAATCCAAAAATTACCAGGAAAATATCACAATTATCTATATTTTATTCTGGACATATAATAATTAAAATACTCAAAGAATATCATATATAAACATCCAAACATCAATTCCAATTATCATATAATTCACTAAAATTTACATAAAATCACATAAATAATTCTAAATAATAATAATAATATTTGAAAATATGGGATATTACAGAGGATCCAGTTCTAGAGATCAACTTCCATCTGCAAGGAAGTGGACTAAAGCACATACACCTGATTTAATCATTGGAGATCCTGAAGCTGGTGTCAGACTTAGAACAGCAACTTCAAATGAATGTCTCTATCATTCTTTTCTATCTCAGACTGAACCAAAGAAAGTGGAAGAAGCTCTTCAAGATGTTGATTGGGTGCAAGCAATGCAGGAAGAGTTAAATGAATTTGAAAGAAATAAGGTCTAGACCCTAGTGCCAAGACCAAAGAACAGATCAGTTGTTGGTACAAAATGGGTGTTCAGAAACAAAACTGACAGTAATGGCATAATTACAAGGAATAAAGCAAGACTGGTTGCTAAAGGTTATTCTCAACAGGAGGGTATTGATTATGATGAAATATTTTCCCCAGTTGCTAGATTAGAAGCCATAGGATCTTTTTGGCTTATGCTGCTTACAAGAGGTTTAAAGTCTTTCAAATGGATGTGAAAAGTGATTTTCTCAATGGAGAATTGGAAGAAGAGGTATAAGTTGAACAACCTCCAGGCTTTGTAGATCCTAAATTTCCCAATCATGTCTACAGGCTTGGCAAAGCACTTCGTGGCCTTAAGCAAGCTCCAAGAGCATGGTATGAGACTTTAGCTCAATTCCTTCTGGAAAGTGAATTTCACAGAGGCACAATTGACAAGACTTTATTCTACCTCAACCATAAAAAGGACTTACTTTTGGTACAGATATATATTGATGATATCATATTTGGTTCTAATAATTCCAAAATGTGTGAGAAGTTTGCAAAGCTAATGCAGTCAAGATATCAAATGAGTATAATGGGAGAATTCAGCTATTTTCTGGGCCTTCAAGTCAAGCAAACTGAAGAAGGCACTTTTATCTGTCAATCCAAGTATACCAGAAATTTAATGAAGAAATTTGGAATGCAAGATTGTTCAACTGCATCCACTCCCATGGCCACTACAACCAAGTTAGATAAGGATACTGGTAAATCAGTAGATATTACTAACTACAGAGGTATGATTGGCTCCTTACTCTATCTAACTGCAAGTAGACCTGATATCATGTATGCTACCTGTCTTTGTGCAAGATTTCAGGCTGATCCAAGAGAACCTCACTTATTAGCTGTGAAAAGAATTTTCAAGTACCTTATGGGTACAGCTGATCTAGGATTGTGGTATCCTAGGGAATCATATTTTAAGCTAATTCGTTACTCAGATGCAGATTTTGCAGGATGCAAAATAGACAGGAAAAGCACTAGTGGAAGCTGCCAATTTCTTGGAGGCAGATTGGTTTCTTGGTTTAGCAAGAAACAAAAGTCAATTTCCACATCAACTCCAGAAGCAGAATATATTGCTGCAGGAAGCTGTTGTGCACAGATTCTTTGGATGAAGAATCAGTTACTGGATTATGGGTTAGAATTTTCTTAAATCCCTATTTACTGTGATAATCAAAGTGCTATTGCTATGACAGGTAATCCAGTTCATCACTCAATGACAAAGCACATCAGAATTAGGTACCATTTCATAAGGGAACATGTGGATGAAGGTACAGTGGAATTGCATTTTGTTCCAACAGATCAACAGCTAGCGGATATCTTCACAAAACCACTATGTGAAGCTACTTTTATAAGATTAGTAAATGAACTTGGAATGGTTTCAGGTTCTTTCTCTAAATCTGCTTAGTTTTTGTTCTTATGCATCAGACTTTATGATCAGTGTTTACAGATTGTATTATCTATATGTAATCTGTGCTTAATTTGAAAATTCATTAAATGCTGATTGTTATCTGATGTGGATTTATATACTCTGATAAGTATTTTGAATGTTCTGTGGCTATTCAATCCAATGAGGATAACTGTGCTAGATGATGACCTAGTAGTCTTTAACATACTAGAAATCCCATGTTTTAATTAGTTGTTTATGTGGAAACTCATTAACACAAGGAGATTCTGATATTGAGCTTAGTCAAGTTTACTTTGTATATCTTATTACTAAGTCACAAACTAGATTCTTGGTTCTTATCTGTCAAATTATGATGTTAGTAAATCTTAAGAATGAACTAAGTGCTGATAAGCCTCACTTATCAAAAGAAAAGAAAAGAAAAGAATAAAAGTCAGGTACTCCTTTGAGATCTAGAGTAAAAATGTGGAAGGGAAGACCCAAGTGCATTACTGGTATTAAGTAATATGCATTAGAAAAGCAAAAAAATTTCTTGATGGCTTTTCACACTCTATGATTACTGGGAAATACTCTGCTAAAAGCATAAATTCTGATAAGCAGTCGTGACTCACTTACACTGAGAAGCCACTGTAAAAAGGAATTTCAAAAGATGCATAAAATGAGCACAAACGGTTGAGGTGGACTCATGCATAAATTTGTTCTATAGTAGACATCATGACTGATGACAGATTTTAAGCATTTTTCTGAGTTATGCCTTATTTCTAAGATGTACTAAAGTTGATCAGACTTTAATCTTTATCTGATATTTTGCTGAATGCACACACTTTCACTCCATATGAATGATGAAAATTACTGTGGTTATTAAGATGTTTTTGACAAACAGTTAAGTGTCATTTGCATAAATTCTGAGGACAAGTTCTGATGGAAGTTTTGATGATTAAACTCTGAAGAAAACAAGTCAGTATTTGTATGAAAAATCACAGAAAAAGATATTCACTTTTTGAGTACAGATTCTGATGACTGTTAAAATCTGATATAAGTTAAGTTCTGATATTAAATCCTGATGGAATCTTTGATGCTTACGTGGCATTTTTCCTTAACTTATTTGTGGTAAAATCTAAAACAGTCATATTTAAATCGGAATAAATTGTGTGAGATAAAAACAGTCATAATCATTATGGGTTAGTGGTTAACGTGTATGTCCTGAAAAACTGCATGTGCACGGTAATTATTGCTTATTATACGTGCCCATTAACTCCTGCTCTAACCGTTTATTGACTGTTCACACGGTGCCAGGTGTAAAGTGTATCCCATGTTTAAAAAAAATATAACAGGTGAGTGGAGAAAGTATATATATGGGAGTTAAAAGATTTTCAAACCTTTTACTTACTTTTCTATTCTTAATCTCTTTTACTTTCTCTTTCGCTCTAATATTCTCTGAAGCATTTTCTTTCAGGACTTTTAACAAACACTCTCTTTCTCACTTAATTTCTTACAGAGATGGCACCAAAAGACGTAATTTTCAGTGGAGCTAAGTTTGTTCCTAACAACTACTCCGCCATTCTTAGCAAGGCTGAAGCTCCATCGGAACTTCACTTCATTCAGGATTTTTTCGCTAATTCTGATATTTTCTCTAGAACTCAAGTGCTGGAGTTCTGTAGAAGTGGAGTATATGATGATGGTGGTGCTCAAGGGTCCCCAAGTATTATCTTTTCATCATGGGAGGATGAGCATGTCGTGACATTGGTCACGGTTCGACAAGCACTGCAGCTTCCTGAGAACTGCGTTTAATCTACTGTTGAGGAGCCAGTTCTTCAAAATATGATGGTCAGTCTGGGGTATGAAAAGACATTGGCAAAGCTGGGTCAATTGAAGAGACCTTACATAAGGAGGGAAGGGAGTTTCTTCTTTGACTGCATTACCAAGGCTTTTGTAAACAAATGTTCTAACTTCGATGCAATCCCCATATTCAGTCAACAAATCGGGTATGCTCTCATTTATCAAACTGATTTTGATTATGCAAGTGTTGTCTTAGGTTTCATTGGGGATAGGATGACAGAAGACAGAAATATTGTTTATTTTTCTAGATTCTGTCAGCTTATTTATAGTTTTTGTTGTGATGATAAGCCTCAATCAGCTAGTGAATTAATTCCATCATTCAGACTAGCTAAAAGAGCTTTTAATGACTTATTATCTACTGATAATAAGAAGGCTGTGTTAAGACCCCTCCGAGTTCCTTTTTCTGTCAAACAAGCCTTAATAATCTATGATCCATTTAAATACACTGCATTATATCCTGATGTCCAACCATCAGAACCTCAACCATCAGCACCTACCATCTTTAAACAAACACCTCAGACTTCTCAACCATCAGCACAAACAACCAAACCTTCATCTTCCAAAACTTCTAAGAGGACAAAGTCTGTTCCTCAACCTCCACAAGGAAGATGATTCTCAGAGATGAGTCTGAGAGTGAAGAGGAAATAAGTGAAGCACGAGTTCATGCATCTGAACCTGTGATAGTTGAAGCTGAGAATGTTACTTTTCAAAAAGAGAAAGCAGCTCAAAGTTCTGATACTTTGAAAAGGAAATCTGTAAATTTTGATGTTGCTGAAGCAACTCCTTCACTGGCAAGGAGATTGAAGAAAATGAAGGATAGGAGGCATTTGGCTAAGGCTATATCAGAAGATACTGAAGAAGCTGAGAAAGGGGATCAGGAATCTCTGATCTCATAAGAACCAATTATCATTGAAGCCCTTCCAGCTCAAGCTAAAGACACTGCTAATGACACAGTTGTTACCCCTCATGTGTCTCCTATTAAAGCTACAGATGATGCTAAAGAACAAATTGATAATTCTGAAATAGATATTCATAATTTGAATATACCTGAAGTTCTTTATCTGGAAGCTCCATCTACATCAAAGACACCAGCTCTGGAGATAAATTCTGCTGATCAGAATTTAGCTGATGTTATTCCTGAATCTCTAGTTGCTTCACACACTGTTGAGCTCTCAGAACAGAATGAGTCTTCCTCAAGTTCTGATGACAGTGTTTCTGTTGAGACTCTGGTACCTACTCTGGGCAAGGAAGAATTGGTGAACAAATTTGTTCAAAAGGAAGCACATATTCCTTGGGAGGATACTCACAGAGGTGTTGAGTGGACCAAGAAGTGGAATGAATCAAATTTTATTCTATGTTCTAAAATTCTGACAGAGCATATTGCAAAAGCTGATAAGTTGCTCACAAATGCTGATTTCAAGACACAACTCAAGATCACAGCTCTGTCTACAAAACATCTTCAAGGTCTACATACTTCTACTCATGAAAAGGTTGATACACTTAGAGAACAAGCTGATAAGTTCAATCTACAGATCAAGCTTGACAAGAACAGGTATATCAGAACTATTTCTGAAAAAGTTGCAACCATTGAGAAAACTCAAGAGAAGCAACAGGCCCAAATAGCTGAGGTTCTGGCTAATCAAGCTTCTCAGAAAGCTCAATTGGATGAAATCCAATCTTCAGTTGAACTTCTTCTTTCTCTCTTAATTCCTGATGATGCCAAAAAGGGGGAGAAGGTAGTTAAGTCCAAATGTTCACCTACTCAAGAACTGAAGAAAAAGGATAATAATGGTGATGACCAGGGAAACTCTGAAAAGAGCAGAGGTCAAAGAAAAGTTCAAGGAAAATCTTCTATTCAGAACAAGTCAAGTTCTGATGATGTGAATGCTCAAAGATTGAAGACAAGTGGTGATAAGCAAAGTCTGATGTCAAGTTCTGATATTCTGATTAAGTCAGGATTTGAAGACTCTCAGAAGTTTTTACAAACTCTGAAGTTAAAGGGGAAGCATACTACTGTTTATTACAAAGATCCTAAAATCCAGACACTTGATGAGGAGATAGCAAGAAGATTATTTCTGAAACACAATCAAGGAATGGATTTAGAAACTCTCAAGGAGGAAGAAGCTAGATTTGCTGCTGAGAAGACAAATCCTAAGTCTAAAGCTTCTGATGCAAAGAAACCTCTAAGGCCTAAGGAAAAAGGCATTGTGATCAAGAAAAAGTCAAATTCTGAAACTTCAAAGTTCAAGACTAGATCACAGACTGAGAGTGATCCCAAAGACAAAGGGAAAGGAAAAATTTATGAACCAACCAAGTCACAGGACTTGAAAACTTCTCAAGATCTAATGAAACCAGTGTGTAAAATGGTTCGAGTAACTGATGATAATCTTGTTGAAGATGAAACTATTTAAATTCTAAAAAGAAGAAAGATAAATGAAGATTCTAAAACAACCTCTGACACTGCTCAAGTTATTGTTCAGAATAAAGGACGGGAAGGTATAGAAGAAACAGCAAATTCTGATCAAGCTATCAAGACATCAACTACTGACAATGCTCAAGTTGATTTGGGTAAAATGACAATTGCTGATAAGAAGAAGCTGTTATGGAAGAAAGCTACTCCAGTTGAACCAAAATCCAATCTCATGATTAATCAACTTGCTACATTTGGGTTGAAAGCCGAGCAACCTAGAGATAGAGCTGGATTAGGTTCTGATGAAGAAAAGATTCAAGCAGGAGTAGAGGTTACTTTAAGAGATCCTTTCATATTGACAGACAAACCATATGAACAAATCAAACAAAGGCACCTTGACAAGCTGTCGTGTGCTCAAGTTGTGATAGATGCTCATGATAAGGAGAATCTAAAAGAGAAATTAATCTTATTTCTCAATGATGGAAGGACTTATAGATTAGCTGATACTGATGTATTAAAGAAGTCTATCAGAGAACTTTAACATATTCACTATCTTCTGGAAGTAAAATCTGATGTTATAAGAAGATGGTCAGAATACATTTTGAAGGCTATAAGAGATCTATTCTGAATTTCTGGTACAAAGACTTGAAAGAACATCCATTCAAGCTCTCAGAACAGCCATTTATCAAATTGGTGATAGTAAGGAAGAAGAACTGATGCAGGTCAAAGCACAGTTAGCTGAAGTTCTGAAGAAAGCTGAAGATAATCTGATAAATGATTTTGTTAAGAATCATCATGGATTCAGGTTGATTCTGTGATATTGGTAAAGCTGGATGTTTTGTAAGTTGTAATTAATAGTCTTATTAAACTCTTATTGCATTTGAACTTAAATGTTTTTGACATCATCAAATCTATTAACTTGTATATTCTTGTATAATTTACAAGTTGGGGGAAATTGTTGGATATATTTGAGATGTCATGTCTAATATGTTTCATGTTTAGTTTTCAGATCTTAAGTAAAAGGAAATATCAGTTCTTACTGAAATCAGGACTTACTGGAAGTCAGGACTTAAGGATATCAGGACTTAGATTATCAGAAAATAATATCAGAAGATGGATATCAGAACTTAAGTACTGGAGAACTAACAGTTAAGGAAGGAAGCAGATTTACAGGAAAGAAGATCGAGATTAATACAAGAAGAAGGTATGCATGGAAAGAGTTAGAGGACTAGAAGAATTATATAAGATATCTAGTTGATATATTTTAGGAGACAGAATTATATTCCATATCAATTAGAAGTTATATTGTAACTGTGTCTATATAAACACAGACATGGGTTTACTCTATAAGAGTTACGATCATCGAGAAGATCATACAATTGTAACCTAGCATCTCTCGTGATATTTATTCATCACTGAGAGAGAACAGTTCCATTGTAACAGAGTTTATTATATCGAATATATTTGTTTTCTGTTACTTGTGCTTTAAATCGATTTGATTGTATTCTACACTGTATTCAACCCCATTCTATAGTGTTATATGACCTAACAGATACTGATTTCACAATATGACTGTTTCATGGCCAAGCCAAAAGAAAGTATCACTGATGTGTTTAAAAGGTCCAATAAGCTGATAAATGACTTACAGCTCCATGACAAATACTATGAAGCTGAAGAGGTGAATCTGAAATTTTTGCTTACACTTCTTGACCATTTGGAACAGAAAATTTCTGCAATCAGAGAAGGAGAGATCTAAGCAGGATAACACTGGAAGTTCTTTATGGAATTTTAAAAACTTATGAATTAGAAATGATTCAAAGAAAATCATTAAGAACTGGTCAAGGACATGTTGTAGATGGTTCAAGTGCTCTAATTGTCAATGAAAGTCAGACCTCTAATGATGAGCCAAGATCCTAAACTCCAGTTGGCTCAACAAGTGAGCAAAGAATAAATGATTCACAAGAACAAATCATTCTGGAATTGAAAGAAGATGAGTTCTACACCTTGGATGAACTTGATGAGCTTGATCAGTCAATGGCCTATCTGGAAAGAAAGTTCTCTAACATTAGAGTAAAGAAGCCAAGATTCTTCAAGGGTAAAGGATAATCATTCAACAAAGACAACAGCTGGAAAGGAAAAAGGAAGTACACATCTGATAGCAAAAATGGTTACAAAATTGGATCTGTTGAAAGATCAAAGATAAGGTGCTTCAACTGTGATGAACTAGGCCATTTTGCTATAGAATGCAGGAAACCCAAGAAAGCAAAGAAAGATAAAGCTTATCTTGAACTGGAAGCAAAGTATGAAGTTCTTCTGAAGAAAGAGCAAAGCAAAGCTTATATTGTAGAGGGAAAAAGTTGGGATGATTCTGATAATGATGAAGATGAGGAAGTTGGAAATTATGCACTAATGGCCTCTGAACAAGGAGAGTCATCCTCATCAAAATCACAGGTACCAACTCTCACCACCATTGATTTAAATGTGAGTCAATATAAGGAAACTGTAGAGAAGATGAGCACATAAATGTTTCACATACATACAAGTATGGTTGCTGCTAATGAAGAAGTTAGCAGAATGGCAAAGTAAATGAGAAGCTTGAAAGTGAGAAATAAGAAGCTGAATTGTTGTTGGTAGAGCTTGAAGCTGTAAGATAAGAAAATGCATATCTAAAGAACAAGCTCAAGTGTGCAAGTGAAATTGAAGCAGTACTAAGGGAAAAGCTAAAAAATGAAGTTAAATTGAAGTCCTTCAAGAATGCATCTGAGTTAATTGGACAATACCATGAGAAAAACAAGCCATGTGCAAATATTGCTATTGGTCTTGATTATGATGCCTTGAACAACAAGAAGAAAAATATAGGTGACAAAGGGAAAGCAACAGAAAATGAAAATGTTCCAAAAATCCTGAAAAAGGTTGATTCACCTATATTCATGGCATGTGAAGTTAACTTCAGTGAAGAAGAGTTGATTATCAAGCAAGAAATTGCTGATGAAGACAATGAGAAGAAAGATGCAGAAGCAACTCAATCTTTCCAAACTGAAGAAAAGCTCATGGATAATCAAGGTTCCAAGACACCTGTCAAAGAAACCAAAACTGAAGATGCAAGAAAGAAAAATAAAAATAGAAATGGGAAAATAGGGATAAACAAAAGCAATAATTTTGCTTATGTTGCAGATACTCCAAGAAAGAATGTGAAAAATATGGCTCTCTAAATCACCTAACTCACCTTTGTAATAAGGTTGTTAGCAATCCAGCTGAAGGAGTCTACAAATACAAGGAAGCATATGCAAATGAACCCTACTCATTATGTGACAAGTTTGATTGCATCCCTTGCAACTTGAAAGTGATGAAGAGTTGTCACAAACTGAGAATAGACCTCAAAGAAACAAAAGTTGGGTCTACGGAAGATAGGGAAAATGCACAACAGCTATTGAATTCTATTTTATCTGAAATAAGTCATTCTACTTCTGCTAAATCAGTTAACAAGAAGAAAGTACCCAACACTGCTTGGGTTGCTAAACACACTTAAAACTCATTGTGTGTAGGGAAAAATGAAGAAGGTCATATGGATCATAGACAGTGGGTGTTTCAGATATATGACAGGTGATAAGGCCCTGCTATCACAGTTTGAGGTGAAGGTTGGCCCTTTGGTGACCTTTGGAGACAACAACAAAGGATTCACAATGGGATATGGCAAGATTGTTTCTAGAAATGTTGTGATTGATGATGTAGCACTAGTAGCTGGTCTTAAATTGAATCTTCTCAGTGTTAGTCAATTTGCAGATAAAGGTTTTGAAGTTTTATTCAACAAAGAAGAATGCACTTTTATTAGCAAGAAAACTGGTGAAGTTGTTCTAAAAGGAGAAAGAAAAGGAAGCATGTTTGTTGCAGACTTGGACTCAACAAATAAGGATGGTATTTGTTGCTTCTACACCAAGGCATCAGAAGAACAAAGCAGGCTATGGCATAAAAGGTTGTCACACTTGAATTTCAAGGGAATGAACACCTTGTTTAAAAGGAGTTAGTAAGAGACATGCCTAATGTGGAGTTTGCTCAAGTTGAAGTTTGTGAAGCTTGTCAGAAAGGAAAAATGAAAAGATCAAGTCACAAGTCAAAAACTGTGTATTATATAAGTGCACCATTGCAACTTATTCACATGGATTTGTTTGGACCAGTAAATGTTTTATCAATTTCAAGGAACAAATATGCACTTGTGATGGTGGATGATTTCTCAAGATACACTTGGGTAGAGTTCATGCACTCTAAAGATGAAACTCTACACATCATAATTGAGCACATCAAGAAAATAGAAAAATAGGCTGAAGATCATAATTGTGCAAAAAGATTGAGAGGTGATAATAGAAAAGAATTTAGGAATGCAACATTGAGTGAATTCTACAAAAACAAAGGCGTTGTTCAAGAATTATCAACTGCTAGAACACCTCAACAAAATGGAGTAGTTGAGAGAAAGAACAGAACATTAATTGAAGCTGCTAGAACAATGTTGCAAGATGCCAAGTTACCAACAAGTTTCTGGGAAGAGCCTGTTAATACTGCATGATACACTCAAAACAGATATTTCATTAACAAGGCACATGGCAAATCACCTTACTCAATCATGTCTAAGAGAAATCCTACTGTAAAGCATCTTCATGTGTTTGAAAGCAAGTGTTACATTTTTAAAGACAACTCTGAATATGTGGGGAAATTTGACTCAAAAATTTTTGAAGCAATTTTTCTGGGATATTCATTGGAGAGAATTACCTACAAAGTCTATGTGATTGATCAAAAGAAGATTATGGAAAGCACATATGTGACTTTTGATGATGACAAGTGTCCAGGCTTGGAATGCCTTGATGAAAATGAAGCTGAAGCCCTTATATTTGAAAACCTCAATATTGACAGTGATTCTGATGGTGAAGATGAAGTCAATGCACAACAGATGTTGAATGAAGAGTCTACTGAACAGGAAAATCATGGGAATGGAAGCTCATCTCAAACACCTGAATTTGATGGTACAAACTAAGGGGGAGAAAGAGAAGAAGGATCTAGCAGTCATACCAATAATGAAGAAAATGATGAAGGCACAAGTCAAAAAACTCATACAAGGAAGTGTGATAGAATTCACACTAGAGAAGCAATTATTGGTGATCCTACTGCTGGTGTTAGGACTAGAAGTGCCACTGCTAATGAGTGCCTACATGCATGCTTTCGGTCTCAAATAGAGCCCAAGAAAACTGAAGAAGCTCGAATGGATCCTGATTGGATATCTGCAATGCAAGAGGAGCTTAATCAGTTTGAAAGAAACAAAGTTTGGGAACTAGTTCCTGCACCAAAGAACATAAGCATAATTGGAACAAAATGGGTGTTCAAGAACAAAATGGATAATAATGGTGTAGTTACCAAAAATAAAGCAAGGTTGGTTGCAAAAGGGTACTCACAGGAGGAAGGGATTGATTATGATGAAACTTTTACTCCAATTGCAAGACTTGAAGCAATAAGAATTTTTCTAGCATTTGCTGCACATTCAAATTTCAAAGTGTATCAAATGGATGTTATGAGTGCCTTCCTAAATGGTGAGCTAGAAGAAGAAGTATATGTGCAACAGCCACCTGGCTTTGAAGATCCATAATTTCTAAATTTTGTGTACAGGTTACTCAAGGCTCTATATGGACTAAAGCAGGCACCTAGAGCTTGATGCTGAAACATGGTTTTACTAGAGGTACTATAGACAAGACTCTCTTCTACAAGAAACATAGTGAAGTTATGGTCAAGCTAATCTCTGATTCTGAGTCACTACCACTACTAGGATCCTGAGAGAAAACACAAAACAGCAACCAAGAAACAATGTTAGGGTTAAATAAAGCTTCCAGCTAACTCACACCCTAACTCTAGTTTCCGCTTTAACAATCAACACTTTCCTTAGACTATACCTAATAGTCTAACTCAACTCTACATGAGTCGAACTTTCTCGCGATATAGATATATTCCCAAAATACCCCTTTTTAAAACCTAACTTGTCTCAGGGACTAGATCCCGTAGCTCTGATACCAACTTGTGACGCCCTCAATCTCGGGGTTAGGACATGAGGACTCACACACCTCTATTCTAATAATTAAATATGCATAAACACCGATTAACTACTAACAGGATCAACAGGATAAAGTATGAGACAAGATTACAACTACCAATCATAAAATATAACTTACAAACCCAAAATATTATTAAATAAACAACATCGATTCCGGCTGGGAACCGACAGATAACCCATTGTATCTTTATACACCACCTTTTAGGCGCGAGCTCACTCATAAGAACCACTACCTGCTCTGGCAACCAGAAGCCCTCAACACGGTAGGGACCACCAGGTACGCTCTTACGAGCAGTGCGCCTAAGCCTGGCCATCTTCTTGCTTAACTGCCATGGTTAGATTAAGACAAAACAAATGAGTATAAAACTCAGCAAGTAACTATATAGCAGTTCTACAATATCAAATCTCAATATGCTTGAACAGACTAGAGCATTCTACTTTAATTAATCTAGGTGGCAGATTTCCATTTTTTTTTGGATAAGGAAAGGTATCTGAAGAATAGTAGGGGCTTTCAAGGAACAAGGCTCGAAGCAGGACGAGAGCCGACATTCATCACAAATCATTATAGGATCAAAATAGATCTTTCGATAGAGGAAAGCAACAATATTTCAAGATATATAATCAATCATACGATCAATAATTTCAAGAATCAGGGTTCTCGAGCCTTCAGCTCCACAATGACATAATCAACTATTTTCAAAGCAATATAAACCATTTTCATTTCCAAAATCAATTTACTGAATAAAAGTTTCAGTTCCCTTTTAAATATTCAATTAGAACCCTTGATTGGATCACTTTATCTTTCCATTTTATTATATACGGGTGATCAGCCCGTATCGACCTCCATTCTGGTCTTTAAGGTACCAATCGGCATAATTTCAGCCTTAAATTGGACTAGTCCCACTAGCCTCTTACCATGACTGGACTAGTCCCACTAGCCTCTTACTTCTCAATCCAATCCATCAGGAATTCATTTGGAAAACCTTGAGTTGGAAAAGCAAATAGGTTTTCAAAAATCCATTTTTATCATTACCAAGCATTTGAAATCATTCGGACTCTTTCAAGTCGAAACTCATTCTTAAATCAGATTTTAAAGAAAGAAGGTTCAGGGAGTGAATCAAAGATACGCAAGGAATAATTCGCAAGAATTCTGTATCAGGGACAACAAGGCACTAAATTAGAAGGATCAGCATTGAATTAGGGATCAATAGGGTGATCAAGAGAAACAGGGTATCATTAAACAGAGTTAACCAAGATAATCAATAGGATCAATATGATTCATGGCATTATAGGTAACTTGAACAGAAAGATAGATTATCAAAGGGTGAAATAAATAGGATTATCAATAACAGGTTATCAAGAACAAGGGTACTTCAAATCATTATCAGGGTTTCATAAAGCAAGGGTTTCATATTTTAACAGTTCAATACTCTACATGGTATGAACAACATTTCCTTTATAATCATTTACACAAGTAATCAGAGTTACTTGCCTGAATTTGCTTTCCTGAGGGTTGAACTACTGCCACCTAGTAAATCCTTTCCTTTCCTAGCCTGAATGCCCTCACGCTCCGAATCTACAATAAAACCAAAATCTTAATCAGATTCTCAACTCTCGTTCCCGGAACGATCACACTATACGATAACTCGATTATATCCTTGACTCGAGCATACGAATATAGCTTATACATATAAGCACATAACACTTAGCACATAGCACATAGCATATTCCTTTCTCGTAGCTTTTATATCCTTATATACTTAGCAATCAAAGCGTACTCGCTTGACCTTGGCTATTTCTCAAATCAAACTAACACGACTCTTTTACGAGGACAAGACCTATTTACAACCAAACATTTACGTTTATAACTATCACTTATATCAATCAACATAGTTCCCTTTTCTTTTGCTCCTTAATTCGAGCCACATACTATAATCAAGCAACAAATTCATAAATATTTACTTATACACTTCCAATCATCCTTTTAATCATATAAACCAAGTAATTTGACTTTCATTCCTTATGGCCTATTCGGCCTTATCACACAAAATTAATCAAATTCTCACTTTAACTCACATACATACACACAACTCATTCAAAGTTATTAAAGTATCATCCTTCTTCATAAAAATCCGAACCAAATCATACATATTTGCGCGTATACAATTCAATTTCAACTTATCACGATATCAAACACTTTATCCTTATCAAGTAAGCCAACTAAGTTCCTTAACACAATTGATTTTCACCTAAATTATAACATGCATCCATTCATTCATCAAATTAGTCCCTTTTCACTCAATTTCATTCGGCAATAACTCAAATTCACATCTCAAGGACAAATCAATGACATGCATATCTTGATCCTCTTTAAAACTAACATGCAATCACTTTTAGGCTATTTATACTTAGTGTTTACCAAGATTATCTTACAAAAATCGATTACCTTTCTTATTAACACAAAAATTCGAACCTAACTTAGCATGCATCAATAATTTCATTCATTTTCAATCTAATAACAATCCATCATCACTTTAAACAAGTTTACTCAAATCAAACAACTTTAAAGATTAAAACTATTCGGCCTTTTTCAAAAACAAAACATGCAACTTGATATTCTTACTCCTTGAATCACAAATCATCCTTTTTTTTAACATCAAATCATTAAATCATGCATTTCACCACAATCAACTTGATTTCCTTAAAAATAATAATGGCCATTCGGCCCTTTTTAATCAAAACATCACATGCAACTCAAATATATGGTCTTAAGGTTCTAGAGCTCAGTTTTTAACATCATAGCTCACCACCGGTTCACCGGAGTTCATCACCGGTAGCGGTGGCATCTCGGTGGTGCCCTCATTCAAGGGTGTCCAACCACGAAGCCCCCGATTCCATCAATTACACAAAAAGAATTAACATGCACATCTTCTCTATCATTTGTTTACAAAGAATCAAGCTTAACAAGATGACACTAAAAACAAATAGCAAGAACCATGTGGTTCTCGGGTGAACACACACACCGAGCACCCACAACACACACACACATCGACATGCAAGTGGGTATACACACATGCACACAAATCTACCTACAAATAAGTGTTTAACAAGAAGATTTAGGGATGATTGGTGTGTTTGATCAAAGAAAAGAGAGGTATAACGAGAGAGATTGAAGAAAGCCGAGAGAGAGAGTGAGTGGGTTCGAGTGAGAGAAGGAGAGAAAAGAGAGAAGAGAGAAATGATGTCACGGGAGCAAGAAGAAGAAAGAAAAAGAAGGGAGTGAGGTTATATAGCACTCAAAAATAAGGGCACTTTGGTAAACTTCTAATTCCTTTTTCATTCTTACTTGTCCATCTTTTTACTAAAATAAAACAAGGACTAAATATAAAATATATCTCTCTCGGGAAGTCAAGAATTATTGAAAATGACATTTTTAACGCGTAGGCCTCGAAATTAGCTTTTTATCCATTACTCATAATAAGAATTTGAGCGAACGGTTGATTTTATATGAATTTCGCAAACTTGATTTAATAAATACAGTTTCCACATAAAATCGATTTAAAAATGCAAAGATCAACAATCAAACTCACTTATTATTTTTAAAAAGTCTGTAAGACCTTTACGAAGATAACAGAACAAATCCCATGTTTTTATCCTTCTCGGATGATTTTATAAAAATGCGCGAAGGTTAATTAAACCTTTTCTTAAATCACGTAATTCCTTTAAAATTTACAAAATTAACATAGAACACATAGTCATGCATACAGTCAAGCAATCACACACATATAGTCACATAACGACTCAGGTCTGATCATAGATCTATCCCTCTTTAATCTTTATCATCTTTTACGCGTACCGCGTCACGTTCAGCTTGACGGCCCGACGCTCAGCGTTTCGATTACGCTTCTCATTATCTTTTCCAATCAACACGTCTCTTAAGACAAAATACTTTATTCATTCACTTCACATATAATTCACAGTTTATATTATTTAATTCCATATTAGGACGGGTTCCGTTCTACCTGACGGCCCGACACCAAGCTTAATTTATAAGCTGACTTTTTAAATTGGAACGTTTTTATCCACGATCCTTAACTCTAGTATACAGATAAGACAAATAATCACCACTTAATCTCATAATTATAATCTCATCACATAACACATACTTTACTTTCTTAATTACGACGTAAAATTCTCGGTCGTTACAATCTACCCTCCTTAAAAGGATTCTGTCCCCATAATCTAATCTAAGCAAACAGATGGGGATACTTATCTTCCATTTCGCTTTCTAATTCCCAAGTCGATTCCTCGACTAGTGGATTTCTCCACAATACTCTAACTAAAGGTACAATTTAATTTCTAAGTGTCCTTTCTTTTCGATCCAAAATTCGTACTGGCTGTTCTATATAGGATAAATCTGGTTGGATTTCCACTGGTTCCAACTCAATCACATGGCTCGCATCAGCATTATACTTCTTCAGAAGAGATACATGAAACACATTGTGCAGATGTTGCATTTGCGGCGGCAGCGCCAATTCATACGCCACTTTCCCAACTTGTCGCAATACTTCAAATGGTCCAATGTACCTTGGACTTAGCTTTCCTTTCTTTCCAAATCGAGTTAAACCTTTCCATGGAGATATCTTCAACAAGACTTTGTCTCCAGTTTCGAATTGCACATCTTTCCGCTCTTGATTCGCGTACTTTGCCTGTCGGTCTTGAGCTGCAATTAATCTCTTTCGAATCATTTCAACATTTTCCTTCGTTTGCTGAACTAGCTCTGGGCCAATTAACTTGCGCTCACCAACTTCGTCCCAATAGGTAGGGGATCTACACTTTCTTCCATACAACGCTTCATAAGGCGGCATGCCAATACTTGCGTGATGACTGTTGTTGTAGGAAAACTCAATTAAGGGCAAATGATCGTCCCAATTTCCTTTGAAATCTATTACGCAGGTTCGCGACATATCCTCAATCGTCTGAATTGTCCTTTCACTTTGTCCATCTGTCTGCGGATGATATGCCGTACTCATTTTCAATTTCGTTCCCAAATGATCATGGAATTGTCGCCAAAATCTCGAATTAAACCTTGGATCTCTATCAGACACGATGGATACAGGAACTCCATGATGCATCACGATTTCATCCAGATACAATTTGACCAGCTTCTCTAATGAAAACCTTTCGTTTATCGGCAAGAAATGTGCTGACTTTGTCAATCGATCAATTACCACCCAAATCGCATCATGATTTGACTTAGTTTTAGGTAATCCTACCATGAAATCCATCGCGATATGTTCCCATTTCCATTCAGGTATGTCCAGTGGCTGAAGCAATCCGCTTGGCCTTTGATGTTCTGTTTTAACTCTTTGGCACGTGTAACATTTACTTATCCATTCCGCAATTTCCTTTTTCATGTTTGGCCACCAAAAATTTTCTTTCAAATCCTGGTACATCTTCGTACTTCCAGGGTGAATTGAAAATCTCGAGTTATGCGCTTCTTGCAAAATCTCGTACTTTAGTTCCACAACATTAGGTATCCAAATACGTGAGTTAACACGGTATATCCCTTTCCCATCCTTTTGAGCTTTAATTTCTTCTCCCGTCAACTTATCCTTTTCGCGATTTATCACTTGCTCTTGACAGCATCGAATCTTTTCCAAAATTTCAGGTTGAAACAACATTGCAAAAATAGCTTCATCTCCACGTTCTGGAGTCTGCACCTCTATTTCCATTTTGTCCAAGTCCTTGATTAATTCCTCCGATGACGTTAACATATTCAACCTTTCCTTTCGACTTAAAGCATCAGCTACCACATTTGCCTTTCCAGGATGATAGTTTATCGCACAATCATAATCTTTGATCAATTCCAACCACCTTCTTTGTCGCATATTCAATTCTTTCTGAGTAAAGATATACTTTAAGCTCTTATGGTCCGTATAAATCTCGTACTTTTCTCCGTACAAATAATGCCTCCAAATCTTAAGGGCAAATACAATTGTTGCCAATTCCAAATCGTGCGTTGGATACTTTTGCTCATGCGGTTTGAGTTGCCTTGACGCATATGCTATTACCTTCCCGTGTTGCATTAACACGCATCCAAGTCCTTTATAGGAAGCATCACTGAATATCACAAATTCCCCTTTATCATCAGTTAATACCAACACTGGGGCGGTTACCAATCTCTTCTTTAACTCTTGAAAACTTTCCTCACACTTTTCTGTCCAAACAAACTTTTCGTTCTTTCTCGTCAACTTTGTCAATGGAATGGCAATCTTTGAGAAATCTTGCATAAATCTTCTATAGTATCCGGCTAATCCCAGAAAACTTCTGACTTCCGTCGGAGTCTTGGGTCTTTCCCAACCCATTACAGCTTCTATCTTGGCTGGGTCCACTTTAATTCCTTCTTTATTGACTACATGACCAAGAAATTGCACTTCCTTTAGCCAAAATTCACACTTTGAAAACTTTGCATATAGCTTCTCTTTTCGCAGAATTTCCAAGGAAATCCTCAAATGCTCCTTATGATCTTCTTCCGTCTTGGAGTAAATCAGTATATCGTCGATAAACACAATCACGAACTTGTCCAAATACTGCTTGAACATTCTATTCATAAGATCCATAAATGCAGCTGGCGCATTCGTCAAGCCAAATGCCATCACTAAAAACTCATAGTGTCCGTATCTTGTTCGGAACGCTGTCTTGGGTATATCTTCCGCTTTGATCTTTAATTGATGATACCCAGACCTTAAATCAATCTTTGAAAAGCACGAAGCTCCTTTTAATTGGTCAAACAAGTCATCGATCCGCGGTAGAGGGTACTTATTCTTGATCGTCAACTTATTCAGCTCACGGTAATCGATACACAATCGCATGCTTCCATCCTTTTTCTTTACAAACAACACCGGTGTGCCCCACGGGGATACACTCGGTCGGATTACTCCTTTGTCCAATAACTCTTGCAACTAAGCTGCCAATTCCTTCATTTCAACCGGCGCCATGCGATAGGGAGCTTTCGACACTAGTTCTGCACCAGGAGCCAAGTCAATCATAAACTCAATCTCTCTGTCTGGAGGTAGTCCAGGAAATTCATCAGGAAACACGTCCGGAAAATCTCTTACTACCGGAATATCGTCGATCTTTACAGATTCTTTTTCCACGTCCACGACATGAGCCAAATAAACTTCGCATCCTTGACGTATTAATCTTCTCACCTCAATAGCCGTTAGAAATTTCTTCTCTCGCCTCTTTCCTTTAAATATCACTTCCTCACCATTCTTGGTTCTTAACTTCACTTTCTTACTTTTACACTCTATTTGCGCCTCATGGTTTGACAACCAATCAATTCCTAGTATAACCTCAAATTCTCCTAACTTAAAAGGAATTAAATCAGCAGAAAAGTACCGACCTTCTATAGTCACATCACAGTCTGGACAAATCTTACTAACAATAACTTTCTCTTGATTTGCTACCTCTATAATCAAATTAGGCTCTAGAGGGTACGCAACACAATTTAACTTATCAAGAATACTTTCAGAGACGAAAGATCTGGTTGCTCCAGAATCCATCAAAACTTTTACTTCTACTGAGTTTATAACAAGCATACCTGCTACCACGTCCACATCTTGCACCGCATCTTTCATTGACAGGTTAAAGGTTCTAGCTCTGGGTGAGCTGATGGTGCTGGGAGAGATGGAGGTCCAGCAATTCTTAGAACATTAGCCTTTTGCACAGGCTCCTTGCAATTTATAGCCATATGGCCCACTTTTCCACACTTGAAACAAGCCAAATCAGGTTTCCTTACTCCATTTGAACATTCTGAAGAATAATGCCCCTTCTGGTTGCACTTAAAACATGTTATGTCCAGCTTATTACACCTCCCCAGGTGTCTCTTTCCACAGTTCCTGCATTCTTGCATCTGGGGTCTGCTATCCTTTCTCGATTGTCCATCTTTCTGGAAACTGTTCTTCTGAGCTCCATTCCCGGGTCTAAACTTCTGGAACTTTTGGTTCTGATCTCCACCATTCTTCCCAAACTTTCCTCTGAACTTTGAACTTCCTTGCTCTTGCTCAGAGCTTTCAAACTTCCTCTTTCTTCCTTCATTTTCTCTTCGAGCAGACCCCCGCTCACCTTCCACTATCATTGCTTTCTGAACCAAAGTGGCACAGTTCTTGATTTCCAACGTTGCTATTTGACTCCTAATCCACGGCTTAAGTCCCTGCTGGAACCTCTTAGCCTTCTTTGCTTCAATATTCACGTACTCTGGTACGAACCTTGACAATTCCGAAAACTTCACCTCATATTCTGCTACCGACATTTCCTCCTGTCTAAGATCCAAAAATTTCATCTCCAACCGATCTTGCATATAACTTGGCAAATACTTTTCCAGAAACATCTCAGTGAACTTCTCCCAAGATAAGTCTTTGCCTTCCAACAATGCCTTAGAAGACTCCCACCAGAAACTTGCTTCATCTTTCAGATAATAACTTGCGTACTGAGCTTTCTTATCATCCTTAACTTCTGCTAACTCAAAGGCTTTTTCCATCTCTCTCAACCACGACTGCGCTTTAATCGGATCTGGCAAACCTAAGAACTCTGGAGGATGAACAGATTGAAAGTGCTTGAAATTTCCAACTTTTGGGGCCACAGGTTGTTGCAAAAGCTGAGCAAGTCTGCTCATCATAGTGGTTTCTGGGTTTATTTCTGGGTCTTGGGTGGGAATTTCTTCTTCTTGGTGATCTGGTGAGTTGGCCATTTCTTACAAACCTGATTGAGCAATTATTTAGCAATACGACAGCATGGCATGTATATAACAACAATTTTTTTTATGAAATCTCTTTTGTGGGTTTTAAGTTTTACCCAATTTGCGCATACAATCCTATTACTACATAATTCTCATATCAGTGTTGTTTTATCATGGCACGGAATAGGGTTTTATGATCTTTAAACATGGTTATATGAAAACATGGTTGTATTAAAACATGGCATTGAGAACAGTTTATAAGATAGTCAAGGTGCACAAAGGAGAGCAAGATAATAGGATTTATTTAATCAAAGGTTACATAGAGAATATTCTGGATTTTAAGGTTCTGAAACAAGGTACAATAAATAGCAGGGTTAAACAGAGGAAAAACTGGAAAACATCCCCCTATTTACCCTTAACTTCCAACTACTACTACTACACTGGTCTGAAATACAACAAGATAAATGAAAAGGGATCCCGGCATCTGACCAAGTATCCCAAAGCCTACCGGCGCTAAAAACAACATCAACAATCTACGGGCTCAACCAACAGTCCCGTCTAATCATCTAGAATCTCTCTCAACACAACCAACATCCAGCGGATGATCTTATACAGCCTTCGGGCCTCAGCATCAGCATCACTAGTGGATGGTCCCTCATCCAAACTCTTCCGGGCAACCTGCTCCACCATCTTCACCCGAACTCGCCACTCATCATCCATAACAGAAGCACTCTGCCTAGACTCTCTGGCTAGTCTATCCACCAGAGCTCCCAACTCAGCAATGCGGGAGTACACAAAGTCTCGGTCCTGGGCTAACTTGCCACCAACACTGGCAGGAACAGTCTTAGGCATCTCCGACTCTGGCTCAGGGGCAGGGGTCTCTGAATCAGGCCTCAAGGATGAAATCTGCATGGGGATCTCACTACTCTCAGAAGGGTCCTCCTCTGGGTCTGAATTAACATATACAGGCTCCTCTGGATAGGGTGGAATAGGGTCCACATGGGTACCAGTCAAGCTAATCTCTGAGTCTGAGTCACTACCACTACTAGGATCCTGAGAGAAAACACAAAACAGTAACCAAGAAACAATGTTAGGGTTAAATAAAGCTTCCAACTAACTCACACCCTAACTCTAGTTTCCGCTTTACCAATCAACACTTTCCTTAGACTATACCTAATAGTCTAACTCAACTCTACATGAGTCGAACTCTCTCGCGATATAGATATATTCCCAAAATACCCCTTTTTAAAACTTAACTTGTCTCAGGGACTAGATCCTGTAGCTCTGATACCAACTTGTGACGCCCTCAATCTCGGGGTTAGGAAATGAGGACTCACAGACCTCTATTCTAATAATTAAATATGCATAAACCCCGATTAACTACTAACAGGATCAACAGGATAAAGTATGAGACAAGATTACAACTACCAATCATAAAATATAACTTACAAACCCAAAATATTATTAAATGAACAACATCGATTCCGGCTGGGAACCGACAGATAACCCATTGTATCTTTATACACCTCCTTCTAGGCGTGAGCTCACTCATAATAACCACTACCTTCTCTGGCAACCGGAAGCCCTCAACACGGTAGGCACCACCAGGTACGCTCTTACGAGCAGTGTGCCTAAGCCTGGCCATCTTCTTGCTTAACTGCCATGGTTAGATTAAGACAAAACAAATGAGTATAAAACTCAGCAAGTAACTATATAGCAGTTCTACAATATCAAATCTCAATATGCTTGAACAGACTAGGGCATTCTACTTTAATTAATCTAGGTGGCAGATTTCCATTTTTTTGTTTTTTTTGGATAATGAAAGGTATCTGAAGAATAGTAGGGGCTTTCAAGGAACAAGGCTCGAAGCAGGATGAGAGCCGACATTCATCACAAATCATTATAGGATCAAAATAGATCTTTCGATAGAGGAAAGCAACAGTATTTCAAGATATAGAATCAATCATATGATTAATAATTTCAAGAATCAGGGTTCTCGAGCCTTAAGCTCCACAATGACATAATCAACTCTTTTCAAAGCAATATAAACCATTTTCATTTCCAAAATCAATTTACTGAATAAAAGTTTCAGTTCCCTTTTAAATATTCAATTAGAACCCTTGATTGGATCACTTTATCTTTCCATTTCATTATATACGGGTGATCAGCCCGTATCGACCTCCATTCCGGTCTTTAAGGTACCAATCGGCATAATTTCAGCCTTAAATTGGACTAGTCCCATTTGCCTCTTACCATGACTGGACTAGTCCCACTAGCCTCTTACGTCTCAATCCAATCCATCAGGAATTCATTTGGAAAACCTTGAGTTGGAAAAGCAAATAGGTTTTCAAAAATCCATTTTTATAATTACCAAGCATTTGAAATCATTCGGACTCTTTCAAGTCGAAACTCATTCTTAAATCAGATTTTAAAGAAACAAAGTTCAGGGAGTGAATCAAAGATACGCAAGGAACAATTCGCAAGAATTCTGTATCAGGGACAACAAGGCACTAAATTAGAAGGATCAGCATTGAATTAGGGATCAATAGGGTGATCAAGAGAAACAGGGTATCATTAAACAGAGTTAACCAAGATAATCAATAGGTTCAATATGATTCATGGCATTATAGGTAACTTGAACAGAAAGACAGATTATCAAAGGGTGAAATCAATAGGATTATCAATAACAGGTTATCAAGAACAAGGGTACTTCAAATCAATATCAGGGTTTCATAAAGCAAGGATTTCATATTTTAACAGTTCAATACTCTACATGGTATGAACAACATTTCCTTTATAATCATTTACATAAGTAATCAGAGTTACTTGCCTGAATTTTCTTTCCTGAGGGTTGAGCTACTGCCACCTATTAAATCCTTTCCTTTCCTAGCCTGAATGCCCTCACGCTCCGAATCTACAATAAAACCAAAATCTTAATCAGATTCTCAACTCTCGTTCCCGGAACTATCACACTATACGATAACTCGATTATATCCTTGACTCGAGCATACGAATATAGCTTATACATATAAGCACATAACACTTAGCACATAGCACATAGCATATTCCTTTCTCGTAGCTTTTATATCCTTATATACTTAGCAATCAAAGCGTACTCGCTTGACCTTGGCTATTTCTCAAATCAAACTAACACGACTCTTTTACGAGTACAAGACCTATTTAGAGCCAAACATTTACGTTTATAACTATCACTTATATCAATCAACTTAGTTCCCTTTTCTTTTGCTCCTTAATTCGAGCCACATACTATAATCAAGCAACAAATTCATAAATATTTACTTATACACTTCCAATCATCCTTTTAATCATAAAAACCAAGTAACTTGACTTTCATTCCTTATGGCCTATTCGGCCTTATCACACAAAATTAATCAAATTCTCACTTTAACTCACATACATACACACAACTCATTCAAAGCTATTAAAGTATCATCCTTCTTCATAAAAATCCGAACCAAATCATACATATTTGCGCGCATACAATTCAATTTCAACTTATCACGATATCAAACACTTTATCCTTATCAAGTAAGCCAACTAAGTTCCTTAACACAATTGATTTTCACCTAAATTACAACATGCATCCATTCATTCATCAAATTAGTCCCTTTTAACTCAATTTCATTCGGCAATAACTCAAATTCACATCTCAAGGACAAATCAATGACATGCATATCTTGATCCTCTTTAAAACTAACATGCAATCACTTTTAGGCTATTTATACTTAGTGTTTACCAAGATTATCTTACAAAAATCGATTTCCTTTCTTATTAACACAAAAATTCGAACCTAACTTAGCATGCATCAATAATTTCATTCCTTTTCAATCTAATAACAATCCATCATCACTTTAAACAAGTTTACTCAAATCAAACAACTTTAAAGATTAAAACCATTCGGCCTTTTTCAAAAACAAAACATGCAACTTGATATTCTTACTCCTTGAATCACAAATCATCCTATTTTTTTTAACATCAAATCATTAAATCATGAATTTCACCACAATCAACTTGATTTCCTTAAAAATAATAATGGCCATTCGGCCCTTTTTAATCAAAACATCACATGCAACTCAAATATATGGTCTTAAGGTTCTAGAGCTCAGTTTTTAACATCATAGCTCACCACCGGTTCACCGGAGTTCATCACCGGTGGCGGTGGCATCTCGGTGGTGCCCTCATTCGAGGGTGTCCAACCACGAAGCCCCCGATTCCATCAATTACACAAAAAGAATTAACATGCACATCTTCTTTATCATTTGTTTACAAAGAATCAAGCTTAACAAGATGACATCAACAACAAATAGCAAGAACCATGTGGTTCTCGGGTGAACACACACACCGAGCACCCACAACACACACACACATCGACATGCAAGTGGGTATACACACATGCACACACTTCTACCTATAAATAAGTGTTTAACAAGAAGATTTAGGGATGATTGGTGTGTTTGATCAAAGCAAAGAGAGGTATACCGAGAGAGATTAAAGAAAGCCGAGAGAGAGAGTGAGAGGGTTCGAGTGAGAGAAGGAGAGAAAATAGAGAAGAGAGAAATGATGTAACGGGACCAAGAAGAAGAATGAAAAAGAAGGGAGTGAGGTTATATAGCACTCAAAAACAAGGGCACTTTGGTAAACTTCTAATTCCTTTTTCATTCTTACTTGTCCATCTTTTTACTAAAATAAAACAAGGACTAAATATAAAATATATCTCTCTCGAGAAGTCAAGAATTATTGAAAATGACATTTTTAATGCGTAGGCCTCGAAATTAGCTTTTTATCCATTACTCATAATAAGAATTTGAGTGAACGGTTGATTTTATATGAATTTCGCAAACTTGATTTAATAAATACATTTTCCACATAAAATCAATTTAAAAATGCAAAGATCAACAATCAAACTCACTTATTAATTTTAAAAAGTCTCTAAGACCTTTACAAAGATAACAGAACAAATCCCATGTTTTTATCCTTCTCGGATGATTTTATAAAAATGTGCGAATGTTAATTAAACCTTTTCTTAAATCACGTAATTCCTTTAAAATTCACAAAATTAACATAGAACACATAGTCATGCATACAGTCAAGCAATCACACACATATAGTCACATAATGACTCAGGTCTGATCATAGATCTATCCCTCTTTAATCTTTATCATCTTTTAGGCGTACCGGGTCACGTTCAGCCTGACGGCCCGACGCTCAGCGTTTCGATTACGCTTCTCATTATCTTTGCCAATCAACACGTCTCTTAAGACAAAATACTTTTTCATTCACTTCACATATAATTCACATTTTATATTATTTAATTCCATATTAGGATGGGTTCCGTTCTACCTGACGGCCCGACACCAAGCTTAATTTCTAAGCTGACTCTTTAAATTGGAACATTTTTATCCACGATCCTTAACTCTAGTATACAGATAAAACAAATAATCACCACTTAATCTCATAATTATAATCTCATCACATAACACATACTTTACTTTCTTAATTACGACGCAAAATTCTCGGTCGTTACAACTATTGTGGATGATTGTAGTCGAACTACTTGTACTTTTCTAGTTAGGTCACACAATACTGTAGAAAGGGGTTGAATACAGTATAGAATACAATCAAATTGATTTAAAACACAAGTAACGGAAAATATATGTATTCGATATAATAAACTCTGTTACAATGGAACTGTTCTCTCTCAGTGATGAACAAATATCATGAGAGCTGCTAGGTTACAATGTATGATCTTCTCGATGATTGTAACACATATAGTGTAAACCTATGTCTGTGTTTATATAGACACACAGTTACAATATAACTTCTAATTGATATGAAATATAATTCTGTCTCCTAAAATATATCAATTCGATATCTTATATAATTCTATTAGTCCTCTAACTCTTTCCATGCATATCTTCTTCTTGTATTAGTCTCGATCTTCTTTCCTATAAATCAGCTTCTTTCCCTAACTGTTGGTCATCCAGTACTTAAGTTCTAATATCCATCTTCTGATATTATCTTCTGATAATCTAAGTCCTGGTATCCTTAAGTCCTGACTTCCAGTAAGTCCTGATTCCAGTAAGAGCTGATATTTCCTATTAGTTAAGATCTGAAAAATAAAAATGAAACATATTAGACATGACATCTCAAATATATCCAACAATCTCCCCCAACTTGTAAATTATGCAAGAATATATAAGTTAATAGATTTGATGATGTCAAAAACATTTAAGTTCAAATGCAATATGAGTTTAATAAGACTATTAACTACAACTTACAAAACATCCAGCTTTACCAACATCACTGAATCAATCTGAATCCATAATGATTCTTAACAAAATCATTTATCAGATTATCTTCAGCTTTCTTTAGAACTTCAGCTAACTGTGCTTTGACCTGCATCAGTTCTTCTTCTTTAAAATCACCAATTTGATAAATGGCTGTTCTGAGAGCTTGAATGGATGTTCTTTCAAGTCCATCACCTAGTCTGATAACCTTAGGATGTGAAGAGTTTTCATTATAACATAAGCATCTTCCTTTCAGAATAACTTCCACATTAGCAGAATTCTTCAGCATAGGAATTTATCTTCCATCACCTTCAATAATCAATAGACTGTAATGAGAAGTCTTTGTACCATAGATTCTGAATAGATCTCTTATAGCCTTCAAAATGTATTCTGACCATCTTCTTGTAACATCAGATTTTACTTCCAGAAGATAGTGAATATGTTGAAGTTCTCTGATAGACTTCTTTAGTACATCAGAATCAGCTAATCTATGAGTCCTTCCATCATTAAGAAATAAGATCAATTTCTCTTTTAGATTCTCCTTATCATGAGCATCTATCACAACTTGAGCAGACAACACCTTGTCAAGTTGCCTTTGTTTAATTTGTTCATATGGTTTGTATGTCAACATGAAAGGATCTCTTAGAGTAACCTCTACTCCTGTTTGAATCTTCTCTTCGTCAGAACCTAATCCAGCTCTATCTCTAGGTTGCTTGGCTCTCAACCCAAATGTAGCAAGTTGATTAATCATGAGATTGGATTTTGGTTCAATTGGAATAGCTTTCTTCCATAACTGCTTCTTCTTATCAGCAATTGTCATTTTATCCAAATCAACTTGAGAATTGTCAGTAGTTGATGTCTTGATAGCTTGATCAGAATTTGCTGTTTCTTCTGTACCTTCATGTCCTTTATTCTGAACAACAACTTGAGCAGTGTCAAAGGTTATTTTCGAATCTTCATTTATCTTTCTTCTTTTTAGAATTTGAACAGTTTCATCTTTAACAAGATTATCATCAATTACTTGAACCATTTACATACTGGTTTCATCAGATCTTGAGAAGTTTTCAAGTCCAGTGACTTGGTTGGTTCATAAATTTTTCTTTTCCCTTTGTCTTTGGGATCACTCTCAGTCAGTGATCTAGTCTTGAACTTTGAAGTTTCAGAATTTAACTTTTCCTTGATCACAATGCCTTTTTCCTTAGGCCTTGGAGGTTTCTTTGCTTCAGAAGCTTTAGACTTAGGATTTGTCTTCTCAGCAACAAATCTAGCTTCTTCCTCCTTGAGAGTTTCTAAATCCATTCCTGGATTATATACACAACACTGAATCCAACTGTACATGCACATATATACACACAACATACATATATGTATGTATATATACCACATGAACAAAAACGGAACCAGGCCTGCAAATCGGAAATCACCAGCGACGGTCGGTAAAACCCAGCGGTGGCGATAAGAAACTCCCAACACCGAGGAACCAACACGACAAGAGAAAGAGAAATACACAGGGAGAGAAAGACAGAGTGAGTGCAGAGAGATTGAGATGAGAGAGACGGTGAGGAACAGGGAGGGGTGGGTTCGTGTGTGTGTTTATATTTTGTTTTTTTTATTTCCTCACAACCCCTGAACAATTAACACGTGTTACACTCAAGTTATAAGAGTGTGACACGAATCAATTAACCTGATATTATCCCCTGAGTGGCCTGGTTTCGTCCCGCGGTTCGCTATTAATCGAACAACTTACGGGTAAATATTAATCAAAAATTACCAAATTAGTTTTAAAATTTTATAAATATCCCCAAATTAATAAAATAAAATTTTCATAATTTTTAAAGCACTTTTGAAATGCAACTCGTACCCGTATTTCACAATTAACGAACCGAGCCGCACTTAAAACAAATCCAGAAAATCACGAAAATAATCTTAAAATGTTAGAAATGTCCCGAAGTAAATAAGAACGTAAATTTCGTAATTTTAAAATAATTTCTAAAATGCACTTTATACCCGCTTTTAACAAATAAACGAAACAACGCGCGGGTGAAATTAATCCCGAAAATTTCCAAAATAATTTTAAAATTCTCAGAATATTATAAACTTAGAAAAATATGAATTTTGTGATTTTTAAGAAACTCTGGAATTAAGTACGGATTTTACAAGTAAAAGAAATCAGAAAATCATTTAAAGATAAATAATCAATAAAATATTGACTTCTCAATTTTATAAAATCCTAAAAATAATTATTGTAATTATAAAATCATAAAACAATTTTAGAGACACTTCAAATATTTATACAAATAAATTTGAATTAAATCCACTTTAAAAGTGAAACAATTCAATACAATTCCTTAATTAATCATGCGAACAACCCGGTACATCATAAATCACACCTAGATAATAATCAAACAACACATAGCGGTCAAAACCAATACACATATTTTATTTAATAATTTCCATAATAATCACATATTTAAATAATTCAAAAATACACGGGTCGTTATATCCTTCCTCCCTTAAAAAGATTCTGTCCTCAGAATCTGATCTAGTTACACAAGTGAGGATATTTGTCAAGCATATATGACTCTAGTTTCTAAGTAGACTCTTCTACTCGCGGATTTCGAATCAACTGACTATAGATATACACTCATTTCCAATGACTCGCCTTTAACGATCAAGAGTTTGGATTGATCACTATATGCAAAATAAACTTGGACAAGAGCCCCATTGGCTCCTGATCAATCACTTAATTCAAATCAGATACTTATCGTTTTTAACTTTAACAGGCCAAACACACTATGTGTACACACTGATGCGACGGTAATATCAACTCATGAACAACTTTATCTATATTTATCAATACCTCGAATGGTTCACTAATTTTTAGGACTTAACTTGTCCCTTCTACTCAAACTTATCCAATATCTTTCAAGACAACACTTTTACTAACACTACTGGTCCTATTTCTATATTCATACTCTCCCTTGATACAATTCCGCTTCTTTTTTTGTCTACTCTGAGCTGCTTCAATCAATATCGTTACGCCCTTGGTGTGCTGAATTAACTTAAAATTTGACAACTTTCTTTCTCCCACATTATCTCAATAAAAATGGGGAACTACACTTGCGTTCACATGAAGCCTGATAAAGTGGCATTCCAAAGTTGACATCGATGATAAATGATCATTCCAGTGTTTCCTTAAAACTCAACCTCTCAACATATCTTACATTTCATGAATCACTTCCGTACTTTGACTCTTCATTTAAGGATGATAGGCAGTGCTCGTTTTCAACTTGGTTTCCAAACATTTATACATCTCTTACTTTTTCCATCCGTTAAGGCTGAAAAGTAATCTCATAGATTCACGTAGTATCACCTTTAAGTATTTGAAATTCAGATTCCACTCTTTCCAATTCGTTTATTAACTCATCGGTGGTCTTAATTACATTCAATCCTTTCTGTCGGCATAAGGCATCTGTTATCATACGGTTTTGCTTAGGTAGTTGATAATGGATTAATTCAGAATCTTTTGTTAACCTTAGTCAAAATTTCATTCTTGAAGACTCAACGTATAGTTCCCTGAATAGCTGAAGATGTTATCAATAAATACAATTCACTTATCTGAGTACTCCTTATACAACATGTTCCTTAATTCCTTATAGACAACTGATACACTTATTATTTCACCTAATATCATCGGAGCTTGCAATGCTCATAACTCATTTTAATCGTAACCTCTGATATGTTCTCAGGTCGGATTTTAAGTTAATCCCCGAAACATAACATACTTCTTGAATTAGGTCTCGTAAGTAATTAATTCTTTATAGGGGTCACTTATTCTTATTGGTTATTTTGTCCAACTCCCGATAATCAGTACATAATCTCATAATTTCATTCCTTTTCTCCATCAACATTACTGGTACACTTTATGATTCGATTCTTGTAAAACCACTCTTTGGTCTGCCTTGTCCACTAGGCCTCCGATACTTCGCTTTAATTCTTTGACATATCCAACACTTCCTAATCCATTTTAAAATTTCCTTCTTGTATCTGGTTATCACTATTTCTCTTTAAATTCTCGTATATCTTGGCATTTCTTCAGTAAATAAAATTCTTTATATTGTGAATTCCCCGTGGGATCTCATTTCTTAATCCTTTTACTTATAGCATCCAAGTGCTGGAAGAAAACCTGGGGATATCATGATCGTTCTCTTGGGCGAATAAATTTCCTCTTACTAACTGCTAACATCGTGATCCATTATCTTCTCTCGACATATCCTTATCTTTCCCTTAACAACTTTGATTTAAAGGTCATACTATCCGTCCTTGCTCCTTTTAGATTATAAACTCTGACTTCCAATTTCAACTTTTAAAATTCCATAGATAATTCTTCTGGTGCAGTCTCTATGTTCGTTCTCTCCTTTTTGCTTATCGTTTGCTACTACATTTGCTTTTGCTCGTGAATACATACTTCAAACTCTTAGGGTTCGTATATATCTTACACCTTTCTTCATACATATCATGTTTCCCAATCTTTCAAAGAAAATATTATTATTGTTAGTCCCAATTATGAGTAGGATACTTCTGCTCATAAGGTTTCGGTTGTCTGGGTGCATATACAATAACTTTATCATGCTGCATCAACACACATCCTATTCCCTTATGAGAAGCATCATTATGAACTACCAAATCTCCTTGATACTTCCAAAATGATAAAGCAGGTGTTGTAACCATTCTCTCCTTTAATCTCCGTAAAACTTTCTTTACCCTTCTTCATTTCATATAAAATTCTTGCTTTTCCTGTTTAGCTTCATCAAAGGTATTGCAACTTTCAAGAAATCTTGCACAAATTTTCAATAATAATCGGTCCATGGTAAAACTCCTTACTTTTATTGGTGCTTTTTGGCCTTTCTTTATTCATAGTAACTTTGATTTCTACTGGATCTCCTTTGGTCTCCTCCTCACTGATTACTTATGCTTTCTACCATCAAAACTTTCACCTTGTAAATTTTACATACAATTTCTTTCTTCTCCGACTTCGCAGTTTGTCATTAAATGCATCGCATGGTCCTTTGCTGAATTTAAGTAACACAAATACAACTCATCCAGATATTCCTTAAAGATTCCATCCATCCAGTTTAAATATTACAGGTATATTGGTTAATTCAAATAACATTACTTAGAATTTTATAGCAGCAATACTTAGTTTTGAAAATTATCCTGGATATGTCCATAGATTCAATCTCCAGTTGATAACATCCAAATCTTAGAAAATACTCTGTTTCTTTCATCTGATCAAATAAATCATTAATTCGAGGTATCGAATTCTTACTCTTGATAGTAAACTTGTTGAGTTTTCGCTAGTCGACGCATAATCTCATACTTCCATTTTCTTATTAACAATTAGTACTAGTGCACCCCATGGGATTCACTGGGTCTAATCGCTTCTTCTTCTAGCATCTCTTGCATCTGCTTTGCTAACTTCCTCATTTTAACTGGTGCCATTTTGTGTAAGGCCTTGGTCACTGGCTTCGTCTCAGGTGCTACGTCAATCGCGAGCTTCATTTCTCTATCGGGAGGAAATATTGATAACTCCTTAATTGCTATAAAATCTTCAAATTTTGTTTGCTTCTGACTTTTATTTATCTCATAATCACCATAATGCTCACATCTTGATCACCATAATCATCGTTAACAAATTCTTAACCCTCCTTTTTCCTTTATACCTCATCATATTCTCATTTAACGTCTTCAGGACTATCTCTTCATCATGACGGTTTGTCTGGGCATCATGCTTCCATAGTTAATCCATTCCTTAGAATAATGTCAAGTTCCCTTGTCTCAAATGATATCAATTCTTCACAACTTATTGCCAGAAATCTCAATTCCATCATTGGTATTCACTTATATAACAATTACACGTTCTTGACTTGCTAGTCCTTTAATCAAAATCTTATCAATTCAACAGAGTAATTCATCTCATCAACAAAACCTTGAGAGATAAATAATTAAGTTTCTCTCACATCTTTTAATACTTTAACGTATAAGGTATTTACCATAATCATCCATGTTATCACGTCCGTATTCTGAACAACATATTTCACAGGAAAATCGCATATTCTCATTCTCGAAGACGTATTCCTTATTGGAGTAGATTCCCTTAATCCTTAGTGGATCCTTCCCTGGGGTTAGTGATTTGCAATCCTCGCCATATGTCCTTGTTTCCTTTCCATGCATAAGAGGTAAATGGAACTTTGTCCACTTGATTCAGGATACGTTGATTTCTGTTTGAAAACCTCTTACAAAGAACGACAGTACGACGAAACAACTAGAAGTATTCACAATTCAACAAAATTAGAGTTGAAAAGAAAGAAGAAATAAGGATTTGAATATAAATGAGACAACCACATTGGTACTTAAGATGGCCATTCTTTCGTACCATATGGCATACAGCACATGACTAGGTGGCGTCCCACCCGACTCTTTGTCATTCCGACAAAGTGTCTCACCATAACACTGTTTGTCCCAATCAGAAAGCAAAACTTGAGGGAAACAATTAGATTTGAAAGGAATGCAATATCCTCCTTTTTGATATCATCATAAAGAATTTATTAAGAAAAGAAGTTCATATATTTTTAGGAATTAAAAAGGAATATACGCTGTAAGATTGAAGACAAGAACGATATTGTTGGTCACCATCCACATTTCACTTGTATTCATCTTGCGAGCTTGTTCGATCATATCCCAATTGTGTCAGATAACAACTTTAGAAAGTACACTGAAATGTCTTCGCAAATTAAGCATTATAGTAGATTCTTACTTGCTAAGTCTTGTATCTTTAACATTGCACCTGCACATATAATACTTTAACAATTGGATCATAATGACGTTCTTACCAGATAACCTCGAGTGTCCTCCTCTTTAATTTGGAATAACCATGAATTATTCAATATAGCGATCCTTTTATTAATAATCTTTTTCTTTTGGAAAGGTCTGGAAATCTTCCCAATTTCCTTTGATCATGCCCATGCTCTTTTTAAATCAATGAATTCTTTAAACTCTAATGGTCTCTGCAACTGGATAAATAATTACTCCGTACGCGGATTCTGTTATTATCCTTGTCAAACAACATTTACACCTTACCGATAGGAACAATCAACTTCTTCATAATCGCGGATCACTTTATTCTCTGAATTAACAATACTGGGTCTAAAATAAGTATCCTTCCAGGTAATCCGGGTCTTTTAATGAACAAAAAACTCAAGTAGTAACTTGACAACCAATGTTTAAAACTTATTTTATTCAAAAAGGCTTTTGGAAATTTTGTAAGGGAAAATCTTTTTCAAAAAATTATTTAAAAATTTTGAAAATCACAAATCTGGTTGTCCTTACTATATGAGTTGGTTGTTGTCCTTCTTACCTATAACAAGGTACCATATTAAAGAAACAATCACATAAAAGTCCGTTCACTCCAATCTACCTTTTCTCCTTTATCATGTCCATTTGCCTTCCTTAATCGACGAAAACTTCAATTGTCGTTGCATATTATCTTATTCGTAGCTTCACATCAAAGATTTCATACTGGTAATACTCCCGACATTATCGTTGCAGTAGTTAAGTAGAACAGGCTATCCAATAGTCAACAAGTCTATTTCATAGAACAAAGTTTGCTCGTATCACATCACATCACTACTTTACATATCGCATTTATCATAGCACCATTATTTAATTCCACAAAAATTCCATATTTATACCTTTCTCTCTAACTCTTTCAAAATTCATCTAATTCATCCCACAACTACTCACGGATGGCTTAGTCACTAATGGCTTCTTTTAACCCGGTAACAACTATCCTCTGAAACACTTAAATCTTCTCTCTAAACTTCTTCTCACCTTTATTTATATCTCAGGTGTTCACCATTTACTATAGCTCTCGAATCCATCCTCGTAGGTACTGTTGCTTCATAGGACGAGTTTTAAACTGGGGGTGTATAACAGGGTGTAAAGTAAACTGAAAAGATACACTCCCAGCTGAATATCCATTAAAACAAGTATAAACAAAGGGAGGTTCTTACATAGGTGGTTTCATATCAAGAGGTGATAAAATAGTGTAGAATAGGTTGAAAGGGTGCAGTGTTATAACAGAAGGTAATACCATTAATACTGATGGAAGAATAAGGTGCAAATAAAATCTGGAAGAAGATGACGACCCTTGAACGAAAAGCTCCAAACGATCAGATGATACAAGGACATCAGGATCTGCCATTGTCGTTGTCTGGAAATCATGTCGCAAGCTAAAAATCCCAAATTGCAACACGAACTGTGCTGAAGACCTACTATATAGTCGCATTCATCCTCACGACGTCTTATCTTTCTATTTTCTATTCATAATCCTAACCCTCTACCCAATCCCGACAATCTAGGCTTGTTTCAGTGACTTATAACCTTTAGCTCTGATACCAACCTGTGGCACCCTCCAAACCCGGGTCAGAAGTTTGGGGTCCACAACACATACACAATATATGAACCTTTATATAAAATATTATTTGCAATGACCCTGCTTTACATAATTCACGGATCGCAACAGGTTAGAGTATGAAAACAAGCCACAACCTTAACTTTTATTACAACGTACCAAATCCCAACTAAATTAACTTTCAACTGATAATAAAATTATTCTTACAATCTTACTATCTATCTACCGTATGAAGCTCCTTGCTAGCTCGATCCAACTCAAACTGGAACCTTAGCCACACTTTGGATTGAGGAACTTTACTATCATCCATATCATTTTCAACTGTAAAATATATAAAAAAAATCGCAAGGGTGAGCTAACTAGCTCAGCAAGTCATAACAGTGATAACTGAGTTTAAGCAATGTTCAAATGGAATGATTCAGAATAATCAAGTTTATTGTTAAACAATCGTTAGAATTGGATATTCATTATAAGTTTTAAAACCAAGGTTAGGCTGCTGATCAATCATGCACTAACCCCGAGCAAGCACACAGCACTGCTCTAATTATCGGATCCAAGGCACACATTGGCCTAACTTGACCATTGACATGGTCTGACCACGAATCTGGTCCACATATATAAAAACTATCCAATTCTAAAGTAGTTCAATATGATAAACAATATAATTCGATAAAACAAGATCATAATCAATGATGGTTATACACTTGAATAAAAATGTAAGGAAACTCATGGATATCTCAAGGGCATATCAGGGTATGTATAAGAAACGGTTTTTAATCTGTAAAAGGATCAGGTATTAGACAAATAATGATTTTTCAAGGTATAGTTCTTTGATGTAATAAAGAGGGGTTGGAGTATAAAAGTTTCTGTGTTTTCAAACAATTTTGTTCCAGTGTTTGGTGTTTGATAGTTATACATTTGGGGAGTAGTAACATATTTGTGTGATTTGGTGTCTGGTAAATCAACAAGAAATGGTTCACAAAGAATAAGGCTTATGGCTCCAGAACAAGAAAATCAGGGTTCAAGGTTTAATAGTTTAAAGCACTTGCAATATAAAACAGGAGTTATTTTGAATAATAGCGACATGTTATGAAACAGTTCGAAAACATTGGTAATATATCTTGGAGAAAAGTTCAGAAATACTTGCCTTACAGGCCTTTATAACTATTACTGATCAACTCTGAGCCGACTCTGTCGCTCAGGCTTTAACGTCCAACCACTAGATCCCATTGGATTTGACTTCGATACTCAGGTCTTTCTGTTGAAACTCTACTGAGCTCGTCGACTGACCACTAGGTTATCCTTAGTCCATCGTCCACTTTCAGGTTCCCGACTATAACCTACAGGGTCGAAATACCCTACGTTAGACGTCTAGGTATGCTTGACATATCCTCGATACTAATTCTTACCCAACGATATTCAAGCCCGACTCGTAATTATGAATATTATAATAACACACGCAACAAATAGGGTTCATAATCTCGAAGATCGGTTCGGTGTTCGTTTTCGGAAAACATATATATATACTCTTTATTTTACGAAATCAGGGTTATCGATTTGGCAAAATATTTCATTACAACACACAACCAAGTTTCGTATATAAAATATACACATGTACATATAGTCACTCGACGTCCCGATAATCATTGGATACGTTCCCGTATTTACATAATTCAGTTTCCCGGAAATCGGGCAGCGTCTCCTTTGTTTATCGGACTACCCGTCGAAACATCAATCGACGTCAAATCTCAAACACAACAATCGCAACTATTATCCAATCACTGCTTCAAACCAACAATATCTATCAAAATCCACACGTTTTCAAATTCTAACACAATCACAATTATTAATTATTACTCGTATTTTATTTTTATTTACTAATTTAGGACTCAGAATATGATCATCACGGTCCACCGTCGACTCGCCGAAGCTCATCGTCGACGGCAGCAAAATTCGCGGGTACCCGATGAAATTTGGATTCCCAACGCGAATTCCGCCGATTATTGAAATCGTTTTTCCCGCATGAATAATTTATTTCACGAAATCAGTCAACAATATTCCTGCACAATTACAGAAGACGAAATCAATAATCACAACATCGCAAATAATTGCACGGCTGGAGGAAATACGCCGGAAAGTAACCAAACCGGAGCCAAACACAGGGCAACACAACACCGAATCCAACTGTACATGCACATATATACACACAACATACATATATGTATGTATATATACCACATGAACAAAAACGGAACCAGGCCTGCAAATCGGAAATCACCAGCGACGGTCGGCAAAACCCAGCGGCGGCGATAAGAAACTCCCAACACCGAGGAACCAACACGAAAAGAGAAAGAGAAATACACAGGGAGAGAAAGACAGAGTGAGTGCAGAGAGATTGAGATGAGAGAGACGGTGAGGAACAGGGAGGGGTGGGTTCGTGTGTGTGTTTATGTTTTGTTTTTTTTATTTCCTCACAACCCCTGAACAATCAACACGTGTTACACTCAAGTTATAAGAGTGTGACACGAATCAATTAACCTGATATTATCCCCTGAGTTGCCTGGTTTCGTCCCGCGGTTCGCTATTAATCGAACAACATACGGGTAAATATTAATCAAAAATTACCAAATTAGTTTTAAAATTTTATAAATTTCCCGAAATTAATAAAATAAAATTTTCAAAATTTTTAAAGCACTTTTGAAACGCAACTCGTACCCGTATTTCACAATTAACGAACCGAGCCGCACTTAAAACAAATCCAGAAAATCACGAAAATAATCTTAAAATGTTAGAAATGTCCCAAAGTAAATAAGAACGTAAATTTCGTAATTTTAAAATAATTTCTAAAATGCACTTTATACCCGCTTTTAACAAATAAACGAAACAACGCGCGGGTGAAATTAATCCCGAAAATTTCCAAAATAATTTTAAAATTCTCAGAATATTATAAACTTAAAAAAATATGAATTTTGTGATTTTTGAGAAACTCTGGAATTAAGTACGGATTTTATGAGTAAAAGAAATCAGAAAATTATTTAAAGATAAATAATCAATAAAATATTGACTTCTCAATTTTATAAAATCCTAAAAATAATTATTGTAATTATAAAATCATAAAACAATTTTAGAGACACTTCAAATATTTATACAAATAAATTTGCATTAAATCCACTTTAAAAGTGAAACAATTCAATACAATTTCTTAATTAATCACGCGAACAACCCGGTACATCATAAATCACACCTAGATAATAATCAAACAACACGAAGCGGTCAAAACCAATACACATATTTTATTTAATAATTTCCATAATAATCACATATTTAAATAATTCAAAAATACACGGGTCGCTATATCTGCTCTTTTCAGAGTTTCCCTGGTCATCACCTTTATCATCCTTTTTCTTCAGTTCTTGAGTAGGTGAACATTTGGACTTAACTACCTTCTCCCCCTTTTTGGCATCATCAGGAAGTAAGAGCGAAAGAAGAAGTTCAACTGAAGATTGGATTTCATCCAATTGAGCTTTCTGAGAAGCTTGACTAGCCAGGACCTCAGCAATTTGGGCCTGTTGCTCCTCTTGAGTTTTCTCAATGGCTTCAGCTTTTTCATAAATAGGTCTGATATACCTGTTCTTGTCAAGCTTGATCTGTAGATCTAGCTTATCAACATGTTCCCTGAGTGTATCAACCTTTTCATGAGTAGAAGTATGTAGACCTTGAAGATATTTTTGTAGACAGAGCTGTGATCTTGAGTTGTGTCTTTAAATCAGCATTTGTGAGCAACTCATCAGCTTTTGTAATATGCTCTATCAGAACTTTAGAACATGGAATAAAATCTGATTCATTCCACTTCTTGGTCCACTCAACACCTCTGTGAGTATCCTCCCAACGAATAGGTGCTTCATTTTCAATAAATTTCTTCATCAATTCTTCCTTGCCCAGAATAGGTACTGGAGTCTCAGCAGAAACACTGTCATCAGAACTTGAGGAAGATTCATTATGTTCTGATAGCTCAACAGTGTGTGAAGCAACTGGAGATTCAGGAATAATATCATCTAAATTCTGATCAGCAGAATTTATCTCCAGAGCTGGTGTCTTTAATGTAGATGGAGCTTCCAGATAAAGAACTTCAGGTATATTCAAATTATGAATATCTATTTCAGAATTATCAGTTTGTTCTTTAGCATCATATATAGCTTTAATAGGAGAGACATGAGGGGTAACAACTGTGTCATTAGCAGTGTCTTTGGCTTGAGCTGGAAGGGTTTCAATGATAATTGGTTCTTGTGAGATCATAGATTCCTGATCCCCTTCCTCAGCTTCTTCAGTCTCTTCTGATATAGCCTTAGCCAAATACCTCATAGCCTTCATTTTCTTCAATCTCCTTGTCAATGAAGGAGTTGCTTCAGCAGTATCAGAATTTACAGATTTCCTTTTCAAAGTATCAGAACTTTGAGCTGCTTTCTCTTTCTGAGAAGTAAAATTCTCAGCTTCAAATATCACAGGTTCAGATGCATGAACCCGTGCTTCAACTGTTTCCTCAAATCATCAAAATTTATTATTGACCATAAATGAATCAAAACATTCATCACAGGATAAAGTTAAAAATCGATGAAGTAAATATTAACAAATTGTAATTAAAACATGCACAGTCACATAATTTGAGAAACAAAGACCAAATCTTGCAATTAAAGGAAATTTCATTAATATATCAGATGAGTACATTTCATGAAATTTATCAATTACATGCAAAAATTACAAGATAGTCCTATTCTAAGATTCTTAACATCAACAGCCTTAGTCCTAGTCTAAGAAGCCTGAAAAAGCTGACGGTTCAGAGACGAATGGATGACAATTAATTCTTCTTCCTACTTTCAATAAAGAGAACATCAAGATGAATGATTTGCTCCTGCTGTTTAGAAAAATATGAAGATGAACTTCTCTTTGGAAAGACATTAGATCATTTTTAATGTTGTCTGGAAGTTGAATCCAGATGTCGAATGGAATGTTGTTGATAGGATATGGAGTCGAAATTCCATTTCAAAAAATGGTCACAGTTTCTGTGCCATAGCAGTAAAACCAACTAAAATGTACCATTGTTTGAGAGAAATGAAAAGATGTGATTTTACTGATGAATGATCAGTCATTTAAATAGGCAATGGAATACCAAGGGACGCGAGGACTATTTAACAATTACAAGTAAAAATAATGATCCCTCGACTCCCTAGACTGATGTGTAATAATAACAGTCAGTAAAAGATCTAAAGCAACAGTTAATGGGCATGGGAAATAATTAACAATTACTGTGCACATGCAGTTTTTCAAGACATACACGTTAACCACTAACCCATAATGATTATGACTATTTTTATCTCACCCAAATTTATTCTGATTTAAATATGACTGTTTCAGATTTTACCACAAATAAGTTAAGTAAAGAAAAATGTCACGTAAGCATCAAAGATTCCATCAGGATTTAATATCAGAACTTAACTTATATCAGATTTTTAACAGTCATCAGAATATGGCTTTTGTACTCAAAAAGTGAATATCTTTTTCTGTGATTCTTCATACAAATACTGACTTGTTTTCTTCAGAGTTTAATCATCAAAACTTCCATCAGAACTTGTCCTCGGAATTTATGCAAATAACACTTAACTGTTTGTCAAAAACAACTTAATCACCACAGTAATTTTCATCATTCATATGGAGTGAAAGTGTGTGCATTCAATAAAATATCAGATAAAGATTAAAGTTTGATAAACTTCAGTACATCTTAGAAATAAGGCATAACTCAGAAAAATGCTTAAAATCCGTCATCAGTCATGATGTCTACTATAGAACAAATATATGCAAGAGTCCACCTCAACTTTTTGTGCTCATTTTATGTATCTTTTGAAATTCCTTTTTATAGTGGCTTCTCAGTGTAAGTGAGTCACGACTGCTTATCAAAATTTATGCTGTTATTAGAGTATTTCTCCAGTAATCATAGAGTGTGAAAAGTCACCAAGAATTTTTTTTGCTTTTCTAATGCATATTACTTAATACTAGCAATGCACTTGGGTCTTCCCTTCCACATTTTTACTCTAGATCTCAAAGGAGTACATGACTTTTATTCTTTTCTTTTCTTTTCTTTTCTTTTGATAAGTGAGGCTTATCAGCACTTAGTTCATTCTTAAGATTTACTGACATCAGAATTTGACAGATGATAAACAAGAATCTAGTTTGTGACTTAGTAATAAGATACACAAGGTAAACTTGACTAAGCCCAATATCATAATCTGCTTGTGTTAATGAGTTTCCACATAAACAACTAATTCAAACATGGGATTTCTAGTATGTTAAAGACTACTAGGTCAGCATCTAGCACAGTTATCCTCATTGGATTGAATAGTCACAGAACATTCAAAACACTTATCAAAGTATATAAATCCACATCAGATAACAATCAGCATTTAATGAATTTTCAAATTAAGCACATATGACATAGAGATAATACAATATGTAAATACTGATCACAAAGTCTGATGCATGAGAACAAAAACTAAGCAGATTTAGAGAAAGAACCTGAAACCATTCCAAGTTCATTTACCAATCTTATAAAAGTAGCTTCACATAGTTCTTTTGTGAAGATATTTGCTAGCTGTTGATCTGTTGGAACAAAATGCAATTCCACTGTACCTTCATCCACATGTTCCCTTATGAAATGGTACCTAATGTTGATGTGCTTTGTCATTGAGTGTTGAACTGGATTACATGTCATAGCAATAGCACTTTGATTATCACAGTAAATAGGGATTTTAGAAAATTCTAACCCATAATCCAGTAACTGATTCTTCATCCAAAGAATCTGTACACAACAGCTTCCTGCAGCAATATATTATGCTTCTACAGTTAATATGGAAATTGACTTTTGTTTCTTGCTAAACCAAGAAACCAATATGCCTCCAAGAAATTGGCAGCTTCCACTAGTGCTTGTCCTATCTATTTTGCATCCTGCAAAATCTGCATCTGAGTAACCAGTTAGCTTAAAATCTGATTCCCTAGGATACCACAATCCTAGATCAGTTGTACCCTTAAGGTACTTGAAAATTCTTTTGACAGCTAATAAGTGAGGTTCTCTTGGATCAGCCTGAAATCTTGCACAAAGACAGGTAGCATACATGATATCAGGTCTACTTGCAGTTAGATAGAGTAAGGAGACAATCATACCTCTGTAGTTAGTAATATCTACTGATTTACCAGCATCCTTATCTAACTTGGTTGCAGTGGCCATGGTAGTGGATGCAGTTGAACAATCTTGCATTCCAAATTTCTTCAGTAAATTTCTGGTGTACTTGGATTGACAGATAAAAGTGCCTTCTTCAGTTTGCTTGACTTGAAGGCCCAGAAAATAGCTAAGTTCTCCCATCATACTCATTTGATATCTTGATTGCATTAGCTTTACAAACTTCTCACACAGTTTGTAATTAGTAGAACCAAATATGATATCATCAACATATATATGTACCAAAAGTAAGTCTTTTCCATGGTTGAGGTAGAATAAAGTCTTGTCAATTGTGCCTCTGTGAAATCCACTTTCTAGAAGGAATTGAGCTAAAGTCTCATACCATGCTCATGGAGCTTGCTTAAGGACATAAAGTGCTTTGTCAAGCCTGTAGACATGATTGAGAAATTTAGGATCTACAAAGCCTGGAGGTTGTTCAACATATACCTCTTCTTCCAATTCTCCATTGAGAAAAGCACTTTCACATCCATTTGAAAGACTTTAAACTTCTTGTGAGTAGCATAAGCCAAAAAGATCCTTATGGCTTCTAATCTAGCAACTGGTGCAAATGTTTCATCATAATCAATACCCTCCTGTTAAGAGTAGCCTTTAGCAACCATTCTTGCTTTATTCCTTGTAATTATGCCATCACTGTCAGTTTTGTTTATGAACACCCATTTTGTACCAACAACTGATCTGTTCTTTGGTCTTTGCACTAGGGTCCAGACTTTATTTCTTTCAAAATCATTTAACTCTTCCTGCATTGCTTGCACCCAATCAGCATCTTGAAGAGCTTCTTCCACTTTCTTTGGTTCAGTCTGAGATAGAAAAGAATGATAGAGACATTCATTTGAAGTTGCAGTTCTAGTTCTGACACCTGCTTCAAGATCTCCAATGATTAAATCAGGTGTATATGCTTTAGTCCACTTCCTTGCAGATGGAAGTTGATCTCTAGGACTGGATCCTCCCCCATGATCCATGATGTCTCCATCAACATTTTCTGATGCCCCCCTGTAGTTATGCTCTGTAATAACCCCAATTTTTGGAATTTTTTTGAAACCCTTATGAATAGTGATTTTGCTGATTATGCTGAATAAGAAAAAAACTTTTCATGCCACACTATGTAGGGGTTCTTTTATTGTTATTCTGAGATCTTATTAGTACTCTATATGATATATAAGTGTATGTAAAGATCGTCAGAATCCAAATTCGAACACTTTGATTTTTCCCGGAAATCTACCAGATACAGAAAGAATTGAGTATAAGGTAACATGATAAAAAGGATTTAAATTCAAGGATTTTAAGAGAGGATCATAAATGGAATATAAAATATTGAGAAAGGTTTAGGGGAAGCCCAAGTAATAAGATCTCGGATATGATCCCTCGAACGATAAACGCGAACGAAAGTTAAGCGAACCATAAAACAAATAAGCGACCAAGAGACAAGCTTGTATAAGAAGCCAAGGATTGTGACATCATCAAACCACAAGACAAAGACATGTGGAAAATGGATGACATAAGAAAGGTGACATAAGCATGACAAGTAAAATTGTTTTGTTGGTTGATTTGTAGCCAAGCATTATTTACCATGGTAAATTCTAAACTAACCAAGCTAACAAAACACCACGCAAATACACCAAGCAAGCAAAAAAATTCATTTCCTCTCTTTTCTTCATGAAGCTCTTGGCTTCTTTCTTAGAAAAAGGGAAGTCCAAGCTCCTCCACTTGCTAATTTACAAGGTAATTATCCTAGCTTCTCCTAGTTAAGTTACATACTTCCTAGGAATCTTAGCTTCAAAATCCTTTCCTATCATTTCCTATAAATCATTCAAGAAGATGGTGAATAGTACTTTCTTGAAATTAATTTTTGTGTTCTTGATTTCTTTGAAAGATCAAGCTTGTAGGAGGTTAGATTAAGGCTTCCATGGGCATTCCAAGGATCTTTCATGGATTAAAAGCTTCAAGGAAGGTATAACTCTTCATGATCTTAGTCTTAAGTTTTTTTGTTTAGATTTCCTAATGTTTAGATGATGGGTTAGTGTAATGGGTGTGTAATCATGTTTAGAGCTTTGTTTAGTAAGTGGTTTTGTTGATTTTGGAGTTAGGAGTGATACTTGTTGGATTTAAAGTTCTTGGCCACATTTTTGACTTAGTTTAGATGAATAAGTTGAGATATTGAGTTATGGTTGAATGATATTGTATTGTGGTTGAATGATGGTGGAATGGTGATGACTGTGGGTTGTTTATGAATTGAATTGGAGTTGTACGAAATTGGTAATCGCGCAAACATAGTTGTCGTAATGTCCGATTACCCTAGACTGTTTTTGTTCTTAACATTAGGACCCGTGAACTCACTGTTAGGTTTTGACCATTGCCATTATTAGATAGTTCATGTTACGAGCTTCGTTTTGATATGTGGTTCGTTTGAATCCGATGTACGGTTTAGGAGAAACGACCGTTTTAAGTAACGGTGTTTCGCGACCCATTACCCCTCGCCTTACTTTGAAACCTTGGTTAAGGACTTTAAATGACTAATTGGGGTATAAAACAATTATGTTAAGTGGATTAGGCAGTTGGTAAGGTACTCGTGAAAGAATCGCTTTAAAATTCTTAATGGTTAATTTATTAAAAATGGTGGAGCCGAGGGTACTCGAACGACTTAGGTGATTCGTTAAGCATAGGAGTGACCATAAGCGAACGTTAGGGTTTAATTGGTTAAAGTCTAGTTTCTTAAGCGACCGAGGTTAAATTCCAACTTATGTTGTTGTTCATAGGTTATCGGACCCACTCTAAGCTTAAGTCTATCCGGGAGCACTCAGGCAAAACCCGTTATACTGTTGTGGTGATGTATATATGTATATGCATTATCTTGTGATAGATGCATGTTGGTTAATTAGCAAATTTTGCGATATATTGAAGCATGCTAAGATGGTATATATATGCATTTCTGTTTCGTAATCAGGTTATCTATCTGTTAATTTCAATGCTTATAAGTTACATAATACCTATGCTAGAGATAAGCAGTAGTTGCGTATGCCCTTTGGATAGGGGACCCAAAGGTGAACATTTTCTAAAACCGGGAGTCGATGTTCCCGAGTATATTATATATATATGTTTATATATATATATATTGATATAGTTTTAAAACTATTAATCGAATAAGGTTTATTCGATAGCTTTATTGATTTAATAAATATTACTTTGAGTATTCATTCGAGGACTTATGACTCCGCTTATTTATTTAATGAATATTAGTTTGAATATTCATTCGAGGACTTATGACTCGGTTTATTTTATTTAATGAATATTAGTTTGAATATTCATTCGAGGACTTATGACTCGGTTTATTTTATTTAATGAATATTAGTTGAATATTCATTCGAGGACTTATGACTCCGTTTATTTTATTTAATGAATATTATTTTGAATATTCATTTGAGGACTTATGACTCCGCTTATTTATTAAATAATATTCTTTATTTTATTAAAGAATAATATTTCGATAATCAAACTTATTTTCGATTATTCAAATAAAGATAGTACTTTCGTATAAGTATATCTTTGGTTATTTAATATTCATTTCAAGTATGAGTTGTAAAACTTCTACTTCAAATTATTTATATAGAGATTATCCTTATGAGAATATTATTTAAATAATAATATTCAGATATTTCTAATATATCGGGACTGATTTATTTCATTAAATCAGCATTACTCCAAACATTCTTAAAAATGTTTTCGAGTCTTCAATATGATTTTTAAAAGTTAGAGCGGATCCCAAAACTCATTTATATATTTAAGATCTTCCTTTCGAAGGGGATTTAAATACTCGCTCAAAACCTGAGGGATCCGGCTCAAAACATTCGCAACGAGGTTGTTGTTTTGAGAAACATCTTGATTACTTGCCCATCGTTCGGGAAGTAAGTTCATCTATTTAAGTCGGCATAAGCAACATGAGCTCAGTGAGCTCAGTGATTACAACTCTGTTTATAATTTTCATAACAGATGTTTTCAAGGAGTGTATGAAATGTATATATATATAGGTGCGTATATATATATCAGGACTTAATGAAGTATCTCGTAACTTCATTATTTATAATGATATTTCAAAGATTGAATCTATTCAAGTCTGATCTTGTAGTCTCATCAGTGTGATGAACTTTTGAAACTAATTATAACTTGAACGGTGGTAGTTCAAGTAGTATTCGGAAAAGATATAAGTATATTGGAGTATCTTGTAACTTCATTTTTTCAACTTATATCTGGTTAATGATTATCTTATGCATGACAAAGATTTTCACAAAAATATTGAGACAAGGTTAGATTATGAGATCACAAACTGGAACTCTGTGTATATTATGCATGGAAGAGGACTTCCAAGATTTTGAAAAGTATATATATATATATACATATATACTGAATATTTTGTGACTTGGTCACGTTAAGATATCAACTTGGTTCATTTCTTCTTAACCAAGACTTTCTTGAGTACTATGAGAATGCTCATATATTGATTATTATACATATTATTTCGGTGGGCTTGTTGCTCACCCTTGCTTTCTTCTTTCATCACACAATAATAGATAGACAAGATGAACAGGATCAAGCTCCCAATTCGCGAGCGGATAGGAAACGTTCTGCAGTTTCCTGTAGGCGTTGATGCCGCCGTAGCTGAGGTAGGAACTACCAATAGGCTAGGTTTTCAACTATTGATGTACCAGACTTATGTATATTATGAATTGTAATCATGGCAAAGAATATGTAAATTTATTCAGAAACCCTTTTGAGGTGTAATGACTTGTAATTGTGTAATAAATGACTTGTGTTATTTTTGGTATTCATCTCTGAGACTATAACTTGTGGTGTGTGTGTATATTGTGGGGTCACAGTACGCAGTAGTTGGTTGACTGTTAAGATTAAGTATTGATAAGGGAAATGAAACTCGTGACAACCCGAATCCCCGACCCCGGATTTGGGGGTGTTACAGAAGTGGTATCAGAGCTAAGCGTTATAAACCTCAGAGATGATATGACGTTAAAACAATAAGTTCACTAAGATAATAAGAACTCTTACCAAGTTCATAGTCGGGCTACCTAACGTAGTACTGACAGTTAAAACCCTTAGGGGAACCCTTATAAATATCGTGATAGAGGCGTAGTTCGTTATCGTATATGGTAGCGGGACTCCGAACCCTGAGGTTGAGGAGCAACAACGCGATGATATTTTATTAGGTATTGGAGATCAGATTGTGGATCCGATAGAGCGTCCTAACACGGGACCGGATGATGTTCATATTGAGGATGTAGTGGTTAAGGATGTTGTCCTAGAAGGGATTATTGCTGAGAAGGATGTCGTGAAGGATCCTGACAAGAATGAATAAAGGACCACTGAGGAATTGATGACCATGGTTAGGGTGACTACCAGAGGTAGGATTGGTCGGTCACTACCGGAGGTTCGTTCAAGTTTGTAAAGATAGTAGCCCCTTTAACATGGCTTACTCGTAAGACTGAGAAGTTTGAATGGATAGAGAAATGCGAGAACATCTCTTAAGAACTGAAGAAAAGGTTGGTGACGGCCCCTATGTTGGCGTTGCCAGATGGAAAAGGAGATTTTATGATTTGTAGTGACGCTTCGCATAAGGAATTAGGGTGCTTCTTATACAGCACAACAAGGTAATCGTGTACGCGTCAAGACAATTAAGGGAATATAAAATTCGATATCCCCACCCATGAGCTTGGGCTCATGGTAATAGTTTTGCCCTAAAGATTGGAGGCACTACTTGTATGGAGAGAAGTGCAAGATTTACACAAGCCATAAGTGCTCTAGTGCATTTTCACGCAGAAATAGCTCAACATGCGCCAGAGGAGGTGGTTAGAGCTAATCAAGGATTATGATTATAAGATTCTTTATCATCCAGTGAAAGCCAAAATGGTGGCTAATGCCCTTAGTATAAAGAAGAGACTCAAGATGAAAATGTCTTTGGGAGAGTTGATAAGAGATTTTGAGAAAATGGAAATAGAAGTGAAGGTAACCGGAGCCGGTACCGAAACGCTGTTTGAGATTGCAATACAGCCCAAATTATCGAAATAGATCATATTATGCCAAGAAAAAGTGATGAATGAAGGCAGAAAGTCAATGACTGGAGAAGAGATTAATACCAAGAAAGATGATAAGGGAATAACGAGGTATTCCTACAGAATTTGGGTTCCAAACGTTTAAGAGCTTAAGGACTGGATCTTAGATGAAATCCATAGCTCGAGGAATCAGATTTAGGGCAAACCCCAAATTTGATAGTCAGGGAGGTTGCCATTAAGAAAGAAGGAGCCCATAACATAATGAAGTGGAAAACAAGGATTTTAACGTATAAGATAACCCCAAATATGGGAGAAGGATGAAACATTTCATACTAAGGAAACAGAAAGTCGAGTAAGGAAAGCAGACCCGAGACGGTACTCCTATACGGCAATTCATGGACCTGTCTAACAAGAACTTAGACTATTATCCCCAACCACCACCCTGAGGAGACAGTGCGGTGGGAAATTCTTTCAGGACCTTTAAGTCGCTAAGCTCTCAGAGTTCCAAGGAACAAGCGAACCCAGTAGAGGCGAGAGCCTGGATAAAGAATATATAGGAATCATTTGAGATTCTAAATGATGGACGAATCACAAAAGACTATTTTTGTCACTTACCCTCCTAAGAGAGAGGCCACCCGCAGGTGAAAGACCAAGAAAGTGAAAGGCATATGTCATAGCCTACTCGTTTATTCGAGTATTTAACTCAACTCAAATAAGAATGTAATAAGTAAATAGTGGATTTATCATCAGAGAGATCTCACAAAGTAACATCTGTCAAAGAATAAAGAAACATTGTTCATCTGCAGACTTGAAGATTCACTGGAAGAAGTTCAAGAATTTGATCATGCCTCAGTGATATAAATCAAGATCGTGGATTTAATCAAGTGACAGAGATCTCGTCAGGGTATCATTTATTACAAGGATTCAATCAGAATATCAAAGTCAAGACATGAAAAAACGTCACGGAAGTTAGTCACTCATGAACCAGACAGTACATCGAGTGTCAGCATTGAAGTGGCGGAATTGATTCATAAGTCTCAGTGACTTTCAGAAGATTGTCAGAAGAATGGATGCTGCTCAGGGTTAGTATTAATTCTCTATTAATTAATTAAGTCATATAATTTAATTAAGAAAATAAATTATATCTGCAAAGATTAATTTATTGATTAATTGAATTAAATTGATTAATTAATTTAGAATTAATATTAAGGATTTACAAGATTTTAATTGGTTTAAAATCTGCTTAAATTCAGCAAGACAATTCATTTGAACTAGTATGACAATCGGTATGACAATTGATAGTCATACCGAAAGTCATGCCAATACATTTAATTGTCTTATTAGAATTTCTGTTTAGATTAAAATCTGTTATTAATTCAGCAAGACAATTTATTTGAACTAATATGACAATCGGTATGACAATCAATAGTCATACCGAAAGTCTTGCTAGCTCATTTTAATTGTCTTGCTAGTTGTAAATTTTGTCATACCGAAAGTCTTGCTGGCCAAAGAGATTGTCATGCCAGTACATGTTTACATTCGGTTGTTTGATAAAAAGGAGCAGAAGTCTATTATTTCACTATCGAAAAAAATAGAACACAAACTCAAGAACAAAAGAAAAAGGAGCAGAAAAATATTTCATCTCATCTGCAACTTCAAGATCAATTTCTAGATTGTAAAGTTAAATCCAATCAACTAGAAATACTTATCTTGTTCTTGTGTATCAATCTAGCGGATTAAAATCCCTAGAACTTAATCTCAAATCGCATTTAGCATTTGATCTTTTAATTACAAAAATAGAAAAAGTTCATGTCGAATTTATTCTAGATTTGTAATAATTGATTTGAGATTAATCCCTTGTAACCGATACCGTAGTTGTAACACCTTTCAAGTTTAATAAAAGTTTTATTTAACTTGAATTTTGTTTCACAATTTTATTCCGCATTTTATTCGACTAAACGGTATTGTTTACATTCAACCCCCCCTTCTACAAACAAATTGGGACCTAACAATTGGTATCAGAGCCTTCTGATTAACGTACAAATCTAGATCCTAGACTTTTGTGTTTCTTTCACTTCTTGAATTTTTTTTTTATTCACTCAAAAAAATTCATAATGACTACACAAAAAGTTGGAACCGTTAAAATTCCACTTTTCGATAAAGAAAATTATGTTATGTGGAAGAAGAAGATGCTACTGTTTTTACAGGTTGCTAATCCCAAATATTTGCAAGTGTTGAAGAAGGGTCCAAAAATTCCTATGGTTATGGAACCAGAGGTAATAGAAAATAATGTGGTGATCACCAAAGCGAGAACTTATGTGAAGGATCCTGAGGACTTCTCTCCTGCTGAAATAGAAGAAGCTTCCCTGGATGCTAGCCTTCAATTAATCTTAGTAGATTCCCTTAATCCCCTGATGAATAGACATGTGATGAATTGTAAAGATTCCAAACATATCTGGGAAACTATTGAGATTATTAATGAAGGCACAGAGGAAGTTAGGGAGAACAAACTAGAAATCCTAACCTCTGAGTATGAATACTTTAAATCCAATCCAGGAGAAGGAATCACTGAAGTGTTTGAGAGGTACAATGCATTGATCAACAACCTGAACATTAATGGTAAATACTATTCCATCAGGGAGGTCAACAAAAAGTTCCTTTTAACACTGCCAACTCATCTCGAACATAGAATCACTGCCATAAGAGAAGCAAGAGATCTGAGTGAGATTTCTTTGGAAAGGCTCTATGGTGTGTTAAAGACTTATGAGTTGGAGCAGATTCAGCAGAAGGAAGTTTACGGGAAAGGAAGAGTGGTCAGCACGTCTACTGCTCTAGTAGCTGATGAACAACAACAACAACCACAATATTAACAACAATCTCAACAGTCAGAAAGAATGGTACAGTCTTCCAAGGTTGAAGATAATGTGATAGTAGCAGAATTTGATTCTCCTACTACAAATCAATCAGGAGATGATTATTATTCCTTGGAAGAACTGGAGCAATTGGAGGATGAGTCAATGGCCCTGATTGTCAAGAGATTCTCAAATGTCAGATTCAAAAGGAATCCCAAGTTCAAGTACAAGTCCAACTACAACAGATTCCTGAAAGGTGGATCTTCATTATCTAACACCAGCAGTGGTGGGTATAAAACAGGGATGGTTGATCGAAGCACCATTCGATGCTTCAACTGTAATGAGTTGGGACACTTTGCCACAGAATGCAGGAAGCCAAAACAATCTAGGAAGAACTTTTACGATTCCAATCAGAAGAGTAAATATGAAAGGGCATACCTGGAAAAGGGAAGAAGCTGGGATGATACTGACAGTGAAGATGAAGAAGTTGGGAATCTTGCTCTCATGGATAGTAATGCAAGCACCTCATCGTCAAGAAAAGAGGTAAAATTTACTGATGCTGAATTAGTTTATCATCTAGGAGGTTCCTTAGATTGTGCTCGTCGTGATAATGAATTGTTAAATCAACAAATCAAAGACCTTGAGAAAGAGGTCAATGAATTAAGACTTGTGCACATTAATCAAGATAAACTAAAAGAACAAGTATCTTTTCTAGAGAATAGAGTTGACTGTTATAGACAACTCGAAACTATTCTCAAAGACAAGATCACCGGTCTTGAGGCTAAGGTTAAAGCTTACTTTAATTCTTGTTCGAAGTCCAAAGAGTTTTACAATAAGCAAGCTGTTAATCAAACACATGGAATAGGTTATGATTACAATGCTGCTATTGGAAAATTAGGCATAAACTCCCCTCCTCATGTATGTGCTAAAGGCAGGGAAGTACCACATGTGCTTAAGGGTGTTGATGAACCCCTCTATAAAGAATCAATTGCTGAACCATTTGATGAGACCTCTTTTATTATTCAAGAAAAAATCCGTACTGAAGATAATGCTGATGGGAAAGCTGTCTCCAAGTTAAGTGTGTCAAAAGTTCCAGTCAAGGTTGTGAAAGCAACTGAGACTAACTCAGACACACATGAGTTGGATAACATAAATGTCATGTCTACCATGCATAAGTTGCCTATTGTTAATCCTTCTCATAAAGCATGTGGTGTTCCTGATTGTATGTCTTGTGCTTTTAATCTGTTGTTTGCTTATTTTAATGGTAAGCATGTTTCTAATGATAAGACTACTCCTCGTCAGCATGTGAATAATAGAAAGCATGATAGGTCTAAGACTGCTAGTCCTCCTAAAGCTAGAAAGGAGACATTTGTGCCTAAGCCTAAACAGAAATTTGTCAAGGCTGTTCACAAGGTCAAATGTTCAGTCATTGAGAACGTTGAGAATATTGAAATTAAGAATGTTGTTTTGCTTGATAAAGGCCAATTTTACAAGTATGCCGGACCCAGCCAAACTTGGGTTCCGAAGAAGGTCTAATCCATTTGTATTGCAGGGCATTAAACAGGTACAACCGGTAGTGTGGATTCTTGACAGCGGATCGTCAAGACATATGACCGGAGATAGAGCCCTGCTATCAAATGTGGTTGAGAAAGCTGGCCCAGTGGTTACCTTTGGAGATAACAGCAAATGTTTAACGGAGGGATATGGTTGTTTGCTAGCTGGAAATGTTATCATTGAAAATGTATATGTTGTGCAAGGACTTGAACACAATCTGCTTAGCATTAGTCAGTTCTGTGACAACGGCTACAATGTTTTATTCGACAAGCTGAAGTGTCAGATTCTGCACAAGAAAAGTGAAAAACCCTCCTTAATGGGAATCGGAAAGGAAATCTGTTCGTAGCTGACATGAACTCTGGAAGCAATCTTGAAGTCAATTGTTTCTATGCAAAGGCATCGTCAGATGAGAGTTGGCTATGGCACAAGAGACTTTCTCATCTCAATTTCAAAACAATGAATTCTCTTGTCAAAAGAGAATTGGTAAGAGGTCTACCTCAGCTGGAATTCTCTCCAGAAGGACTATGTGAGGCTTGCCAGAAAGGAAAGTCAAAGAAAGCAAGTCACAAAGGCACTGACACATCTTCCATAACTGGTGTTCTGTAATTATTGCACATGGATTTATTTGGTCCAGTTAATATCCTTTCTATGTCAAAGAAGTGTTACTGTCTTGTGATAGTTGATGACTATTCCAAGTATACGTGGGTTTTATTTCTTCACTCTAAGGATGAAACACCACAAGTTGTGATTGATCATATCAAGATGATTGAGTTAGATTCTAACGTCCCTGTTAGAGCAATAAGGTCAGATAATGGGACAGAATTCAAGAATGCACTTCTCAATGGATTCTGTACAGACAAAGGGATTACCAGACAATTTTCAGCTCCTAGAACCCCTCAGCAAAATGGAGTGGTAGAAAGGAAGAATCGTACATTGATTGAAGCTGCAAGAACGATGTTAAGTGAATCAGGTCTTCCAATGTACTTTTGGGCTGAAGCTGTCAATACTGCATGTTATACTCAGAATCGAACTCCAATCAACAAAGACTTCATTAAAACTCCTTATGAGATTTTGAATGAACAGAAACCTTCTATCAAATACTTTCATGTATTTGGTGCCAGATGTTTCGTGCTCAAGGATGGAGATGATCGTCGTGGTAAGTTCGAGGCAAAGGCATATGAGGGTATTTTTGTTGGATATGGAAGAAGATCATATAGAGTGTATATCATTGATCAACACAAAGTAACTGAAAGTGTCAATGTTACATTTGATGACACTAAACTCCCTAGTATCCAAACTGAAGATCCTTCTGAGAAACTGAAGTTTGATGATACGTCAGATTCAGAATCAGAACATGGTCAAGTACCTGAGGTTGTTGCTGGTGAAGAACCTGTTAATCCTGATGATACTCAAGGTAATAGTGATGGAAACTTTGGCAACAATGGAGATACCACTGCTACTGACGGAGAATCTTCAAGTCAACATGGCAACAACTCAGGGGGAGATGCTGAAGGATCATCTAGTAGGACACAACATCACAATGAATTTCAAGGCGAATCATCAAGATCAAATCTTCCAAGACAGACTGTCTGGAATAAAGCTCACCCTTTTGAGTTGATTATTGGTGATCCAGATGTTGGAGTCAGAACTAGACGTGCTACTCAAAATGAGTGTCTGTTCTCAGGATTTCTTTCTGAGATGGAACCTAAGAAAATTGAATAAGCACTGACTGATCCAGATTGGGTGATTGCTATGCAAGATGAACTCAATCAGTTTGAAAGTCAACAAGTCTGGAAACTGGTACCTAGGCCTGTACACAAGAAAGCTGTTGGTACTAGGTGGGTATTCAGGAATAAACTAGATGAAGATGGTGTGGTTACAAGAAATAAGGCAAGACTGGTAGCTAAAGGGTATTCTCAAGCTGAAGGCATTGATTATGATGAAACCTATGCTCCAGTGGCTAGACTTGAGGCCATCAGGATATTTCTGGCATTCGCAGCATTTTCAAACTTTAAAGTTTATCAAATGGATGTCAAGAGCGCCTTTCTGAATGGAAAGCTGGATGAAGAGGTATATGTAGAGCAACCTCCTGGTTTTGAAGATCCAGATCATTTGGATTTTGTCTTCTTTCTTTTCAAGGCTATCTATGGGCTAAAACAGTCTCCAAGAAAATGGTATGACACTCTCTCTGAATTTCTTATTGAAAATAGCTTTATTAGAGGTGTCATAGACAAAACTCTCTTTTCTAAAACACATAAGAAGGATACTATATTAGTCCAAGTCTATGTGGATGATATAATATTTGGGTCTACTAATGATAATCTCTGTAAGAGATTTGCTAAGTTAATGCACAGCAAGTTTGAAATGAGCATGATGGGAGAGCTGAAGTTCTTTCTTGGATTACAAGTAAATCAAAGGTTAGATGGAACATTTATTTGTCAATCCAAGTATCTCAAGGAACTCCTCAAAAAGTACAATCTAGAGGATTCTGCATCAGCAAGGACTCCATCAACTACAGCTGTCAAGCTTGGACCATGTGAAAACTCCATTAAGGTAGATGTCACAAGCTACAGAGGTATGATTGGCTCGTTACTCTATCTTACTGCAAGTAGACCAGATATTATGTATGCTACATGTTTATGTGCAAAGTTCCAAGCGGATCCTAGAGATATTCATCTCGTTGCTGTTAAACGAATCTTAAGATATCTTAAGGGAACACCAAATCTAGGTATTTGGTACCCTAAAGAATCTGGTTTTAACCTTGTTGGATATACAGATTCAGATTACGCAGGAAGTGTTGTTGATAGGAAAAGCACCTCAGGAAGTTGTCAATTCCTAGGAAGCAGGCTAGTCTCATGGTACAGCAAGAAACAGCAAACAGTTTCCAACTCAACGGCCGAGGCTGAATATATTGCTGCTGGAAGCTGCTGTGCTCAGATCTTGTGGATTAGGAACCAACTACGAGACTATGGCTCTGTATTGAACAAGATTCCTATTTTATGTGACAATACAAGTGCAATAGCCATCACCAACAACCCTGTGCAGCACTCGAGGACAAAGCACATTGACATCAGGTATCATTTTATTAGAGAGCACGTCATGAATGGTACTGTTGAACTATTTTTTGTTCCAATAGAAGAACAAATAGCAGATATTTTCACTAAACCACTTGACGAATCCACATTTACCAGATTAGTTGGTAAATTGGGCATGTTGAATAGTTTTAGTGATTAATTTAGTTAATATCTGTGATCTGTTCTTGAATGAATTTACAAATGAATTTTTCATAAATGAAAAATTCATTTGCAAATTTATTTTATCATTTTATCATATTTCTTGCTTATTTCTATGTAATATATATTATCTTATCTATTTTTATTTTCCCTACTTGTTAATTTAAAATATCTCAGAATATTTTATTTCCTCTAAAAATATTTTACTATGAATTTTATTTGCTAAAATTCAATAGAAATCTATTTTTGGAATAAAAAATAATAAATTCTGATATATTGTCTTTGTTTCTGTAAATATTATAGGTCTGTATTTCAGTTTTACCATTTTGTAATATAATTTCAGTACATTTATAGAGTCTGTACATATTTGATTGTATTTCTACTAAAATGACAATCGGCAAGACAATTGAAATTGTCTTGCTGAAAGTCATTTCGCTATATAATTGTCATATTAGTGTTTTTCAGTATAGTTTATACTGGAAAGACAATCGGTATGACTATCAATTGTCTTGCCAGTTATAAACAATATATATATATATATATATTTTCTTTTATTTTATACTGGTATGACAATCGGTATGACTATCAGATTGTCATACCAGTTATATATACTCAGTGTTTATTTTGTTATTTCCTTTATTTCTGTTGATTTTTTCTTTTCCTTCTTTTGCCTGGTATGACAATCGGTATGACAATCCAGGATTGTCATACCAGCTGTCATATAAAGGAGTTTGTTTGTTTTGTTTTAAACCATTTTCAACAGTTCATTTCTTCTCAAAAATTCGAACAGTTTTTGTCTTGAGTTTCTCTCTTCTCTCTCTTCGAACTGCTTCCTTCCTTGCTCGAGTTTTTACTCAGCAAACTGAATCTTCACTCCTGTGATATATACTTACATATATATACATCAAAATTTTCAAATTTTTTTTTATATATATCAGTTTGCCCCTTCAAATTCAATTTGTGTTTGTTGATTTTGAACTTTTTATTTTTATTTTAATTTCTGATTTGTGTCTTTTGGTTTTTCAAAACTGCGTTTGTGAGTTAAGAATTTTAACGAGATACATTTCTGTCTAAATTTTTCGATTATAATTAATTTAATTCGAATTATTAAATTAATTTAATTAATTCGAATTTTCTTAATATTATTCTTAAAATTCTGAAAAGCGTGTGTCTTATTATTATTTTAAATGGCTCTCAATTTCTAAATTGTCGCGCATAATCAGGTTGGTTATTTTAATCCGGAAAAATGTGATGTTGAAAAATTTAAGCCATGGATTAGATTTTTAAATGACCATTCGATTGTTAGCTCTGCTATTAAATCAAATGTGATTTTAAACGTCGATCTAGTTAGACTGATTTGCACAACCTCTACTGTGGCCGATGATTCAAAATCTTTTTCATTCACCGTCGCAAACACACAGTATGTAGTTGATGAAACAGTCGTCAATCGTGCGTTAAATTTTCCACTAGACAATTTCTGTAATTTACCCTCTGAAAATGATATCACAAATTTTTTCAATGCTATTCACTATCAGGGGGTGATCAATTTAACCAAACTTTCTAAATCAAATTTGGTGTCTGAATGGGATATTTTCTTCGATACACTTTCCAAAGTGTTTGCCAACTGCACAAAATCCAATTTTCATAACATCACTTCCACTCTGCAGTATATTGGTCTGGCAGTTGTTTTCAATCAAAGGATCAATTTTGGCAAACTACTTTTTCCCATTCTCTTGAGACGTCTAACTTCTGCTTTACGTGATCATTCTACAAATCGTAGGGTATCATGTTACTATGCTCGTTTTCTCATGCTTATAGCAGATCATCTTCTCACACCTGAACACAAAGCCCTTTTTGCTAACTCTGCAGTAACCGAACCCCCTCCAGTTAGCAAAAAGATTTACACTCGCCAAGACACAACCTTCAAATTCATGCAAGTTCCAGTACTTGTATCTGCTTTCATGGCCACTTATATTCCTTTACCTATTTTCAATCTTCCCGGCCATGAACAGCAACCTCAACCTCCAGTGGTTCAAGCCACCCAGGCTCCTCAAACATCAGATGCTCTTCCATTACAGGTAGTAATTCCTCACTCTCACTCCCTTCCTACTTCTGTTGAAAGACCCCCAGTGGTTGATAGGGCTGACCATGAAGTTGTAGAACCACAGCTTCAATCCCAGGTCATAGAGCCAAACACATAGTCACATTCTATCTCAACCTCTCCCCCACTGTCTAAAATGTTACCCAGAAGATTACTAGGAAGTAGTACATTGTTAAATATGAGTGAACCCTCAGCTCTGCCTCCTCCTAAGAAAAGAAGAACATATTCTGAGGCATCGGAAAGCCCATCCTTGTCCTCCCAACAGGACATGGACTTTGAAATGGCCAATGAACAGTTACTAGAGGCATTCTCTCAACAGGATGCATCTATTGAAATTCGCCATAGGGCCATGGCATCTTGTACTGAGTCAAGCACAATTCCATTACTCACAATGGAACCATACACTTCCCCAGATCATACTCAGGACACACAGCGAAGAGTGCACGTAGAGTCGGTTACAGTGCCTGCCATAGTTACAGCAGAAGAGCAGTCACAAGCTTCAGAGGGAAAATCTGACTCTCCGCCATCTTTAATAGAGTCATTTTCTCCCCTCCCAGATCCAACACCTCTGGCTCCCTTATGGGATTCTCCACTCGCAGATTTATCTGGAGAAAGTGGAGGGCAATTTGGTCAATCTATCCCTGAAGCAATTCAGACATCTATTCCAAAAGATTTGATAGTATTGACTGAGGATCGGGACTCGCGAATTCCCATTGCACCACCACTGACCTCTCTTGAAGAGGCTAGGGTGATTTTTAATGCAGGTACAGAAGAACAGCAACAGGAAGACTCCTCATGAGCAATTATATTGAGAGAAACACATGCACGTGAGGTGAGTGAACCAAACACGAGTGAAATTCAGGTGAGAGCACACACAGACACTGATACTGTAAACCTGTTAGCTCAGATTGCTGCCCTAAAAGAAGAACTTGCTAAAAGCCAAGCTGAAGCTCAAGCATTCAAAGCATAAGTGGTTGAACGGTCTTCTTCTTCCACCTCTGTCAACAATCAGCTTGCAATCATAAGGAATGACATCTCAGATCTAAAGACCACTGTAATACCAAAGCTCAATTCTATTCAGGACACTCCAACTTTATCAGCTGATGACATATCCAACTTCTGCTCTCTACACACAAGAATGACTTCTCTTGAAGACCTCGTTGAGATGAATTATTCACTGGACTCCTCAAGATTTCTAAAGATAGAGACGGGCATGGAACATCTCAATGAAGGGATGAAGCACCTATATTTCATGATCAAGAATTCTCATTGCCCTAATGAAGAACAAAGAACTTATTTTGAAGGACCTTCTGGTGGAGGATCAGGCTCTGGAGGTGATGGAGGTTCCAAAGGAAAGTCAGTAGAGGATCCCTCAACTAAGGGGGAGAAGAAAGGGAGTAGTGCCAAAGGGAAAGAAAAAGATACCTCTGCTGGAAACAAAGGAAAGGCTGATGATGTCTACTACAGTGGAGAACAGGATGACTTTGATATTTTTGACATTCCCACTGAACCAGTTCAGGAAGATAAAGATGGGTTATTTGAAGCTGAAGAGGAAAGTGATTTTGGAGAATGGGAAGAAGAAGCTCAAGTGGATCCTATGTTTGAGAAAGAATTTCAGAAGGAGCAGTCAGAGATGAAAAGAAAAGAAGCTGAACTCAAGAAGGTCTCTCAGATCATTGACATGAGAAAAGACATTCAAAGAACAGAAACTCTTCAAAAGCAACGTCTTCATGACATTAAGGCTCAAGAAAGGAGAAGAGATGTCAGACTAAAGATTGGTGAAAAATGGGATGAAGCTAGGAGAGTACTTGATATGCCTCAACTGAGCACTAACAATGATAGGCAGTTCTTACATCTTCTTGACAAGCTGGAAATCTCAAATCCTAACAATGACATGTACATGAATGTTATCAAGACTGAAGTCTCAAGGATCACAGCTGCTTTTGATAGATCCCTAAATGAGATGAGCATTTTTGTATATTGTCAGAGTGAAGGATCATTCAAGGTGTCACTTCATCTATTTGAGAATCGTTCTTTGTCAGAGATTTGGGTTCTTTTAAACAAAGTCAAAAGAAGCTCAGAATTGAATGAAGTTCTTCGAGAAAGGCTTGAAGAGTTTGCCAGCAGGGCTAGTCCTCAAGTGGTCAACAATCCTCATCAGGTGAGATTCTTTAAGTCTGATTGTCTTCAAATCTGTCAGCTAGATGTACAATCTCTTAAAGACTACTCAGCTAAGCATCTGGTCTGGATGGAACATCATTTGAGAACTGCTGGATATTCATCCATGTTGAAGACTCAAGCTGTTGACTTGATTCAAGCTTATTGTGAAAAGAATGTTAAAAGGTACAATCAACTCAAGAATAAGCTGAAGTCAGTTGGAGTTCAACCAGTCAGACCAGCAAGCTTCACTTCAGAAAAGGATCGTGTCTTTGACAAGGAATTGCTTCAAGATTTAGAAGAAGGTGAAGTCAGAAGAGAAGACAACTGAAGTCAATTAGCTCAAAACTCAATGTAATATGATTAGAGCTTTATGAATCAAGATAGTCTAATGTAGTTATATGTTCAGGCTAGAGGAACATCTATCTTGTATTCACTTGTAAATTTCATTTGGAATCTGGAAAATGTTAAATATAATCCAGAACTTTTCTGCTATTTACTTTACATTACTGTTTATATCTTTTTCTTATTTGTTAGTTGAGTTATCCTCTAGGTATTTGTTGTTATTGTCTAACAAGCAAATAGGGGGAGATTGAAAGGCATATGTCATAGCCTACTCGTTTATTTGAGTATTTAACTCAACTCAAATAAGAATGTAATAAGTAAATAGTGGATCTATCATCAGAGAGATCTCACAAAGTAACATCTGTCAAAGAATAAAGAAACATTGTTCATCTGCAGACTTGAAGATTCACTGGAAGAAGTTCAAGAATTTGATCATGCCTCAGTGATATAAATCAAGATCGTGGATTTAATCAAGTGACAGAGATCTCGTCAGGGTATCATTTATTACAAGGATTCAATCAGAATATCAAAGTCAAGACATGAAGAAACGTCACGGAAGTTAGTCACTCATGAACCAGACAGTACATCGAGTTTCAGCATTGAAGTGGCGGAATTGATTCATAAGTCTCAGTGACTTTCAGAAGATTGTCAGAAGAATGGATGCTGCTCAGGGTTAGTATTAATTCTCTATTAATTAATTAAGTCATATAATTTAATTAAGAAAATAAATTATATCTGCAAATATTAATTTATTGATTAATTGAATTAAATTGATTAATTAATTTAGAATTAATATTAAGGATTTACAAGATTTTAATTGGTTTAAAATCTGCTTAAATTCAGCAAGACAATTCATTTGAACTAGTATGACAATCGGTATGACAATTGATAGTCATACCGAAAGTCATGCCAATACATTTAATTGTCTTATTAGAATTTCTGTTTAGATTAAAATCTGTTATTAATTCAGCAAGACAATTTATTTGAACTAATATGACAATCGGTATGACAATCAATAGTCATACCGAAAGTCTTGGTAGCTCATTTTAATTGTCTTGCTAGTTGTAAATTTTGTCATACCGAAAATCTTGCTGGCCAAAGAGATTGTCATGCCAGTACATGTTTACATTCGGCTGTTTGATAAAAAGGAGCAGAAGTCTATTATTTCACTATCGAAAAAAACAGAACACAAACTCAAGAACAAAAGAAAAAGGAGCAGAAAAATATTTCATCTCATCTGCAACTTCAAGATCAATTTCTAGATTGTAAAGTTAAATCCAATCAACTAGAAATACTTATCTTGTTCTTGTGTATCAATCTAGCGGATTAAAATCCCTAGAACTTAATCTCAAATCGCATTTAGCATTTGATCTTTTAATTACAAAAATAGAAAAAGTTCATGTCGAATTTATTCTAGATTTGTAATAATTGATTTGAGATTAATCCCTTGTAACCGATACCGTAGTTGTAACACCTTTCAAGTTTAATAAAAGTTTTATTTAACTTGAATTTTGTTTCACAATTTTATTCCGCATTTTATTCGACTAAACGGTATTGTTTGCATTCAACCCCCCCTTCTACAAACAAATTGGGATCTAACAGAAAGGCACGGAGCCAGAGGTTAGAATAAACTGATTAAAAGTTAGTCAATTGTTTTCGGGAAAGTAATTCCCAAGGTTATGGAGATAGTGTAAAAGCTTTAGAGCCAGAACAAAGGCGGACGAGTATGATGAAATATGAAGCTAAGTTGTAAAAGTTGTCAAGATTCGTTCTGATGATAAGAATCCCAGAACGATGTGATGTTTGAAGTCAATGATTAGTGGGTTCATGAAATAATGATAAGAGAAAGGAAAATAAAAAGAAACTGAAGTGAAAAGGAATATAAAGGCAATAGAGTTTGAGGAATGATAAGGGAGTTGGGTATGAGGAAACCCTAAAGACTCGTAGTAATAGAAACAGAAAAGTATGTAATCGTCAAGATGAGGGTGATTCACCATGAGTTAAAGTTGATGATTGAAGGAATAAGAGATACATATATTTTATCCCCTGTAAGTTGGGAGGATTCGAGGAAACCTTGAGATAGTTCGAAGGATAAATAATGAGACGCGGATAGACTGAGGAGACAAGGAAGTAAGAAATTAGGAAAATTGGATGAAGGAAGCGACCTTCAAGAATGTGAAGTGTAAGACCGGTGGCTTGATACCCATAAAGGGAGACGCCAGGTATGAAAGATATCCCAATATTGAGATGATTGTTGAGATAAACAACAAAAGTAAATAAGGAATTATTAAGAAGAAGTTCACGTTGAACACGACCAATATCTTCCAAAACATCCTTGTTATCATTACCAAATTAGGCAAGAAAAGCGGATAACCGTTGTTATCTTTTGGAGGCCATATTGATTGACCTCATTTTGAATACAGATGTTATTGTAAAATTAGGCATATACTATCGAGGTGGGAATGATTGAATAAGACACCCTCATCAGGGATATATGACTTGATTTATCCATGGAAGGATGCATGTACTTTTTCTAAAGGTGGAATTAAGGATAGAACATTGGTAACTTAAAATGAATCATAGGGGAATGCATAAAGGTTGGCATTTCACCCTTAATAGGGATAGTATGAGTTTGACAGTATGAATTGGAAAGGATTAAAGTAATAACAACCTTTAAGAATCAGTGGAGAAATTTTTCAGAAGTATATAGACAATGATTCTGGTATTAATAAATGGTATCTTGATAGCCCTGTATATAGGGAATTCAGGAGGAACGATTCAAGGATAACCTTAGAGGTTTTATAAGGAAAAAGGTAATATTCAAAATTCTCAAGAATAGAAATGTTGATAAAGGAAATATGACGTAATTATAATGATGCCAAGTGGGGCACGTGTTAAACCACGAGAAAGTATGGATCGAACCAGTAAAGGTCGAAATTGTTCAGGGCAATTAGGACCTAAGATAAAAGATGTTCTAAGTATGATCGAGAGTCAGTCATGACAATGATTAACCTCTAAAGACCGAGGCAATAACTTATGGAAAAATGGTGATATTTTTTTTTACTCATCAGATTTTAAGGAAAACATCTCCACACAAGCAGTGATTGGAAATGAGGTAGAAAATTTAGTGAAGGTGGTTAAAATGACATTGATTATAGGGAAATATTACTATCAAGAAAGGCCAAAGAGGTGGCCGACACTTTAAGTGTAAGAGGACAATTATAGGCACTCGTGTCAGAGGAATATAGTGATAATGGTTAAGGTCGTGAAGGTTGTATTATGGTGTGGAAGATTGACATTCCTTCTGATGATTGTGCGATACTCAACCGTGATAGTAGTTGGGTAAAGATTAATTTTTGTAATCACCGTGAGCGGGCTATCTATCTTAGAGGGTCATATCTTAAGATAAGCCAGGACCATGTTACGAAAGGACTAAATGAACCTTTGAGCTTCATGTCTCCTAATAAAGACATATGGTTAATAATGGTATTAACCTGCTATCGTTGCTTTCATTGAAACTCTTCTGCAATTTTATCTGCTTCATATCATGAATGTATATTAGGATCAGGAGTGTTCTTCATGAATCATGAACGGTGATCATGTTACCTCCTTAGAAGAATTCGATACGAGATGTATGGACTCCGTATGGTTAGCTATTAAGACTTCATGGAAAATGAATGACTATAGTAGGTCAACGGTGGACTCTAGTAGTGCAGGAATGATTCTGCGGGTAATGAGCCGATTAATTACAACCGTAAGAGTTGTATTGGAATGGATGTTGAGATTAAGTACCACTAATCGGGTTGTGGTGATGTATAAGTTCATTGATGGACTAATTAAGTCGATTATCTACCTATTGAATACTTATTCCTTCTTATCAATAGAGAGTCGTATTACTATACGAGGAAGGTTGCAGTGCAAGCATAGAATTCTAGTAATGGTGATGTCTAGAATGAAATCCCAGATTTGATTTTCGATGTCGAGGGAGTTTCAAAGGTGATTGTGTATAAGCTCGAGCAAGAGCATGGGTCGATAGAATGATGGATGGAATAGTAAATATTTCATGATTAGATAGTTCATGTTATGAGCTTCGTTTTGATATATGGTTCGTTTGAATCCGATGTACGGTTTAGGAGAAACGACCGTTTTAAGTAACGGCGTTTCACGACCGAACCATTAGCCCTCGTCTTACTTTGAAACCTTGGTTAAGGACTTTAAATGACTAATTGGGGTATAAAACAATTATGTTAAGTGGATTAGGCAGTTGGTAAGGTACTCGCGAAAGAATCGCTTTAAAATTCTTAATGGTTAATTTATTAAAAATGGTGGAGCCAAGGGTACTCGAATGACTTAGGTGATTCGTTAAGCATAGGAGTGACCATAAGCGAACGTTAGGGTTCAATTGGTTAAAGTCTAGTTTCTTAAGCGACCGGGGTTTAATTCCAACTTATGTTGTTGTTCATAGGTTATCGGACACACTCTAAACTTAAGTCTATCCGGGAGCACTCAGGCAAGACCCGTTATACTGTTGTGGTGATGTATATATGTATATGCATTATCTTGTGATAGATGCATGTTGGTTAATTAGAAAATTTTACGATATATTGAAGCATGCTGAGATGGTATATATATACATGTCTGTTTTGTAATCTGGTTATCTATCTGTTAATTTCAATGCTTATAAGTTACATAATACCTATGCTAGAGATAAACAGTAGTTGCGTATACCCTTAGGATAGGGGACCCAAAGGTGAACATTTTCTAAAACCGGGAGTCGATGCTCCCGAGTATATTATATATATATGTTTATATATATATATATATATATATAAATATATATATATATATATATATATATATATTGATATAGTTTCAAAACTATTAATCGAATAAGGTTTATTCGATAGCTTTATTTATTTAATGAATATTATTTTGAGTATTCATTCGAGGACTTATGACTCCGCTTATTTATTTAATGAATATTAGTTTGAATATTCATTCGAGGACTTATGACTCGGTTTATTTTATTTAATGAATATTAGTTTGAATATTCATTCGAGGACTTATGACTCGGTTTATTTTATTTAATGAATATTAGTTGAATATTCATTCGAGGACTTATGACTCCGTTTATTTTATTTAATGAATATTATTTTGAATATTCATTTGAGGACTTATGACTCCGCTTATTTATTAAATAATATTCTTTATTTTATTAAAGAATAATGTTTCGATAATCAAACTTATTTTCGATTATTCAAATAAAGATAGTACTTTCGTATAATATATCTTTGGTTATTTAATATTCATTTCAAGTATGAGTTGTAAAACTTCTACTTCAAATTATTTATATAGAGATTATCCTTATGGGAATATTATTTAAATAATAATATTCAGATATTTCTAATATATCGGGACTAATTTATTTCATTAAATCAGCATTACTCCAAACATTCTTAAAAATATTTTCGAGTCTTCAAAATGATTTTTAAAAGTTAGAGCGGATCCCAAAACTCATTTATATATTTAAGATCTTCCTTTCGAAGGGGATTTAAATACTCGCTCAAAACCTGAGGGATCCGGCTCAGTAGTGTATTTTACATTCGCAACGAGGTTGCTATTTTGAGAAACATCTTGATTACTTACCCATCGTTCGGGAAGTAAGTTCATCTATTTGAGTGGCATAAGCAACATGGGCTCAGTGGGCGTCCATGAAAGTGTAAGTGGCTCAGTGGGAGTCCATCAAATGCGTAAGTGGCTGAGTGGCACTCCTGCATAAGGTCCTATTGCGGCCAGGGTGATGACCAGTGGGGAATTCGTCCATCTACTAGTAGAAAAGGTTACTTATTGGTATCTTTGCCTGATCAGCAAGATATCAGGTTTATGCCAAGGTTTTCTCCTTTCCAAATTCATTGGATATTACAACTCTGTTTATAATTTTCATAACAGATGTTTTCAAGGAGTGTATGAAATGTATATATATATAGGTGCGTATATATATATCAGGACTTAATGAAGTATCTCGTAACTTCATTATTTATAATGATATTTCAAATATTGAATCTATTCAAGTCTTATCTTGTAGTCTCATCAGTGTGATGAACTTTTGAAACTAATTATAACTTGAACGGTGGTAGTTCAAGTAGTATTCGGAAAAGATATAAGTATATTGGAGTATCTTGTAACTTCATCTTTTCAACTTATATCTCGTTAATGATTATCTTATGCATGACAAAGATTTTCACAAAAACGTTGAGACAAGGTTAGATTATGAGATCACCTTGCAACGATATTTTCATACAGTTATAAACTGGAACTCTGTGTATATTATGCATGGAAGAGGACTTCCAAGATTTTGAAAAGTATATATATATACATATATACTGAATATTTTGTGACTTGGTCGCGTTAAGATATCAACTTGGTTCATTTCTTCTTAACCAAGAATTTCTTGAGTACTATGAGAATGCTCATATATTGATTATTATACAAATTATTTCGGTGGGCTTGTTGTTCACCCTTGCTTTCTTCTTTCATCACACAACAACAGATAGATAAGATGACAGGATCAAACTCCCAATTCACGAGCGGATAGGAAACGTTCCGCAGTTTCCTGTAGGCATTGATGCCGCCGTAGCTGAGGTAGGAACTACCAATAGGCTAGGTTTTCAACTATTGATGTACCAGACTTATGTATATTATGAATTGTAATAATGGCAAAGAATATGTAAAGTTATTCAGAAACCCTTTCGAGGTGTAATGACTTATAATTGTGGAATAAAATGACTTGTGTTATTTTTGGTATTCATCTCTGAGACTATAACTTGTGGTGTATGTGTATATTGTGGGGTCACAGTACGCAGTAGTTGGTTGACTGTTAAGATTAAGTATTGATAAGGGAAATCGAACTCGTGACAACCCGAATCCCCGACCCCAGATTTGGGGGTGTTACAGAAGTGGTATCAGAGCTAAGTGTTATAAACCTCAGAGATGATATGACGTTAAAATAATAAGTTCACTAAGATAATAAGAACTCTTGCCAAGTTCATAGTCGGGCTACCTAACGTAGTACTGATAGTTAAAACCCTTAAGGGAACCCTTATAAATATTGTGATAGAGGCGTAGTTCATTATCGTATATGGTAGCGGGACTCCGAACCCTGAGGTTGAGGAGCAACAACGCGATGATATTTTATTAGGTATTGGAGTTCAGATTGTGGATCCAATAGAGCGTCCTAACACGGGACCGGATGATGTTCATATTGAGGATGTAGCGGTTAAGGATGTTGTCCTAGAAGGGATTATTGCTGAGAAGGATCCCGTGAAGGATCCTGACAAGAATGAATAAAGGACCACTGAGGAATTGATGACCATGGTTAGGGCGACTACCAGAGGTAGGATTGGTCGGTCACTACCGGAGGTTCGTTCAAGTTTGTAAAGATAGTAACCCCTTTAACGCGGCTTACTCGTAAGACTGAGAAGTTCGAATGGATAGAGAAATGCGAGAACATCTCTTAAGAACTGAAGCAAAGGTTGGTGACGGCCCCTATGTTGGCGTTGCCAGATGGAAAAAGGAGATTTTGTGATTTGTAGTGACGCTTCGAATAAGGAATTAGGGTGCTTCTTATACAGCATAACAAGGTAATCGTGTATGCGTCAAGACAATTAAGGGAATATAAAATTCGATATCCCCACCCATGAGCTTGGGCTCGTGGCAATAGTTTTGCCCTAAAGATTGGAGGCACTACTTGTATGGAGAGAAGTGCGATATTTACACAAGCCATAAGTGCTCTAGTGCATTTTCACGCAGAAAGAGCTCAACATGCGCCAGAGGAGGTGGTTAGAGCTAATCAAGAATTATGATTATGAGATTCTTTATCATCCAGCGAAATCCAAAATGGTGGCTAATGCCCTTAGTATAAAGGAGAGACTCAAGATGAAAATGTCTTTGGGAGAGTTGATAAGAGATTTTGAGAAAATGGAAATAGAAGTGAAGGTAACCGGAGCCGGTACCGAAACGCTGTTTGAGATTGTGATACAGCCCGAATTATCGAAATAGATCATATTGTGCCAAGAAAAAGTGATGAATGAAGGCAGAAAGTCAATGACTGGAGAAGAGATTAATACCAAGAAAGATGATAAGGGAATAACGAGGTATTCCTACAGAATTTGGGTTCCAAACATTTAAGAGCTTAAGGACTGGATCTTAGATGAAATCCATAGCTCGAGGAATAAGATTTAGGGCAAACCCCGAATGTGATAGTCAGGGAGGTTGCCATTAAGAAAGAAGGAGCCTATAACATAATGAAGTGGAAAACAAGGATTTTAACGTATAAGATAACCCCAAGTATGGGAGAAGGATGAAATAATTCATACTAAGGAAACAGAAAGTCGAGTAAGGAAAGGAGACCCGAGACGGTACTCCTATACGACAATTCATGGACCTGTCTAACAAGAACTTAGACTATTATCCCCAACCACCACCCTGAGGAGACAGTGCGGTGGGAAATTCTTTCAGGACCTTTAAGTCGCTAAGCTCTCAGAGTTCCAAGGAACAAGCGAACCCAGTAGAGGCGAGATCCTGGCTAAAGAAAATATAGGAATCATTTGAGATTCTAAATGATGGACGAATCACAAAAGACTATTTTTATCACTTACCCTCCTAAGAGAGAGGCCACCCGCTGGTGAAAGACCAAGAAAGGCACGGAGCCAGAGGTTAGAATAAACTGATTAAAAGTTAGTCAATTGTTTTCGGGAAAGTAATTCCCAAGGTTATGGAGATAGTGTAAAAGCTTTAGAGCCAGAACAAAGGCGGACGAGTATGATGAAATATGAAGCTAAGTTGTAAAAGTTGTCAAGATTCGTTCTGATGACAAGAATCCCAGAACGATGTGATGTTTGAAGTCAATTATTAGTGGGTTCATGAAATAATGATAAGAGAAAGGAAAATAAAAAGAAACTGAAGTGAAAAGGAATATAAAGGCAATAGAGTTTGAGGAATGATAAGGGAGTTGGGTATGAGGAAACCCTAAAGACTCGTAGCAATAGAAATAGAAAAGTATGTAATCGTCAGGATGAGGGTGATTCACCATGAGTTAAAGTTGATGATTGAAGGAATAAGAGATACATATATTTTATCCCCTGTAAGTTGGGAGGATTCGAGGAAACCTTGAGATAGTTCGAAGGATAAATAATGAGACGCGGATAGACTGAGGAGACAAGGAAGTAAGAAACTAGGAAAATTGGATGAAGGAAGTGACCTTCAAGAATGTGAAGTGTAAGACCGGTGGCTTGATACCCAGAAAGGGAGATGCCAGGAATGAAAGATATCCCAACATTGAGATGACTGTTGAGATAAACAACAAAAGTAAATAAGGAATTATTAAGAAGAAGTTCACGTTGAACACGACCAATATCTTCCAAAACATTCTTGTTATCATTACCAAATTAGGCAAGAAAAGCGGATAACCGTTGTTATCTTTTGGAGGCCATATTGATTGACCTCATTTTGAATACATATGTTATTATAAAATTAGGCATATACTATCGAGGTCGGAATGATTGAATAAGACACCCTCATCAGGGATATATGACTTGATTTATCCATGGAAGGATGCATGTACTTTTTCTAAAGGTGGAATTAAGGATAGAACATCGGTAACTAAAATGAATCCTAGGGGAATGCATAAAGGTTGGCATTTCACCCTTAATAGGGATAGTATGTGTTTGAAAATATGAATTGGAAAGGATTAAGGTAATAACAACCTTTAAGAATTAGTGGAGAAATTTTTCAGAAGTATATAGACAATGATTCTGGTATTAATAAATGGTATCTTGATATGCCCTGTATCTAGGGAATGCAGGAGGAACGATTCAAGGATAACCTTAGAGGTTTTACAAGGAAAAAGGTAATATTCAAAATTCTCAAGAATAGAAATGTTGATAAAGGAAATATGACGTAATTATAATGATGCCAAGTGGGGCACGTGTTAAACCACGAGAAAGTATGGATCGAACCAGTAAAGGTCGAAATTGTTCAGGGCAATTAGGAACTAAGATAAAAGATGTTCTAAGTATGATCGAGAGTCAGTCATGACAATGATTAACCTCTAAAGACCGAGGCAATAACTTATGGAAAAATGGTGATATTTTTTTTACTCATCAGATTTTAAGGAAAACATCTTCACACAAGCAGTGATTGGAAATGAGGTAGAAAATTTAGTGAAGGTGGTTAAAATGACATTGATTGTAAGGAAATATTACTATCAAGAAAGGCCAAAGAGGTGGCCGACACTTTAAGTGTAAGAGGACAATTATAGGCGCTCGTGTCAGAGGAATATAGTGATAATGGTTAAGGCCGTGAAGGTTGTATTATGGTGTGGAAGATTGACATTCCTTCTGATGATTGTGCGATACTCAATCGTGATAGTAGTTGGGTAAAGATTAATTTTGTAATCACCGTGAATGGACTATCTATCTTAGAGGGTCATATCTTAAGATAAGCCAGGACCATGTTACGAAAGGACTAAATGAACCTTTAAGCTTCATGTCTTCTAATAAAGACATATGGTTAATAATGGTATTAACCTGCTATCGTTGCTTTCATTGAAACTCTTCTGCAATTTTATCTGCTTCACGTCATGAATGTATATTAGGATCAGGAGTGTTCTTCATGAATCATGAACGGTGATCATGTTACCTCCTTAGAAGAATTCGATACGAGATATATGGACTCCGTATGGTTAGCTATTAAGACTTCATGGAAAATGAATGACTACAGTAGGTCAACGATGGACCCTAGTAGTGCAGGAATGATTCTGCGGGTAATAAGCCGATTAATTACAACCGTAAGAGTTGTATTGGAATGGATGTTGAGATTAAGTACCACTAATCGGGTTGTGGTGATGTATAAGTTCATTGATGGACTAATTAAGTCGATTATCTACCTATTGAATACTTATTCCTTCTTATCAATAGAGAGTCGTATTACTATACGAGGAAGGTTGCAGTGCAACCATAGAATTCTAGTAACGGTGATGTCTAGAATGAAATCCCATATTCGATTTTCGATGTTGAGGGAGTTTCAAAGGTGATTGTGTATAAGCTCGAGCAAGAGCATGGGTCCATAGAATGATGGACGGAATAGTAAATATTTAAGCATGTGAAATGCGATGCGATAATACTTGATGTTGATATATATACGTATATGATTTGTTCTCCTATGACAAACCTCTATAGTTCAGAGGTAGATTCCAAGCCAGATATTTTGTGGCAGTATATTTTATATATATACAATTCTCTTCAATTCGTTCTTTTCTCTCCTTTTCATTTCATGTAAGCTGAGAAGAACAACCCTTCCAGAAGGGGAGGTATTGCCGAATGACTATCTATCTGTGTGATAGAAGCCTAGTAGGATACCACATGTTGTTTAATTGCTTGTCAAGTACTAAAGGCTAGCCACCTTCTGTACTAACTATGCAATGGAACAAGTGTTCATGATCATAGTGATCTCTCAACAAATTTCCTTTACTTCTATATGATTGATCAAATTTTGGAAAATAAAAACAGCTGAAAAAGGAGTAGTAAAGTTATGGTGGTATTCGGAATGGAAACACATTCGTGATACTAAGGTTGACGTGGTTATTAAAAGGTTATAGAACGCTAACGAGCAAAAGTATAACCAGTATAATATTAGGAATGGAAGGTAGTAGCGATTACGAACTGGAAAAGAATGGGTATTGAGAAGCAAAAGCTATAATGCTAAAAGCTATAATGAGAGTCTGTGCAATAGACTTGAAAGAATTTGGAATGATCACTTAACGCGGATTGAGTTTTCTCACAACAATAGAACATATGTCATTATCGAGATGTCGCCTTATGAGATCCTTGAGGTAAGACAATGTCGATCTCCCTTATGTTAGGATGAAGTTGTAGAGTGCAAGATGCTCGGACCCGCAGTAGTCCAAAGGACCAGGGATATAATAGATCTAATCAGAGGACGGCTGGTAGTAACCCAAGATGGACATAAGAGGTATGCTGATTTGACTCGAAAGGACAAAGAATATGAAATAGGGGACCTAGTAATGTTATAGGTATCCCTTGGAAATGATTGATGAGGTTCGGAAAGAAAGGAAAGCTAAGTCCATAAATTGTTGGACCCTTGGATATATTAAGACGTATTGGGAAGTTAGCATATGAGCTAGCCCTACCCCCGAACATGTAGCAAGTCATAACGTGTTTCACGTATCAATGTTAAGGAAGTGCAATTCGGATGCCAGATAAATAGGGGCATATGAGCGCATAGACATGAAACCAGACGTAACCTATATGGAGCAACCAGGAAGGGTTATAGATTGAAAAAGGAACAAGTGCTTAGTAGAAGGGTTATCAAACTATTCAGAGTTTGACGGAAGAACCACAATGTGGGAAAATTTACTTGAGAGTTAGAAAGTGCAATGCTAAGAAAGTATCCCTATTCATTTTCTATCTGATTCCGGGACGGAATCATTTTAAGGAGGGGAGACTGTAATAACCCCAATTTTTGGAATTTTTTTGAAACCCTTATGAATAGTGATTTTGCTGATTATGCTGAATAAGAAAAAAACTTTTCGTGCCACACTATGTAGGGGTTCTTTTATTGTTATTCTGAGATCTTATTAGTACTCTATATGATATGTAAGTGTATGTAAAGATCGTCAGAATCCAAATTCGAACACTTTGATTTTTCCCGAAAATCTACCAGATACAAAAAGAATTGAGTATAAGGTAACATGATAAAAAGGATTTAAATTCAAGGATTTTAAGAGAGGATCATAAATGGAATATAAAATATTGAGAAAGGTTTTGGGGAAGCCCAAGTAATAAGATCCCGGATATGATCCCTCGAACGATAAACGCGAACGAAAGTTAAGCGAACCGTAAAACAAATAAGCGACCAAGAGACAAGCTTGTACAAGAAGCCAAGGATTGTGACATCATCAAACCACAAGACAAAGACATGTGGCAAATGGATGACATAAGAAAGGTGACATAAGTATGACAAGTGAGATTGTTTTGTTGGTTCATTTGTAGCCAAGCATTATTTACCATGGTAAATTCTAAACTAACCAAGCTAACAAAACACCACACAAATACACCAAGCAAGCAAAAAAATTCATTTCCTCTCTTTTCTTCATGAAGCTCTCGACTTCTTTCTTAGAAAAAGGGAAGTCCAAGCTCCTCCACTTGCTAATTTACAAGGTAATTATCCTAGCTTCTCCTAGTTAAGTTACATACTTCCTAGGAATCTTAGCTTCAATATCCTTTCCTAGCATTTCATATAAATCATTCAAGAAGATGGTGAATAGTACTTTCTTGAAATTAATATTTATGTTCTTGATTTCTTTGAAAGATCAAGCTTGTAGGAGGTTAGATTAAGGCTTCCATGGGCATTCCAAGGATCTTTCATGGATTAAAAGCTTCAAGGAAGGTATAACTCTTCATGATCTTAGTCTTAAGTTTTGTTGTTTGGATTTCCTAATGTTTAGATGATGGGTTAGTGTAATGGGTGTGTAATCATATTTAGAGCTTTGTTTAGTAAGTGGTTTTGTTGATTTTGGAGTTAGGAGTGATACTTGTTAGATTTAAAGTTCTTGGCCACATTTTTGACTTGGTTTAGATGAATAAGTTGAGATATTGAGTTATGGTTGAATGATATTGTATTGTGGTTGAATGATGGTGGAATGGTGATGATTGTGGGTTGTTTGTGAATTGAATTGGAGTTGTACGAAATTGGTAATCGCGTAAACATAGCCGTCGTAATATCCGATTACCCTAGACTGTTTTTGTTCTTAACATTAGGACCCGTGAACTCACTGTTAGGTTTTGACCATTGCCATGATTAGATAGTTCATGTTACGAGCTTCGTTTTGATATGTGGTTCGTTTGAATCCGATGTACGGTTTAGGAGAAACGACAGTTTTAAGTAACGGCGTTTCGCGACCGAACCATTACCCCTCGCCTTACTTTGAAACCTTGGTTAAGGACTTTAAATGACTAATTGGGGTATGAAACAATTACTTTAAGTGGATTAGGCAGTTGGTAAGGTACTCGCGAAAGAATCTCTTTAAAATTCTTAGTGGTTAATTTATTAAAAATGGTGGAGCCGAGGGTACTCGAATGACTTAGGTGATTCGTTAAGCATAGGAGTGACCATAAGCGAACGTTAGGGTTCAATTGGTTAAAGTCTAGTTTCTTAAGCGACCGGGGTTTAATTCCAACTTATGTTGTTGTTCATAGGTTATCGGACCCACTCTAAGCTTAAGTCTATCCGGGAGCACTCAGGCAAGTTTTCTACCCGTTATACTGTTGTGGTGATGTATATATGTATATGCATTATCTTGTGATAGATGCATGTTGGTTAATTAGCAAATTTTGTGATATATTGAAGCATGCTGAGATGGTATATATATGCATGTATGTTTCGTAATCTGGTTATCTATCTGTTAATTTCAATGCTTATAAGTTGCATAATACCTATGCTAGAGATAAGCAGTAGTTGCGTATACCCTTAGGATAGGGGATCCAAAGGTGAACATTTTCTAAAACCGGGAGTCGATGTTCTCGAGTATATTATATATATATATATATATGTTTATATATATATATATTGATATAGTTTTAAAACTATTAATCGAATAAGGTTTATTCGATAGCTTTATTTATTTAATGAATATTATTTTGAGTATTCATTCGAGGACTTATGACTCCACTTATTTATTTAATGAATATTAGTTTGAATATTCATTCGAGGACTTATGACTCGGTTTATTTTATTTATTGAATATTAGTTTGAATATTCATTCGAGGACTTATGACTCGGTTTATTTTATTTTATGGATATTAGTTGAATATTCATTCGAGGACTTATGACTCCGTTTATTTTATTTAATGAATATTATTTTGAATATTCATTTGAGGACTTATGACTCCGCTTATTTATTAAATAATATTCTTTATTTTATTAAAAAATAATGTTTCGATAATCAAACTTATTTTCGATTATTCAAATAAAGATAGTACTTTCGTATAAGTATATCTTTGGTTATTTAATATTCATTTCAAGTATGAGTTGTAAAACTTCTACTTCAAATTATTTATATAGAGATTATCCTTATGAGAATATTATTTAAATAATAATATTCAGATATTTCTAATATATCGGGACTGATTTATTTCATTAAATCAGCATTACTCCAAACATTCTTAAAAATGTTTTCGAGTCTTCAATATGATTTTTAAAAGTTAGAGCGGATCCCAAAACTCATTTATATATTTAAGATCTTCCTTTCGAAGGGGATTTAAATACTCGCTCAAAACCTGAGGGATCCGGCTCAAAACATTCGCAACGAGGTTGTTGTTTTGAGAAACATCTTGATTACTTGCCCATCGTTCGGGAAGTAAGTTCATCTATTTAAGTCGGCATAAGCAACATGAGCTCAGTGGGCGTCCATGAAAGTGTAAGTGGCTCAGAGGGAGTCCATCAAATGCGTAAGTGGCTGAGTGGCAGTCCAACATAAGGTCCTATTGCGGCCAGGGTGATGACTAGTGGGGAATTCGTCCATCTACTAGTAGAAAAGGTTACTTATTGGTATCTTTGCCTGATCAGCAAGATATCAGGTTTATGCCAAGGTTTTCTCCTTTCCAAATTCATTGGATATTACAACTCTGTTTATAATTTTTATAATAGAGGTTTTCAAGGAGTGTATGAAATGTATATATATATAGGTGTGTGTATATATATATCAGGACTTAATGAAGTATCTCGTAACTTCATTATTTATAATGATATTTCAAAGATTGAATCTATTCAAGTCTTATCTTGTAGTCTCATCAGTGTGATGAACTTTTGAAACTAATTATAACTTGAACGGTGGTAGTTCCAGTAGTATTCGGAAAAGATATAAGTATATTGGAGTATCTTGTAACTTCATCTTTTCAACTTATATCTGGTTAATGATTATCTTATGCATGACAAAGATTTTCACAAAAATGTTGAAACAAGGTTAGATTATGAGATCACCTTGCAACGATATTTTCATATAGTTATAAACTGGAACTCTGTGTATATTATGCATGGAAGAGGACTTCCAAGATTTTTAAAAGTATATATATATACATATATACTGAATATTTTGTGACTTGGTCGCATTAAGATATCAACTTGGTTCATTTCTTCTTAACCAAGACTTTCTTGAGTACTATGAGAATGCTCATATATTGATTATTATACATATTATTTCGGTGGGCTTGTTGCTCACCCTTGCTTTCTTCTTTCATCACCCAACAACAGAGAGACAAGAAGAACAGGATCAAGCTCCCAATTCGCGAGCGGATAGGAAACGTTCCGCAGTTTCCTGTAGGCGTTGATGCCGCCATAGCTGAGGTATGAACTACCAATAGGCTAGGTTTTCAACTATTGATGTACCAGACTTATGTATATTATGAATTGTAATAATGGCAAAGAATATGTAAATTTATTCAGAAACCCTTTTGAGGTGTAATGACTTATAATTGTGGAACAAAATGACTTGTGTTATTTTTGGTATTCATCTCTGAGACTATAACCTGTGGTGTGTGTGTATATTGTGGGGTCACAGTACGCAGTAGTTGGTTGACTGTTAAGATTAAGTATTGATAAGGGAAATGGAACTCGTGACAACCCGAATCCCCGACCCCGGATTTGGGGGTGTTACATGCTCTATGAGACTTCAGAATTTGAGTTTGACTTTTCAGGAGTTGAAGAATCAGAGCTTCCAAAATTTTCAGAATTTGGCTCATCAAAACTAGATGAATCAAAACTTGAAGAGCCAGTGACAGGTTCTGATGCTTCTCGAGAGTCTTGGGATGTGGTGGGATCTTCAGCTTGCTCCCCCTGGACGGGTGCATTTTCCTTTGGAGTTGTTACCACAGTTTCAATGACATCAGAACTTAATCCATCAGAACTTACATGATCAGGATATAAGTCATCAAAATTTCCAGAATCAGAATTTAAATCTTCATTCTCAAATCTCAGATGATCATGATCATTGAAATCTTCAAGTCTAGTAAACTTCTTATCATCAAAAGAGACATTGATAGATTCCATGACAACCCTTGTTCTTAAATTGTAGACTCTGAAGGCTTTTATGGAAAGTGGATATCCAACAAAAATTCCTTCATCAACTTTTAGATCAAATTTTGACAGCTGCTCAGGATGAGTCTTAAGAACAAAACACTTGCAACTAAATACATGAAAGTATTTCAGATTTGGCTTCTTTTTCTTCACCATTTCATATGGTATTTTTCCATGCTTGTTTAGAGTGTAGCATTTTGTGTAAAACAAGCAGTCTGCACAGCTTTAGCCCAAAAATAGGTTGGTAGCTTTGCTTCATCAAGCATTGTTCGTGCAGCTTCAATGAGAGTCCTGTTCTTTCTTTCTACAACTCCATTTTGCTATGGAGTTCCAGGTGCAGAAAATTCCTGTTTGATTCCATGATCTTTGCAGAACTCTTCCATGATTGAATTCTTGAACTCAGTGCCATTATCACTCCTTATGATTTTAACAGAATCTTTGATCACTTTATCCAACTGTTTGACATGATCAGTTAGAGTAGATGTTGTTTCAGTCTTCTTGTACAAGAAATACACCCAAGAGTATCTTGTGAACTCATCCATTATAACCATAGAATATTTCTTCTTTGAAATAGACATGACATTGACTGGACCAAATAGATCAACATGTAGTAGGTGATAAGGCTCAATAATTGATGACTCAATTTTGCTCTTGAAATAAGATTTTCTTTGTTTTGCCTTCTGACATGAATCACAAAGGCCATCGGGAGCAAATACTATTTTTGGCAGTCCTCTCACAAGATCTTTCTTTACAAGCTCATTTATATTGTTGAAATTTAAATGAGAGAGTTTCTTGTGTCAATTCCAGCTTTCTTCAATTGATGTTCTACTCAACAGATAGATTGCAGAACCATCAGTACTTGTTGAAAGTCTGGCTTCATAAATGTTACCATGCCTGTATCCTTTCAGAACCACTTTGCGTGTAGAATTACATATAACTTCACAGTGTTCTTCAAAGAAATCCACATGATAACCCCTGTCACAGATTTGACTTATACTCAACAGATTGTGTTTAAGTACTGAGACTAGAGCTACTGTTTCAATGATGACATTCCCAAGATTGATCTTGCCATATCCCAGAGTTTTTCCAATGTTGTCATCTCCATAAGAAACTCCTAGGCCAGCTTTCTCCACAAAATCTAATAGCAGGGCTTTATTTCCAGTCATATGTCCTGAACATCCACTATCCATAACTAGGATGTTCTTCATATTGCCCTGCAATCACAAAGACCATTAATGGTTAGTTTTAAGGACCCAGGCTTGCTTGGATCCTTTGGCCTTTTTTAAGTTTGATAACATTTGCAGTGGATTTAACATCAGAGTTTATGCTAACATTTTTCTTATCAGTATTAACAGTATCAGACTTTGCATCATACTTTACACTAGAAGGAATTAAAGCAACTTTCTTCAAAGAAGGTTTTATCTGATAATAATCATAGAACAAACTACGATATTTCTTACAAGTATAAATGTAATGCCATATACTACCAAAATGAAAACAAGGATTTTGTGGCTTAAACCTAACAGACTGACTCTATACTACTGACTTAGAAGGTAAGGAGTTTATATTCTTATTCTTCCTGCAAAAAGAAGCCAGATAGTTAGAGTTTCCACAGTTATAGCATTTCTTTCTAGGAGCATTAGGAACAGGCATATAATTGTTGCTTTTATTTACACCTTCATTTCCATTCCTATTTTTTCTAGCTACCTTTACCTTGTTTACACTGGTAATCTCTTTCAGCTTATGTTTAAGCTACTTCTTAGTCATTAAGCCTATGTTAACTTCAGTTGGTTTATCATATTCTAATTTGTCAGAAGTTGACCCTGCTATCACTTCTGTCTCAATATCTTTCATCTTTTCAGAATCAGACTTTACAGTTTTGGCTACAAACTTAACAGGATTTACCTTTGGCTTAGTAGTCTGTTTAATAATAATTGGCTTAACTTGTTCAGTTCATTTTTCACTTTTCTCATCTCCATAACCTAAGCCCTCTTTCCAGTTTTCACTACTTAGTATATTCTGAGTTGCTCTTTCAGAGTTAGTCCAAGTCCTGATAATCCCTCTCTCCTTTTCTAACTCTGTTTTTAGAGATTTATTCATTTTTAGCACTTCATCTCTAACATAAAAGGCATCATCCCTATCCTTCTGAGTTTGATGAAACATAACTAACTCTTTTTCTAAATAATCATTCATCTTTTTAAAAGTAAGATTTTCAGAAGCTAATCTCTCACATGTTAAAGTTTGATCTCTGTAACTAATAAACATGGTTTTAAGATATAATCTCAACTCAGTAATATCATCAGTATGAAAGGTATAAGTTGTTTGAGGCACCTTTAACTCAGCAGCATCAGGACTGCTATCAGCATTTGCCATCAAGGCATAGTTCTCCTCATCTTCAGAATCTGAAGTGTCTGTCCAGTTTTTCTTCTTTGTGATAAGAGCCTTGCCTTTGTCACTCTTTCCTTTCTTGCAGTCAGGAGATATGTGGCCTTTCTCACCACAGTTGTAGCATTTGACATTTGAGTAATCTCCTTTGTCAGACTTTCCTCCTTTGCCTTCAGATTTTCTGAAGCCATTCTTATCAGAACTTCTTCCTTTTATGGAAAACTTCTTTCCCTTTCTGAATTTCCTGTAGGTTATCTTTGTGATACCCTTCACCATAAGAGCACACAATTTCATCATTTCTTCATCAGCATATACTTCAGGTAAACTTTCAGTTTCTGAGTCATCATCATCATCAAAACTTGATGAATCTGAATCAGACTTTATGATGAAAACCTTTCCTTTGCCTTTCTTTGAGGCAGCCACTTTAGGGGACTCCTCCTGAGCTTTAAGAGCAACTGTCCTTGACTTTCTTCCATGCCTCTTGCTTCTTTGATCCATCTCAAGTTCATGAGTCTTGAGCATACCATAAATTTCATCAAGAGTAGTTTCATCAAGAGCATAGTTGTCTCTTATAGTAGTTGACTTCAAATCCCAACTTTCAGGAAGAGCTAAAAGGAATTTAAGATTTGAATCTTCAAGATCATATTCCTTGTCCACCAGTGACAGATCATTTAAGAGTTTGACAAATCTGTCATATAAACTAGTTAATGACTCATCAGCTTTTGAGTCAAAGTGCTCATACTCTTGAGTGAGTATAGTCCTCCTATTATTTTTGATTGCATCAGTTCCCTGACACCTTGTTTCTAAAGTATCCCATATCTCCTTTGCAATCTTGTATTGAATTACCCTATTTGACATGACATTATCAATGGCACTATGCAGCAAAAGCCTTATCTTTACATCCTTGGCAGTAGATGAGATATCTTCAGCTGTGTATTCACTTTTCTCCTTTGCTATGGTCTTTGCTGGCTGATCTGCAACCACAACAGAGAGCTTGGTTGGCTTATGTGGTCCTTCATAAATTCTGTCAAGGTATTCTGGATATGCAGCTTCCAGAAACATAGCCATCTTCACTTTCCATATGGGATACTCAGAAGGTCTCAGTATGGGAACCCTGATAGTCTCATATCGACTGTGGGTTTGAGTCTTTGGAGTTTCTTCAGTTTTGGCGGGCTTGGTTGGATTTTCAGCTTCTTCAGACATGATTATTTTGGATCTTTCCTGTATGTGTGTTAACAGATAGGCTCTGATACCACTTGTTAGGTCACACAACACTGTAAAAGGGGGTTGAATACAGTGTAGAATACAATCAAATCGATTTAAAACACAAGTAACAGAAAACAGATGTATTCGATATAATAAACTTTGTTACAATGGAACTGTTCTCTCTTAGTGATGAACAAATATCACGAGAGCTGTTAGGTTAAAATGTATGATCTTCTCAATGATCGTAACATACATAGTGTAAACCTATGTCTGTGTTTATATAGACACACAGTTACAAGATAACTTCTAATTGATATGGAATATATTTCTGTCTCCTAAAATATATCAATCAGATATCTTATATAATTCTTCTAGTCCTCTAACTCTTTCCATGCATATCTTCTTCTTGTATTAGTCTCGATCTTCTTTCCTGTAAATCAGCTTCTTTCCTTAACTGTTAGTCCTCCAGTACTTAAGTTCTGATATCCATCTTCTGATATTATCTTCTTATAATCTAAGTCCTGATATCCTTAAGTCCTGACTTCCAGTAAGTCCTGATTCCAGTAAGAACTGATATTTCCTGTTAGTTAAGATCTGAAAACTAAACATGAAACAAATTAGACATGACATCTCAAATATATCTAACATTTCTTTTATCTACAAAACAGCATGTGTTTCATAAATTTCAATCCTTTGTAGCCTATGTCAATAATCAATTCAATACTTTTGTCAAAGCTATTAGAACTGACAATGGTTGTGAGTTTTTTAATGCTAATTTCTCTTCTTTTCTTCTTGCACATGGTATTTTACATCAAAAATCATGTACATATATTCCACAATAAATTTTAGAGTTGAACGTAAACACAAACATTTACTTGAAATGGCTCGAGCATTAATATTTCAGTCTTCTTTAACTTTTAAACACCGGGGAGAGTGTCTACTCACAAATACTTATCTTATTAACCTTCTACCTACTCATGTTCTCCATCACAAAAGTCCTTATGAAGTTTCATACAAGAAAACTCCAAATTATTCTTCTATAAAAGCTTTTGACGGCCTTTGTTATGCATCTCTTCATTCTAATGATAAACTTGCACCTAGAGCAGTTCAACTCATGTTCGTTAAATATCCTTATTTGCATAAAGGATATACAGTTTAAGGCTAGATAATCATTCAATTTTTACAATTAGTTATGTTAAGTCTTTTGAGAACATTTTTTCTTATCATCACAGTTCTTCTCAAAAGGCTTATGTTTCTACTACTCCATGTAATTCTTATTATTTTCTTCAATGGTTATCTAATAAAAAATCTAATGCTTCTGCATTCTTATAATCTCCTCACTCTGCAAATTCATCTGATGATGTTTCTTTTTCTGTGCATACTCTATCCATTTCCCCATCTTCCACTACTCCTAACATACATGATCCTATTGTTGAATATGTTGTTCATTCATGTTTGTCTAAACATCCTCATTCCATAAACTGAGATTTCTGAAAATCCAGTTACTAGACAATCTTCTAGAGCTAAGTCCAGACCTACTTGATGTACGAATTACCATATTTCTTTTAATAAACCAACGACTAGGGGTTTACATACTAAACTAATAGTTCCCCCCGGTTATTTTTCATCCTTCACAAACTGTTAGTTCAGATTTTGATGATTCATTCTCTTTACATATGTCTCATCATTATATGAACCAACTACTCAAGAAATAGTGGCTTATTCTCATAATTTCAATGTCATTGTTGAACCTAAATTTTATCATCAAGCCATTAAGGATCCAAGATAGGTTTGGTCTATTAATAAAGATTTATAGGCTTTGGTATCCAACCACACTTGGACCCTGATTCCTTTACCTGCTGAAAAAATATCAATTAGATGTAAGCGGGTTTTTAAGGTCAAGTATTTGCCAAATAGACAGGTTGAGAGGTTCAAAGCTAGACTTGTGGTCAAAGGCTATAAACAAACTACCAGAATTGACTACCATGATACTTTTTCCTCTGTCGTTAAACTTGTGAATGCAAGAAGTTTATTGGTTATAGCTGCAATAAAAGGTTGGTGTACAAAGCAATTGGACATTAATAATGTCTTCCTCCATGGTGATTTGACTGAGAAAGTTATATGTATCTTCCACTTGGTTATCAACCTCCTGGTTTTGAAGGTGTTGCTGATTTGGTTGGTAAATTGAACAAATCCTTGTATGGTTAAAACAAGCACCTCGTGAATGGTTCATTAAAATTGCTTCTTGCCTGATAGCAGTTGGCTATAAAAAGTCTATGCTGATCACTCTGTCTCCTTTTACTTCTGGTGATAGTTTTGTGGTAGTAGTAGATGTTGATGATATTTTGTTATTTGGGAATGATTTTTCTCTGAATCAATCTCTTAAATCTTTACTGCATCACAAGTTTAGCATTAAAGATTTAGGGACAGTCAAGTTTTATTTGGGACTTGAATTTCACAGGAATAAAGATAAATTGTTTCTCAGTCTGCACAAGTTCATTCTTGATTTGTTAAAGTCTCTAGATATGGAGCATTGTAAGCCATTATCAGTGCCATTGGATCTACATATCAAGTTATATGATAATGATATATCAGGACTTATAATTCCCAATCCATCTTTTTACACGGTTATTGCTGCCAAACTACTTTATTTGACTTTCCCTAGACCTGATATTTCTTTCCCAGTGCAATTGCTTAGTGAATTTTTACATGCTCCAAGACAAGCTCATTTAGTTGATGTTGAAAGAGTTATTTGATATTTATAATGGACTTCACATCATGACTTGTTCTTTCCTGCAAATAGTTCTATAGATTTCCAAGATTTTAGTGACAGTGATTGGGTTGGTGATCCTGAATACATGATATCAGTGGTGGTTACTGTTATATGTTTTATTTTTTTGTTATTTCTTGGAGGTCTAAGAAGCAATCGTTAACCTTTAGAAGTACATATGAAGTTCTGCAAATAGTCACTTTTTGATGCTTCTTTTGAAGTTATTTAGCTCAAAAGTCTTCTTACAAAACTGGTAGTGTCAATTACCAAACCAGTCTCTTTATATTGTGATAATAAAGTAGCTCTTGATCTTATTGCTAACCATGTTTATCATGTTCGTCCAAATTTATCGAACTTGATTGCCATTTTCTTTGAGAAAAGAATCGATCAGGCATCATTGATATTTTTCAAATTTTCATAAAAGACAACATAACATATATTTTTACCAAAGGATTAGGCAATGTTGCTCGTTGGTCTTGTTCTTCCAAATTAGGCCTCATTTTTCTTCAGACGACCTCAATTTATGGAGGGGCTACTTGTAGTTTTCAACCAAAAAAATGTTGCTCAAGTGCTTTTATTGATAATAATGAATCAGCTGAAATTGAGACTACATTTTCAACTCTTGTTCGAACAGAGGAGCTTCCGGTTAAAAGGGAGGCCGACAAGAGTAATAAACTTACGTATAATAGTAAGTTGACTCAAGATACTCTAATCACCAATAAGTTGAAATTAGCATATAGCCAAATATAAGGCCTTACACGTGTAACAAATTATGATAGGATTGGTGTTAGTATAAACGGTCTAATACTTATCATTTATAACTAACTTTTTATTATCTAAATACAATATATAGTTTAATATGCTTCTTTAATATGAGAGCAAATAAGTTGTTATCACACACACAAAATCGATTTTTATCGATAATTATATAGTTAAAATACGAGACTATCCTCACAAATCGTGAACATTCACAAATTACATAATTTCATAATCTCATAACTTTAGAAATTATAACAGAAGATGACCCGTAACTCGCACGAGTTTTCATATTGGTAATATATTAACCTCGCGACAGTTCTTAGTAATTTAAAATTTCAAATATTTTATAAATACATCAAAATTAGAGAAATTCCCAAAAATATTTTTTTTCAAAGTTTGCAATTTTACTAATTTATAAAAAAATGCAAAAATACGATTGGGGAAAAAAACAATCACATGTGTAACTTTATTTACATTTTTTAACTGCTGTTATTTATAGTTGCATCGGGTTGAAAAATCGTAATTTTGTAAAAAAATTAGAAATCCTATTTTTGCAAATAAACTTAAAGAGTTGTAGTTTTTGAAAAAAAAACCTTAAAAAAGTATTTTGAGAAAACTTTTAAAGATTATATAATGTAGAGGGTGGGTACGACAATTATTTTATTTTATTTTATTTTATTTATCGAGATCCGCATAGGTGCGCACTATTTAAACGTACGGGCTGCCAATAAATTATAAAACCCTGGTTTTAGTAATAGCATTTATTGAAGCTTTTGGTTGTATCGGAGCTCTACAAGGGGGTTCTCTCTTTTATTCTTCCTACTAATATCCTTTACTGGGGTACCATATTTTTGCGATCTTACTATTTATTTATGATTAATGTACTCATTCTGATTTGTAAATATAATTGTATGGTATTATTTGCAATTTAGGGTTCATTAAACTTTAATTAGCTTCATCAGTATTCATAAATCTCTCTCCGTGTGTGTGTGTTTCTCTAATGTTATGATTCTCTCTCTCTCTCTCTCTCTCTAATGTTATTGTTTTCCATATATGCGTTCCAGGTCTAATTTGTGGACTAGTGAGGATGGTGGTTGAGTATCTATTTCAAGATATCTTTCGAGTTGTAGGCTTGGACCCAGATGGTAAAAAGTTCGATAAAGGTCTCTACTAATTTCTTTTGTCCCCCTCTTTTACTTCTTGTTTATGCTTTGTGTTTGCTTTTCCCACTTTAAATTTCCACTTCTGTGACTAAGTGGTAGATATCAGTGTTCATAATTACGATTACTAGGATTAAATAAGCTGTCACGAAGAATTTCAATTGAGTTGAATTAGTTCCACTGGACCCATTTGTGGAATGGGATGGGGTTTTACAGCAACTAAGCCTATTTTTTAAGGATCAGTGACTGCAAATGTGGTATGCTAAGTCATACCTGTGTAGTTTATTGCATTTATTTTTGCTCGGCTATAAATACTAGTTAGGATGATAGCAGTTGATTGTTTGCTTCTAGTACTTTCATAGTAGTAAAGATCTTCGAGCTACCCATTAACTGCATACCTGACTGCTCGCAGCTTTATTATATGTATTAGCAATCGTGTTTTTCGTTGTTTGTTTTAAGTTTCAAAGTAATTTACCTTAATATAACATTAGTGTATAATTATTTTTTTTTGACTGGATGTATCCCTTTTACTTTGGTTGTTTGACTGTGCAAATAAGTTATAGCAGGCCTTACAACTTGTAGTGCAGCTGCTTAACGCATCTAAGGTTGTGATCCTGATCTGATTTGTGTTTCAACTGACCAAGATAAATCTATATAAACCATGTAAATTATATAGTTGACAGCCAATGTTGTACTGCATTTTGTAGTAACTCGTATTGAAGCAAAGAGCGAGCAGTTTGACATGTACATGCAGCTAGACGTGAATACAGATATATATCCTTTGCATGAAGGGGATAAATTTATGATGGTATTGGCATCCACACTAAACTTGGATGGAACCCCGGATACTGGCTACTTCACTCCGGTATTATGTTTTTTTTCAATATTTTCTCATTGTAAGTTTCTTCTTGTTTTTGATGAATTTGTTGACAGCAGCAATATCCTTCACATGAAAGTTTTAAAGAAATTTAAGTACATGATGTTGTGTTTGAGCAAATTCTGGTTACTGTGACCACAACATAGTAGTCAATTGCACACTTTTTACCATGCTGAAAAGGTTTTACATTTGATATATAAAATGATATGGAAACTACACATCCCATCTGCAAAAATCATCAGTTCATTATCATCTCTCTCCTCGTTATACAGTATACAATGGGCTTTAGAGCTATGAGTTTACGTACTTACTGGATTCATATGTTACAGCTTTTAACCACAGAATTACATGCTCAAAAGAATATGATTAGTCTACGGGCACTTTCAAATGAGTAGTACTTAATAGATGTGACGTTTCTGCTGAAAGATTTATTGAATAGTGTAATACAAACTCCATGGATCAAGACAAGGGGCCTGTTCGATCAGCAGGCTACTGTAGAATTGGATATGTAATGTAAACTCCTAAGTCCTGATGTATTCTCTTCTTCCCCCTAACTTTCATTTGATCTGATATTATAATAAAATAGTCACCACCCTTCATTGTGTAATAATAAAGAACTTATTGAATATTCGGAAACACGCTTGAGTGACATCTACGTAATACCTAAAGCTATGTTGCTGATGCTGCTATTTAAATTACAGTAGAGTCGCGGTGCAAGATTAACAATAATTGAATTTGGTATAAATTATGAAGTATTTGGAAAGGATAAGCCATTTACTTTTTCTGCATTTAAAGCTTGTTACATGTACATGAACACACCTGTCCCTCTCAGTACTCAAGCTCAAAAACTTAGCTTTATGTTTTGATTTTCAGGGTGGGCGAAAATCCCTTGCAGATGAATTTGAGTATGTTATGAATGGGAAACTATATAGAATCTCAGAGGAAGGTTCAGGAGCAAATCTTAAGGCGTAAGTATGCATATTTTGTAGTCTATTTTTATTTATATTTATGAATGGGAAACTATATAGAATCTCAGAGGTAGGTTGAGGAGCAAATCTTAAGGCGTAAGCATGCCTTTTTTGTAGTCTATTTGTATATTAATGTGCATATAGCTGTTATGACTTGCGCCTATACTAAATTCACCCACATCAATTGATCTTGTAACGCTGGATTGCGTCAGTTGACACATTTTGTTGACTTCAGGGACATTTATGTTTCATTTGGTGGGTTGCTGATGATGCTGAAGGGGGATCCCTCCATTGCTGCAAAGTTTGAGCTTGATCAGAGGTTGTTTATCTTAATGAGGAAGGTACGAGTACATTTGTTAATTGTTAAGTAACCGATTTCTGTTTGGTTTTAATGGATGATTAAGTTCATAGAAAGTCACTGAAAATGATTTGGGGAGCCTCTTTTGAACATATTACATAAAGATTTAATGCATTTCAAATAGATGAGTTGAGTGTACTTCATCTAGCATGGTACATATATAATTTATATAATCTTATCTATCTCTGATTTGTTTTGCAGGCGGACAGGCAGTAGTCACAGATATTAAATTTCAGCAGCTTGTTCAAGTCTGGTTCTCCTATAAATAACTATTTCAGGCCAATAGCATTCAGAATAGTGTTCTTGAAATGTTGTGTTATCTCCATTGTTTATGGAATGATTGCTTGTCTACTATGTTGAGTCGAACTTGAAACAGAATCTTAAAAAACCTCTGGAGACTGCTTTATTGATCAAGAGCTCATTTAAGTCCTGTTCATTTGTTTATCTTTTCATTTAGTTTATGGAAACATGTAGTTTTTCTTTAAGACGTTATTAAGTAGTTTTTCTTGGAGTGTGTTTTGTCTCTCCTTTTGGACTTTTGGAGTGTTTGTTATGTTTTTGTTTAGTCATGCTTGGGTTTATTTGGCGTTGGATCTGTTGAGGACGAATTTATTGGTATTTTGGGTAATTGGCAAAGCATGTATCGAATCTGGAGCGGTGTTGATTATTACAAGAGATCAACTTTCACAATCAAAGATTGTTATCTTTCATGGGTTTACACTTTCGGCATGTAGTTGGTATTCAACATGTGGATAGCTTGGGTGCCTTCGGCTATAGCTGGTGTCCGGCATGTAGATAGCTGTGTTGCCGTTTCTCCAATCTCATTTTATGCGACTGGTGTTTCTGAACATTGGGCTAATAGTTTGTATGTGATATGGTCAATTGTGATGTTGCTATTTTCAGAGATGGTGCAATTTAGATCGCTTGGGATGTTTTTGATTTCGTTTTTAGCTTCAAATTTTTTTAAATTTTATGTGTGAAACGATCTGGAAACAAATCATCTGATTGTTTTCAGTATGTTATTTGTTTTACCACCTGGTTGTATCGACGATTGGAGGTTTTTCGGGCTGTATTATATTCAATTTAATGAAAGATTCTTGCATTTGTCAAAAAATAATGTCTCTCAGAACATAACAAGAACATAACAGATTCTGTTGTTATTAAAACAAGTCAGCATGTTGACTTTACAACTATAAATAAAGAACTCACAATGTAATATTCTTCCAAGTCTTTTTACGGAAATGATCTAAAAGTTAGTTTATCTTCTACATCTCTCTCACTTCGGCGTTCACATATATGTACGGACATATCGTCTCCACAACTCTATATGGTATCAGGGCCGAGATCTAGTCTTCTCATGACTTTCGCGGTTCAGCTTCACTACTTTGATCATGCAGTTGTAAGTTTTTCGATTCTGAGATGTTGAAATTTAAGATACTAAAAGATGTGGAGTATTCAATCGGCCAAAATTGGTCACTTTTTTCAAAATCGCTATTTTTGTTAATTTTTTTCAAAAATCTGCTATTTTTGTCATTTTTTCAAGATGTTTCAAGGTATTTTATGAAATGGCAATTGTTTTTCACTTCAATTTTTTATGGAAGATCGTTCGTATTGTGTTTGTTTATGCGTTTTACATCACAAGTACGCAAACTAGGCATTTACTTGCTTTTCTTGACACAATTGGTGTTTTCTTGACACGGTTGGTGTTTTCTTAATATAATTAGCGTTTATGATAGTTTTTTAGAGCTTGTCTTTAAAGATTGAAAAGCAATGGCAAAGAATACTTATGCTAATGTTGTGAAGTATACTCCGATACGTGATAATGCCGGAAATAATGTTCCTTTATGTACTGGAACCTCTGGCACTTCCGGTAATATTGAGAATTTAGCTGAAAATGAAGATCCTGCTGTCAACAATGGAGATGCACCTGTCAATTCCAATATGTATCTGCAGAATATTGATCATCCTGGCCTAGTTTTAATTGTAAAGAAACTAACAGGTTCTGAGAATTTTGGTCCATGAAAAAGGTCTCTGACTATTGCCTTATCTGCTAAGAATAAATTAGGTATAGTAGATTGATCTGTTTCCAGGCATGAGGTTTCATCACCTCTACGATCTCAGTGGGATAGGGTGAACGATATGGAAATCAGTTGGATCTTGAATACGGTTTCTAAGGAGATTAGAAATGGTATGGATTTTATTAATTCTGCTAAGGATGTATGGGATGAACTCACGGATCAGTTCTTAAGTTTTAATGGTCATCGAGTCTACCAGATTTTAAAAGATATTCATGCTTTGGAACAAGACTTAATGTCAGTTGAAATTTACTATCATAAACTCGAAAATCTATAGGATGAGTATATTGCATTGGGACCTGTTATTCATTGCAAATATGATTGCACTTAAGAGGCTCATAAACTGCAAGAAGATAGAGATCAGAGGAAGAAGCTTCTTCACTTCTTGATGGGATTTAATAAAAGTTTCACTTCTGCTAGGAGTCAGATCTTATGATGAATCATTTTACCAACTACGGCACAAGCTTACTCTTTAGTTAAGCAGGAGGAGAGACAAAGGCAGTCTACTGGTGCTATACCTGGTTCTTTCTTGGCTAATGCAAAATCTGATAACATGAATTTTAATAGTTCCTTTTCTGCAACCAATTCTAATAAAAATGCAGTTGGAAATTTGAGAAAATCAAATCTTAAATGTGCTTATTGCCATAAAGATGGACACATCAAAGAGACTTGCTATAAAATGATTGGTTACCCCTCTTCTTCAAAGGGCGGAAGTCGAGGTAGATTTGGTGTTTCTCCAAATGCTTCTAATTCTAGTGGATTCAAACCACAAGCTATGCATGTTTCAGCAACTGTTTCTTCTAGTCCTACACCTACTGATCAGAATTCTGGATTTAATCAATCAAATGCCATGGAAAAACTTCAACAGCAAGTCAATTAGTTGATGTTGCTCATGAACAAAGGATCAACCATTTTTACTGGTACATCTGAGGATCACATGGACATTGCAGGTTTGGCCTACTCAATGTTATCATTTATTCCTCAAAAATTACATACTCTTTGGATTATTGATATCGGGGCATCCAACCATGTGTGTTGTGATGAAGCATTAATGTTAGATATTCACATTGTTACTCAACCTTTTCATGTTGCCTTACCCAACAACCAAATTATCTTAGTCAATCATTTAGGAACAGTTCATTTATCATCTGGTTGACTGCACAATGTCTTGCTTATTCCAGAATTTAGTTGTAATTTGCTTTCTGTTAGCAAGTTATCTAAAGAGTCCAGTTTTGTAGTTACATTCACCTCTGATACATGTTTGTTTCAGGGCCAGAACCAAGTGAAAATTCTGGCAGCTGGTACTGAACAAGGTGGCTTGTACTACTTCACCATATTCCAACCTTCTTATCACATCTGACAATTGCTTCTACTTCTTCTACTCAGATTTTAGTTGATCCTACTTCTTCTCATGTTTTTAATGCTGTAATTTCTAATGTCCTTTATGATGCTAATATGTGACATTTAAGATTAGGACATGCTCCTGATACAGTTGTAAGACATATCTCTTCTTTAGGACATTTTTCTGTAACCAATGGTTTGTGTCATGTTTGTCCTTATGCAAAACAATATATGTTATGTTTTTATAAACAGAGTGAATCTTATGCTTCTGAAAATTTTTCTTTATTACATTGTATGTTTGGGGTCCTTATGTTGTGCCATCTACCACTGGTTGTAAGTATTTCCTTACTATTGTGGATGATCATAGCAGAGCTACATGAACTATGCTCATGTCTACTAAACAAGAAGTTTTTCATCCTTTTAAAACTTTTGTTGCTTATGTTTCACAATAGTTTAATAAGTCCATCAAGGTCATCAGAACTGACAATGGTAGTGAATTTGTGAATCATAGTTTTAAAGTATTTCTTCCACATCTTGGGATTCTTCACCAAACATCTTGCCTTCATACCCCACAACAAAATGCTAGGGTAGAGAGAAAACATAGGCATCTTCTAGAAGTATCCAGGGCCTTAAGATTTCAGTCAGGATTACCTAGTAAATATTGGGGGGAATCCCTTTTGACAGCTACTCATATCATTAACAAATTGTATTCTGTCATTCTTTATTATAAAATACCTCATGCACTGTTGTATCATACTGAGCCAGATTATTCTACCTTGAAGGCCTTTGGTTGCCTTGCTTATGCTTCTACTCATTCTCATGACAAGTTTGCTTCTAGGGCTATTCAATGCTTTTTTGTAGGATATCCTCATTTACAAAAAGGTTACAAACTTCTTAGGTTGGACACTCATGACTTTCTTTGTTAGTAGAGATGTCAAATTTGTGGAATCAGTTTTCCCTTACCATCAAATTTCAAAAACCACAACTTCTTTTACTCACGCTACTGTGGGTAAGTCTTATCTTTTTCTGAATTGGTTAAAGTCATCATCTTTCAGTTATTGCTCATCTCCTGTCACTCTATCTCATTTTATTTCATCTGATTTTCCAGTACCAACAGAGGTTGATTCTCCTTCTGATTCTGTTAAGCACTCATCATCTTCTCCTACTTCACTTCCAGATTCACATATGTCTTCTACACCACCTTTGAAAGAGTCTTTTACTGAATCTGTTCCTCTTTCTAATATAAATTCTTCTCTTGGTCCTTTGATAGGACATTCTACTAGAAATAAAGATAGACCAACATGGTGGACTTATTATCATATTTCTGCAAATCAAACAGTTTCTAATTCTTTTGCTTCCATGGACTCTTTCAATATTCAATTATCTCCATCTGTTTTTTTATAGTAATACTCAGGCTTTTACAGCTTATAGTTCTTTCTTTTTTAAACCTAGCTACTATCATCAGGCCATCAAAAATTCTTTATGAATTGAGGCCATGGATAAGAAGTTATCATCTTTAAACTCCAATAACACTTGGACTTTGGTACCTTTTCCAGAAGGTAAGAAAACTATTGGTTGTAAATGGGTCTACAAGATCAAAACTCTTGCAAATGGGCAAATATATAAATATAAGACCACATTAGTGGCTAAAGGTTATACACAGGCTGAAGGTATAAATTTTCATGATACTTTTGTGCCGGTTGTCAAAATGGTTACACTTAGAAGTTTATTATCTATAGCAGCCGTTAAGAACTTGTTTGATGTCAATACTGTTTTTTTGCATGGGGATTTAGATAAAGAAGTCTATATGCAGTTGCCACCTGGTCTCAAGGTTGATAATCCTAGATTTATTTGTAGGTTGATCAAGCCCATTTATGATTGAAGGCGGGCTTCTCGGTAATGGTTTTCCAAATTAATTTTTTTCCTGCTGACAGTTGGGTATAAACAGTCACTTCATGATCACTCTCTTTTCACGCATAAAAATGATCAGATTTTTATTGCTGTGGTGATCTATGTTGATGATATTTTGGTTGTTGGAAATGATATGCCACCATTAAGTCTCTTAAGCAATTATTGAATGATAAGTTCACAATTAAAGATCTTGGCAGTATCAAGTACTATTTAGGCCTTGAAGTACAAAGAAATAATTCTGGTATTTTTCTTTGTCAACCCAAATTTATTAAAGATCTTCTTCACTCAGCTGATATGATGGATTGTAGGCCTTTATCTGTTCCTATTGATCCTCATATCAAACTTTTTGATAATAAAAAATCTGGTGCTCTCATATGTAATCCAACAATTGATAGGAAATGGGTTGGAAAGTTGTTATATGTGACCGCTTCTAGACCATATATTTCCTTTGATGTTCACTTACTTAGCCAGTTTATGCATGCTCCCAGAGTCGAGCATTTTGAAACTGCACAAAGGGTGTTGAGATATTTGAAATGTACAGTTGATCATGACTTATTTTTTCCTTCTTCTAATATATTAAAGTTAGAAGGATTCAGTGATAGTGACTGGGGAGGAAATCCAAATGACAGTAAATCAGTTGGAGATTATAGTTTTTTACTTGGTCAGGTAGCTATTTCTTGGAGAGTTAAGAAGCCATATGTCACTTCTAGGAGCACTGCAGAGGCAAAATACAGGGATCTTGCAGATTCGTCATGTGAGGTTATTTGGTTGAAAGGCTTATTAACTGATTTGGGTCTTAACATTGATGAAGCAGTGCCATTATATTGTGATAACAAAGCTGCTGTAGATCTTACTGCCAATCTGGTATATCATGCTAGAACCAAACATATCGAGTTAGATTGTCATTTTATTAGAGAAAAAATTCAAGCTGGGATTATTAATGTGTTACAAAGGCAATACTGCAGACATTCCTTCTAAGGGTCTTAGCAGGCGCCTTCATTGGACCTGTTCTAATTCTTTTAGTATTTGCTTTGGACCTAAGAGGGTCTCAGGTGGGGTGGCATGTGAAGGTTTTGCAGAGTATGACACCAGTCTTGCAGGAGCTGCTGCTGTTGTTTTACCGGTTATTTGATGAAAATGTTGCAAAGAAATTTTGTAGAGAGATGTCAAGCAAAAGGGGGCTAATGAGATATTAGAAATCATTCATGGACAAAAGTATAAACATGCTTTAGTGTATAAAATAACCAAAAAGTCCATTAGAACATAACATATTCTGTTATTAGTAAAACAAGTCATCCTGTTGACTTTACAACTATAAATAAAGATTTCACCATATAATATTCTTTCAAAGTGTTTTTATAGAAATGATCTAAAAGTTAGTTAGCTTATCATTTACATCTCTCTCACTTCGTTTTTCGCATATATGTATGGACATATCATTTTCACAACTCTATTGGTCATTGGTGTTTGATATTCGAGTACATGAAATATGAAAATAATTGGCGGAACTATACGCAAGCCTTTGAAAAGCACCAAATCCTCTGAAGACCTGTAATCCGTTGACTTATAAGTTATTTTCTTCTACTGTATAGCATACCTGAAGTATATTCAAGCTTGCAATTACCGGGATATTCAAGCTTGCAATTACAGAGACATTTTGTAATATCCAAGCAACATATTATAATGATGTGTCATGATCGTCACAAAATTTATAAAACTTGGAATATAATGTCCAGAACAATGTATAAAATTTAGTAGTTCTTAGGAATATTATATGTTTCTTGTGGAAGATAAAGAAGATTGTAAAAGTTCTCAAGGTCATGCAGTTAGTGCTCTTATTTTCTTTTACCGCATGATGCTAATTCCCTAAACCTTAATTTGATCAACAGAAGGGTTTTGTAACTTATAATAAGTAACTGACTAATTGTTACTTATTTCCAAATAACTTGTAGTAATGTACCTTAGTTTTGATCATTTATCTCTTGTTTTGCTCAGAATGCGAACTGAGACGTTAGGGAATATCAAGATTTTGGAGGTTTGAAAGATTGAAGAGAGAAGTCAGTCACATAAAAAAATTAGCCCATGCATATAAATATGTTACTACTTATTGTAATACTGTTATGCAGTTTGTGTTTAATCCCATTTTGTTGTACATTCGAGAACAGTTACTTCTTGTAATACTGTTATGCAGTTTGTGTTGTAATCCCATTTTGTCCTTCCCTGGACATGTGTATGCAATCCACACAAGCCAGGCGTAGAGATGTACAAAAATCTTGGGCCCGAAAATCTGGCCCGGCCCGATCCGGTCAAAACCCGGTCAAGCCCGGCTCGGTCAAAGCCTGACCCGGTCCCGGCCCGAGCTTAGGGCCTTGATGGGCCCTATATTTTTAGGCAAAGCCCGCGCCCGGCCCGGTTAAAAGCCCGGGCTTCGGCCCGGCCCGGCCCGACCCGATTAAAAGCCCGAAAAATCCCGGTTAAAATCTGATTATTCAAATATATTTTCTTATATATTTATGAATTCACATTTACTATAAATATAAATAATACTTTAAACACATATATATTTACATATTTGTGATTAATAATATTATTTATATACTTCATTGCATAAAAATGAAAGAAGATATAGTAAATATATTATATATATTTGGATAATAATGATAAAATATATTATTCCATACACATGTTTATTTTTTGCCGAACTTAAATATTTTCAACGAAGTAATGTTTTCATAAAATATTCCATGTAAACTAATAAATTTTTACGATGATCTAGTTGCTAACATATGTAGTCTTCGGAATCTCTAATAAAACTCGATCTAATTTAAATTAGAAAAAGCCCGGCCCGATCCGATCCGGCCCAGAAAAATCCCGGTTAGGTCCGCCTCAAGGGCCCAAACCGGGCTCTGATATTTTCGGAAAGCCCGGCCCGGTCCGGCCCGGTCAAAGTCAAAACCCGGCCTGGTCAAAGCCCGGGCTTTTTAAGGCCCGGTCAAAACCCGGCCCGGTGGGCCTTTTGTGCATCTCTAGCCAGGCGTCTTCCGTCTCCAAGAACCAACGACCCTGATCTAGAGGTACCAACCCCTAAACCCTACCTTTGGGCTATATATACCCCCAAAGATGAAGCGTTTAGGGGTTAGAAAAATACTTTCATTACACACACTCTTATACACTCAGCCTACACACACACAACAATCTTAGTCCTCTCTATCTTCATCTTCCCCAGCCAGCTACTTATTCTTACACCGGAGGCGCCGCGGGGACAAAACCCCTCTCCGGTGTGCCCAACAGCAGTTACACCTCATTCACACCCAGAAGGTCCAGGCACGGCGTCGGAGGGAGCCGCCCCGCTCACCGGAGTTATCATTTGGTGCTAGAAGGAGGAGCGCTCTATCCTTGGGTCTCGGTGCCCCTGGATTCATCTTCATCAGCAAACTCTTAAGAGAGTCCACATCTTAAGCCTGTAAGAACAAAAACAACCATACCCTCTCTTGAATATGAATGTTGTTCATTTTAGACATGTTTGTGTGAGCTCATTACGTTTGGCCACTTTGTGTGAGCCCGTCCTCGTTTGTTAGTTTTGATTGTTTAGGGCTTCATAATCTTGATAGTCTTAAAGCCTGGGGTTTGATAGTTTTGATAGTTTTTAAAACCCAGATCTACTTTAATTTACATATTGTCTTTGTGTTCTAGAGCCTGTTGTTCTTGATCAATAGTAATGTTAGCAAAACCCAGAAAGTTTGTTTGGTGTTATTCTGGATTTTTTTTGTAATCTTCAAAAAAGCAACCTTAGATCCACATTTTTAGCCTCAAATCTTGGTCAGTTGTTTGTACAATTGTGGTAATGGCAAGAGCAGGAAAAAGTACGGTTGGTAGGCCCTCCGCCAGTACCCAGGTCCAGGATCAGGATCACTCTCAGGCTCATGAACCTGGGGGAGACCGAGAGACCCTCCAGGAGCAACCATTGACGCAGCATACCTCGGTCTTGGAAATGATAGTAATACCACGGGATTCCAGAAATGTCATAAAGTTCAATCAGTATAAGTATACCAGTATTCCAGTTGTAGAGGAACATATGGCCAACTTAACAAGCCATGAACTGGCTGAAGCAATCAGGCTCTACAGAGATGAACAAGCCCGAGCTCAGGTAGAATATGAGCAAGAGGATGATCAAGAAGAGTCCGGGGACTCTCAACAATCTAGGAGATCTGTCTTCAACCGAATTGGAGCTAAGGAAAAAAAATAAAAAAGAGCCTAGTAAGAAGGAGACAGAAGCAACCAGGAAGAAAAAATTGGACGAAATGAGGGAAGAGGACCCGGAGGGACCCTACCCCCAAGGTCATTTCTGATGACGAAGAGGAGGGCCAGAAGGATCTGAAAGATATGATTTATGAGCTCAACGAAAAATGGAAAAAGATTCTGGATTGGAGATTGGGGAAACCTTTACACCATTCAGTCACTCCCTAGAAGCCATCCCTCGACAGAAAAATTTCAAACATTACAACTTTGACTCTTTTGATGGATTGGGGGATCCGAAAGAGCACCTCAATTATTTTGAACAAATTGCCCAAATATATTAATAAAATGACTTAACCAAGTCTAGGTTCTTCGCCTCGACCCTCAAAGGGGAGGCTCAAAGATGGTTCAGCAGGATCCCGTCACAAAGCATCCACTCCTGGAAAGAGTTCAAGGGGGCCTTCCTTCGAAGATTTAGAGCCAATAAGACACACGAAATGCACATGTGTCACCTGGAAACAATCCGCCAATACGACAACGAAGCACTTTCAACTTATATGCGGAGATTCCAGGAAGCCATCAACAAAGTCTCGAATCTTGATGAGAGGGAGGCTCTAAGCATATTTCGGAGGAACCTGGATCCAGAACACAATGAGAGGTACATCGTAGAGCTGATAAATAAAGAACCACAAAGCCTAGCCACTGCCTACTCTATGGCATCCAGGTTCTAAAGGAAACAGATATTCTCCAGGCGATGAGAATGACTCGGAATGGAGGATCCAGGAACAAAACTTCTGATGACCGACCGAAAGGGGGTTACCATCGGGAAAAGAAGTTCAAGCAAAGTCAACAAGCCCAGCAAACCAATGTGGTGTAAAACACTCCAATATTTCAAAGACCGGGTCCTAAGACAGAATCAAAAAGCGATCCCGGTCCACCTAGGCAAGCCATAGAGCCTAGGAAAGAGTCAGACCGGATGCCACTGAACAGGACCCGGGAAGAAATACTAAAGGAGATTAAGGGAAAGCCATTCTATAACCCACCGAAGATGAATTATTCTCCATCCAATCCTACCCAAAGATGGTAATCTCATTTAGCATCAAGTATTATGAAGGGGTCAACCCGAATCACAACGAAGCTTTGGTGGTAACACTTGATATTTTTGATAATGAGGTAAGGCGAATGCTGATAGACAATGGCTCTTCAATAAACATACTCTTCAAACATACTGTGGATCAGATGAAGCTAGGGAGCGTGCGCTCAAATGAATGCCGAGAGGACCCCCTCTACGGGTTTGGAAATAACTTGGTCCCGATCCAGGGAACCTTATACTTGTCAGTGATATTTGGATCGGCCCCAAACCAAGTAACCCATGTCATAAAATTCTATGTGATCAACACCCCATCATCCTACAACAGAATAATTGGATGCTCAGCTCTGACCAGGATATAAGTAATCATTTCCATATCACACTTGAAAATCAAATTCCCAACTCCAACTGGGATAGGAGAAGTTAAGGGAGACTATGAGGTCGCTGAAAGATGCTATAGCCAGGCCCTGGTCATGGCTGAAACTCACCAAGATAACAAGAGGAAGGCCATTGTCCTTCGCAAACAGCAAAGCATCAAGAAACATCGCCCCCACTCAAGGGATGATACGAGAAGGAAGTCCAGATTATAGAATCCATCCCGGATCCAAAAGCAACCAAGCCAAGCTCGAAAGAGCAAAAAAGCAACCAAGTCACAGCAGAGGTTGAATTGAACCCAGGCCTCGGCCAAGGAAATTCTACTATGCAAGCAACCAACCCTAAAACAACTGAAGTAGGGGAAAGCAGCCAAAAAGAAATGACATCCCAGGGTCACATCTATATGAAGAAGAATACAGATGCCCGGATCTAGCAGCTGGTATCAAGCATGGATCATGCCAAGATTGAGGCTGCTGTAGAAATGGAAACAATTCTGATCAATGCAAGCGATCCTTCTAAGAAGGTAAACATAGGATCCGGACTCGAGGCTACCTTCAGAGAAGACCTGGTATCATTACTCCGAGGGTACTCTGACATATTTTCCTGGAGTCCGAGAGACATGCCCGTGTTGGATGAATCCATAGCAATGAATAGCTTGGACGTCAACCCCGAGAGGAAGCCAGTTAAGCAGAAGAGAAGGAATTTTGTGCCAGAGAGGCAGAAAGAAATGGATGAAGAGGTTGAGAAACTACTGAAAGCTAAGATCATATACGAGGTTAAGTACCCGGAATGGTTGGCAAATGTTGTGATGGTGAAAAAGGCAAACGAGAAATGGAGAATGTGTGTCGACTACACCGACCTGAATAGTGCATGCCTCAAAGATCCTTATCCCTTGCCAAATATTGATCAACTGATCGACACCACATCCGGGCACGTAATTCTGAGCTTTATGGACGCCTATTCGGGGTACAACCAGATTAAAATGAATCTGAAAGATATCTTGAAGACATTCTTTATCACCCACAGGGCGGTCTATGCCTATGTTATCTGTCTTTCGGATTGACTAATGCGGGAACAACCTACCAGAGAGTAATGAATAAAATCTTCAAAGACCATATTGGAAGGAACCTGGAATCCTATGTGGACGACATGATTGCAAAGTCCAAAAGCATCCCCGGTCACATAAGAGACCTAAGAGAATGCTTTGATAACTGGAGAAAATACTCACTCAAGCTCAATCCAGAAAAGTACCCATTCAGAGTAGGGGCATGAAAATTTCTTGGATTCATGATAAGCAACCGAGGAATTGAAACCAACCCAGAAAAGATAAAAGCAATCTAGGAGATGAAGCCTCCCATAATACAGAAGGATGTCCAGAAGCTAGCTGGGTCACTAGCAGCACTTAGAAGATTCATCTCAAAGCTAGCTGAGAGATGCCTACCCTTCTTTGACTTATTGAAAGGAGCAACCAACAAGAGAGAAATTAATTGGAGCCCGGAATGCCAAAGCAAATTTGAAGAAATTAAAACATATCTTTCTCAACCTCCTGTTTTAACCAGAGCCCAACCCGAGGAGCCCCTATCCCTTTACCTATCAGCAGGGGCCCTGGCAGTTGGAGCAGCCCTGATCAGAGAAGAGAATGGCAAACAACAACTAGTTTACTATGTGAGCCAAGTACTAAAAGAGGCGTAGAACCGATACCCAAGGCTAGAAAAGTTTGCTTTCGCCTTGGTCACAGCATCCAGGAAACTCAGACACTACTTCCAGGGAAGGGAGATCCGGGTTGTAACTAACCAACCCTTGAGGAAGATAATACACAAGCCAGATGTCTCAGGAAGGTTGGTAAATTGGGCAGTTGAGCTAAGCCAATTCAACTTGAGTTTCATCCCAAGAACAGCAATCAAAGCCCAGGCCTTGGCCGATTTCATAATAGAATGCAACTTCCCGGAAGACGAGCCTAGGCCCATGAGCATTGACCCTGAGAGCGACAATGATCAAGACACAGAAGCTTGGGCTCTCAAAGTTGATGGTTCTTCAACAAATGAAAGGTCAGGAGTTGGGCTCATTTTAAAGATCCTAGAAGGCCTCACAATTCAAACTGCCATCTCATTTGGCTTCGCAGCAACCAACAACCAAGCGAAATATGAAGCACTGATAGCAGGATTGAAGCTAGCAAAAACCCTCAGGATCCAGGACATCAAGATCTACAGCGACTCCTAGATCGTAGTAAAGCAAACAAATGGCGAGTACATAGCCAAGGATCCAGTTCTAGCCAAGTACCAGGCTCTAGTCCAAAGCTATCTTGCCTTAATACCAAAAACACAAGTCCTTCAAATCTACAGAGAGGAGAATTCAGAGGCTGATACACTATCTAAACTGGTTCAAAACTCATCAGACCTGGATTGCTCCGTTTACTTCGAAGAGTTACAGAGACCAAGCATAGAATATGAAGAGGTCATGGAAATAGACAACAGCTCAAATTGGATGACTCCAATTATCAACTACTTGGAGAAGGGAGAGCTCCCGGAGGACAAAGGGAAAGCATAAAGGTTAAAAGCCAAAGCATCAAAATTCTTCATTGAAGAGGGGATACTTTATCGCCGGACTTTCTCATCCTCAATCCTGAAGTGCATTGGACCAGGGGAGGCACAGTATTGTCTGATGGAAGTTCACGAAGGGATATGCGGGGATCACATGTCCGCAAAGGCCCTAGCTCATAAGATCATAAAACAAGGATACTACTGGCTGACTATTCACCAGGATGCAATAGAGTTTGTGAAAAAATACAAGGAATGCCAACTCTTCAGCAATGTGACCCGGATGAGCCCAGTCCTACCCTCCTCAGTCTTGTCACCAATCTCCTTTGTTGTATGGGGTATTGATATAATGGGACCCTTCCCCAGGGCCAAAGGAGACCTCAGGTACTTGCTAGTTTTAATTGATTATATGACCAAATGGGTAGAGGCAAAGGCCATGAGAACAATAAACCAACAAGATTGCATCAAGTTCATGGACAACATCTTGATGAGGTTCGGGATCCCAAGAGTACTAGTCTCGGATAATGGGCCATAGTTTATTGGATCAGAATTCGAATCCTACCTTCAAGAGCGGGGTATCCGACACAAGAAATCATCTCTAGCCTACCCTCAAGGGAATGGCCAAGTAGAGGTAACCAACCGGATCCTTCTCCGGGGAATCGAGAAGAGGCTCAGAGAAAGCAAAACCAAATGGCCAGAAGAATTGCCTAATGTCATATGGGCCTACAGGATCAGCCCCCGGACGAGCACGGGAGAAACACCATTCAAACTGGCTTTGTTAGGGCGAAAACACGCGCTAATATTCACGCAAGTATACGCGTTCGCAAGTAGTATAAGATATAAATCAGATTCATTCCCACAGAGACTAGTTTAGGTTAAGTTCAATTTATGCACCTATGTAACAATATATGGTTATCGCTCAATGCTAAGACAAATAACAAATTGGGTTTTGATTAAACTAAGAGATTATACTAAATAACATTAACTAAGAGAATTGAGGTTGAATTACTATATATGACAAACATGGGATTCTAACTTCATTAAATACTTCATTCAATAGCCTTTTCGTTCTTAACCTTAATATGTGATGGTGATGACACTAATCAGATAACACGAAACTGATAAACACCAACTTTCGTTGTACGCGTACCATTCTACCAGACATCCACAAAAGAGATAGAAGCTGAATAGGCACCAATTATATTGAGACCCTATATGTCTATAGAATTTGATAACATAACGGTTTAAGCATAAGCTATCTATCTTGATTACATAGGGAAAGTAAAACGGTTAGAGTTACCTACGAATCATGCATACAAATACATGAACCTATGCTAGCATGGCAAGTTCTAAACCTCTATATTCACTGTCGCTTCAATAGAGATTAACACGCTATCTTATATGTTAGTTACACACATAAGATGAATAAGCACAACCAATACTAAGATATCAATCAATCACCACACACCAAGATATCAAAACAATTACTATTGAAATCCATAAGTAAATCCGCTAGAACCCCATGACAACGATTAGCCCATAATTGAACTCATCATCACCATGGGTTCCAATGAAAGCATGGTATAAAACTGAAGGGTTTTTAGCACATAAACGCAGCGAAAATGTAAATTTAAATCTTAAAAAAATCGAAACCCTCCGCAGGATCCATGCGAAAAATAATATTTAATTCGTAGTTCAGTATGTTTACCTTAACAAGTTTTACGTTAATGAAAAGATGGAGGTCTTTAATGAAGATCCAAAAACGATGAACGGATATCCTTAGCAGCTGCTCCTCAAGTGTGAAGCACTCCACTGGTATCCACCAACAAAACGATGTAATGAAGGACGAGGAGATGGAGAGAATTAGGGTTTTGTAAATCTTTTTGGTTGAGGCAAAAATAGGGTTTATAATAGTATATTTATAGGCAAAATTTTCAGCTGAAAATTTTCCCATAAAATATTATTATTATTAACCCTTTATTATTCTCATTAATAATTAAAACACCTTTTAATTATTAATCCTTTTTCTAAACACTTTAGAAATAATTCTCTCTCTTGATTTAATTTCCAAAAATTAAATTCTTAATTAATAATATTAAGAACCTTTTCTTAATTAATTTATAATCAATTAAATCTCATTTAATCAATTATTAAATTTGCCAATTAATTATTTATTTCATATATAAATAATTATCAGCAATTATTAATTAATTCATCCACCATTAAATCATTCTCTTTTATGGTGTGACCCTGTAGGTTCAATATTAAGCCGGTAGTAGAAATAAATAATAATAAAACTATTTTATCATTATTTATATAAATTCTCTAATTCATTAAATATGGTTAATTAATTAATCATATTTATTCTACATCGTGAGGGATACTTCTCAGCATATCGTGACTATCCGGATAATACGAATTCACTGCTTAGAATACCAAGAACCTATTCAGTGAGTAGTTACCGTACAATTAATTCCTTCTACCCTACAATGTCACGATTAAATATAAGGTATGGGACTTGTGTCAAGCCTGTCTTATTTAATCACTTGCTTTCCCATTCACTATGCTTAGTTCTATTTAATGTAAATTAGAAACTCCTTTCTAATTTCATTCACTCTGGCCAGAGATTCCTGAACTAGCATAAGTGGGGGTAGTTCCTTTATTGATCATACACTATCTTCGTGTACAAATTCCTATACCTAGTAGAGCCCTTATAATTGTCCCTGGAGACTAAGAACTAAACCAAAGCATAGTTCAGTGTACACAAGATGACTATGATGACCTCAAGTCTAAGGATACTTGTACAACTATCACTATGTGAACAACTGCTGACACGTGAGTGAACTCCATCAGTTGTTCAGCTGTGTGAGTCATGTTCAGTGAACTTATTCTATATTAAGCACCTACATACTAGCTATAGTGTCACCACACAAATGTCTATGAGAACAGACATCCTTCATAATGAAGCAAGCATAGTATGTACCGATCTTTGCGGATTATTAATTACCAGTTAGTAATCCTACGACCAGGAACTATTTAAGTTTAGAGTTATCATCTTTTAGGTCTCATTATTATGATCTCATCACAATCCATAAAAAGCTTTACTCTAAACTGTGGTATATCTTATTTAAACATTTAAATAGATAGAGCCCGCAATAAAAACAAAACAAGTCTTTTATTAATATCAATGAAATCAAAACAGATTACATAAAAGTTATTCCTAAATCCTCATACATGATTGGACTTAGGACATATCTCTTTCAATCTCCCACTTGTACTAAAGCCAATCACTCTGATATCTAATACCCATCTTGTCTTTATGACGATCAAAGTGACTCTGAGAAAATGGCTTTATGAGTGGGTCTGCTACGTTGTTATGTGTGTCAACTCTCTCGACGTTGACATCTCCTCTATTTTCAACTCAGATTCACCACCAAAAACAAGAAAAATGTCCTGAGTCCTTCGCAAGTACTTAAGGATGTTTTTCACTGCTTTTTAGTGATCTTCACCTGGATTGGACTGATATCTGCTCATCACACTAATTGAATAAGCAACATCCGGCCTTGTACACAACATCGCGTACATGATAGATCATATTGCTGAAGCATAAGGAATCTTACTCATACGCTCTTTTTCCTCAGGTGTCTTAGGAGACATTTTTTCGGAAAGGGACACTCCACGGCTCATCGGTATGAGACCTCTTTTGGAGTTTTCCATGCTAATTCTTTTAAGCACTTTCTGGATGTATGTACCCTGGGTAAGACCTATCATTCTTCTAGATCTATCTCTATAGATCTTCATACCGAGAATGTAGGATGCTTCTCCCAAGTCCTTCATGGTGAAGTTCTTTGATAGCCATACTTTGACTGATTGTAGCATCGGTATATCATTTCCAATAAGAAGTATGTCATCCACATACAATACAAGAAATGTTACCGCGCTCCTACTAACCTTCTTGTAGACACATGGTTCATCTATGTTTTTTATAAAACCAAACTCTTTGATTGTCTCATCAAAATGGATGTTCCATCTACGAGAAGCTTGCCTTAAACCATATATGGTTCGCAGCAGCTTACATACTAGGTGTTCATTTCCCTTGGAAAGAAAACCCTCTGGCTGTGTCATATACACTTCCTCCTCAAGTTCCCCATTGAGGAAGGCCGTTTTCACATCCATTTGCCAGATCTCATAGTCGTAGTAAGCAGCAATCGCAAGCAAAATCCGAATTGATTTTAATAGGGCTACAGGCAAAAAAGTTTCATCAAAGTCAATCCCTTGCCTTTGTTTGAATCTTTTTACCACGAGCCTGGCCTTATAGGTCTCCACCTGGCCATCTGCTCCAATCTTTCTTTTGTATACCCACTTGCACCCAATAGGCTTAACACCTTCAGGCGCCTCAACCAGAGTCCATACTTGGTTGGTATACATAGATTCCATTTCGGATTTCATGGCACTATGCCATTTCTCTGAGTCAACACTACTCATAGCCTCATTATAGGTCACAGGGTCGTCATCCTCAATGATTGAAAACTCATTGCCATTCTCAATGACATGGCCATAATACCTCTCAGGTTGGCGAGACACTCTCCCTGTCCTACGAATGGGCTGTTCCACAGAAGGTTGTTCAGTCTGAACAGGTGTTTCCATTTGATCCGTAGTAGTTTGTGCTTCTTGAACTTCATCAAGTTCAATTTTGCTCCCATTATTTCCTTCAAGTATAAACTCCTTTTCCAAGAAGGTAGCATGTCTGGAGACAAACACCCGATGATCGGTATAAAAGTAATACCATAAAGTTTCTTTAGGATATCCCACAAAATTACATTTTACGTATCGAGATTCCAGCTTATCTGGGTCAACTTTCTTGACATAAGCTGGACATCCCCAAATCTTAACGTGTTTAAGACTCAGTTTCCTTTCTTTCCATATCTCATATGGAGTTTGAGGAACAGATTTGGAAGGCACCTTATTCAGTAAATATTCTGAGGTTTCCAATGCATAACCCCTTAGGAATACTGGAAGATTTGCATAGCTCATCATGGACCGAACCATGTCTAACAAAGTTTGATTTCTCCTTTCAGATACCCCATTCAACTGTGGAGTATATGGAGGATTCCATTGGGAGACTATACCATTTTCTTTGAGATAATCTAGAAACTCTTTATTCAAGTATTCACCACCTCGATCTAATCGAAGAGTTATAATACTGTGTTTGGTTTGTTTCTCCACTTCATGTTTATATTCTTTGAACTTTTCAAAGGCTTCAGACTTGTGTTTCATCAAATACACATATCCGAATCTAGATCTATCATCTATGAATGTAATGAAGTACGAAAATCCACCCATGGCTTGCGTAGACATTGGTCCACATACATCTGTGTGTACCAATCCTAGCAAATCTGCAGCCCTCTCTCCATGTCCACTAAATGGAGATTTGGTCATTTTACCCAATAGACAAGACTCACATGTAGGATATGATTCAAAATCAAAGGGGTCAAGTAACCCTTCCTTATGCAATGTCTGCAGTCTATTTTCACTAATATGACCTAGCCTACAGTGCCATAAATAGGTCAGATTTTCATCATCTCATTTTTTTTATTAGTTTGTTCAATCTGAAGTAAATTATGCTCTACGTCACATACATACAGACCATTATTTAAAATTCCACGTCCGTAAAGAACATTATCTCTAAGGATAGAACATTCATTATTCTTAATAATAAATGAAAAACCATCCAAATCCAACATAGGAATAGAAACAATATTCCTCACAATAGAGGGAACGTAATAACAATTATTTAAAATAATAGTCTTGCCCGTAGGCATATGTAAACTAAATGATCCTACAGATATGGCCGCAACCCTTGCTCCATTGCACATACGTAGAATCACCTCATCTTTTTCAAGAGTCCTAGTTCCCTTTAGTCCTTGCAACGAATTACAAATATGAGAACCACAGGCGGTATCTAATACCCAAGTAGAAATTTGACTTAGTAACATATTAACTTCAATCATGAACATGCCTGAATCAGAAGCGGTAGTCTCACTACCCTTCTTCTTCTTCAATTCTGCAAGGTAAACCTTGCAGTTCCTCTTCCAGTGCCCCAACTTGTTACAGTGAAAACAAACAGCTAAATTAGGACCAGTCAACTTGTGAGCATCTAGTATGCTCCGGAGTGATAGTGCAGAAGACATGACGAATATAGTAAATCTGTAAATGATAAACACATAACAACACTTAGCAAATATTCAATTTCATTTCAAAACACTATATGAATCGGGTCTTTATTCATAAGTGTCTCCCACTAATTTATCTAATTTTTTCAACCCCCTAAGTGAACATTAAGCATTCATAATGCTAGTGGGAATAGGGATCCTACATTCCATCACACAACCTCGGCTGTGGCACGAAACGTCATGTGATGTTCAATAGGCAGACAACTCTTGTCAATTACATCTTATGTTATTCCCTAATATAAGTTTAGCCTCTTGAATAATTGAGTCACGGTTGTGGCACGACAAACTCAATATTCTAAGTCAAGTCTAACCCAACATTTCATACAATTGAATCAGTCTCCAACGGCCCACGGCTGTAGCACGTACCGATCTTTAGATTCTAATTCAATGTACACATCTCTATGTAATAGACAAGTATTTCTTATTTCGAAATCAAAGCCCTCGGCTGTAGCATGAAACGATAATGATTTAAAAATAAGAACCACTTTCTACCATGTTGGGAGGCTATGACCGACACAAGCCCGTTGTGTCATTGGCCAATTACTACTTGATATTATTTAATTTTAGAGGGATTATATTACGTTACAATCATAATCATATTATAAAGAGATTCTTCCTTTTAAATTAAATATTTCAAATCAATAATCGATAATCAGATGATTCCCAGATCGGGTGGAGCATTGTCAAGAGGCGTCACTTAATAACCCTTTCTTACAGATAGAAATCTGTTGTTGACAGAATCATCCTTTCTCTCAATATTGAAAATTCATATTCAATTACATGTTTCATAAACACAAGAATCTCATGATCGTATTCATAATATTTATTGTTAAGGCAAGAAACGATTCATATTCTAGATTTTCTAGAGCACGCCTTATATTATTTTAAGTTCACCTAAATTTATCATCGCATGGTAAACATAGGCATATATCTCATATATAAAATTAAATAAACAAGTAAATGTAAAGTGCAATAAAGTAAATGCGTTTGGTTATGGCCCCATCCTATGTGATCTTTATCAAGCTCATGATAAAGATCAAGGTCAATCTAATATGGTGATGGAAATAAATACAACTACTTATTACATAAGTCTTCTTCTTTGTTTAGATTTCTTGTGTGCCTCGTCTTCTTCTTTGTATCACCTCCATTGGATAGCCTTCTTGAGTCTTCAATTACATTACATGATTGAAAGTAAAACTAATCTAATGAACTTACAAGAATAACTCGAGTTACATTCGAGATTTATGATTATAAAGATTGACGACATGCAAGTCGTATTTAAAACCAAAACTAAAACCATTACACTAAGGTCGAAAGGCCATAACCATCCACCATGCTCATACAACACATAAAAGCATGTTAAAACACATAATCTGATCTTAACATATCATATTATCCATGATCTAATCATAAAAAGAAAATACGACAAAAATCAGAAAAATAAGAATCACTGTTTATGGGCAGTAAACGACGTCAAACGCCTTACAGACGAGTCGTTGATAGCTTTCGCTATCAGTTTTGTTCAGACGCTCGTTTACCTATGGAATAGGGTATTCGTTTGCGTAAATCGGACACCAGACCCAGATTTCAGCAAATCTGCAGCAGCCAATTCAGAATCTGTATCTAATATGATTCTCATAATTAGAACAAACATAAATCATGTATATATCAGTATATATACATATTACATAATCATCTTATGATTATACAACTCACACGAATATCATATATTCAAAACCATACATATACAGTTAAACCTCGATTAAGTAATATCCGATAAAGTAATAACCTCGCTTAAGTAATAATTTTCATCGGTCCCAACTTGGGCCAATGTTGTAAAGTAATATTCTCGCTAAAAGCATAAGATAATAAAAAATTCGAAAGTCATTAAGGGCCCAAGTAATATGTAAAGTAATAATTCCATAATTATATATATATATACTGTATAATGTATATGATTACAAAATTTAATTCTTATTAAAATATGAATCTATTGTAGCTTGTTTCTTCTTTCCACCAAAGCCAAAATTAATCTCGTCCTTGACTTTATGTAAAGCAAAAATAACTCCTGGTATGTTTTGCTCGTGTTGTAACAAGTAATTGTTCAAAGTGGTGAGTGCTTGAAATGCTTCCTTTGATGACACGCTTGGGATGACATTGCTATCGTCGGGTTCAGGATCAGTCCCTTCATCAGTGCTCATTACCGACTCAATGATTTCTTCATCCGTAGGTGATTCCATAACCGCATCATTCTCGTTTGGATAGTTTAAGAGATGCTCGACATCCATCACATTCCTATATCGTAAATTAGAGATAACTTCATTTAATTCTTCGACACCTTCATTTATTTCTCCAAGTTCTTGTTCATCATTTTCTTCTGAACGAATCTTGCAATGCCGAAAACAATTTACAATTGTGGTTGTTTTCACATCAATATTCCAAGCCATGTTAGCAAAACTAATAGCATTCAAGATATTAACTTTTTGGATATAAGTAATCATAATAAAAGTAATTTTAGATCAAATACATTGCATGTGATTAATTCTAGTTTTTATACGTACATTATATATTATACTGTACCACGTAAACATAAAAATTCGGTAAAGTAATAAAATATTACTTTATCGATAAAGTAATAAAATATTATTATATCGATAAAGTAATAAATTCGGTAAAGTAATATTTTTTCCCGGTCCCAAGGGTATTACTTTAAAGAGGTTTAACTGTATAAGCATATTATATCAACATCAAATCACGGCGAATCACGTACATGCTCATATATCGAAAACAGTTAAACACATAAACGAATTAAAAACTTTTCGCAAGTAGCTCTGATGCCATTGAAGGGTTTTTAGCACATAAACGCAGCAAAAATGTAAATTTAAATCTTAAAAAAACCGAAACCCTCCGCAGGATCCATGCGAAAAATAATATTTAATTCGTAGTTCAGTATGTTTACCTTAAGAAGCTTTACATTAATGGAAAGATGGAGGTCTTTAATGGCGATCCAAAAATGATGAACGGAGATCCTTAGCAGCTGCTCCTCAAGTGTGAAGCACTCCACCGGTATCCACCAACAAAACGATGTAATGAAGGAGGAGGAGATGGAGAGAATTAGGGTTTTGTAAATCTTTTTGGTTGAGGCAAAAATAGGGTTTATAATAGTATATTTATAGGCAAAATTTTCAGCTGAAAATTTTCCCATAAAATATTATTATTATTAACCCTTTATTATTCTCATTAATAATGAAAACACCTTTTAATTATTAATCCTTTTTCTAAACACTTTAGAAATAATTCTCTCTCTTGATTTAATTTCCAAAAATTAAATTCTTAATTAATAATATTAAGAACCTTTTCTTAATTAATTTATAATCAATTAAATCTCATTTAATCAATTATTAAATTTGCCAATTAATTATTTATTTTATAAATAAATAATTATCAGCCATTATTAACTATTTCCTCCATCATTAAATCATTCTCCTTTATGGTGTGATCTTATAGGTTCAATATTAAGCCGGTAGTAGAAATAAATAAGAATAAAACTATTTTATCATTATTTATATAAATTCTCTAATTCATTAAATATGATTAATTAATTAATCATATTTATTCTACATCGTGAGGGATACTTCTCAGCATATCGCGACTATCCGGATAATACGAATTCACTGCTTAGAATACCAAGAACCTATTAGTGAGTAGTTACCGTACAATTAATTCCTTCTACCCTGCAATGTCACGATTAAATATAAGGCATGGAACTTGTGTCAAGCCTATCTTATTTAATCACTTGCTTTCCCATTCACTATGCTTATTCTATTTAATGTAAATTAGAAACTCCTTTCTAATTTCATTCACTCTGGCCAGAGATTCCTGAACTAGCATAAGTGGATCAACATTGAACATTCTCCTCCTTTACTGGAAGGGGTATATCCTTTATTGATCATACACTATCTTCGTGTACAAATTCCTATACCCAGTAGAGCCCTTATAATTGTCCTTGGAGACTAAGAATTAAACCAAAGCATAGTTCAGTGTACACAAGATGACTATGATGACCTCAAGTCTAAGGATACTTGTACAACTATCACTATGTGAACAACTGCTGGCACGTGAGTGAACTCCATCAGTTGTTCAGCTGTGTGAGTCATGTTCAGTGAACTTATTCTATAATAAGCACCTACATACTAGCTATAGTGTCACCACACAAATGTCTATGAGAATATACATCCTTCATAATGAAGCAAGCATAGTATATACCGATCTTTGCGGATTGTTAACTACCAGTTAGTAATCCTATGACCAGGAACTATTTAAGTTTAGAGTTATCATCTTTTAGGTCTCATTATTATGATCTCATCACAATCCATAAAAAGCTTTACTCTAAACTGTGGTATATCTTATTTAAACATTTAAATAGATAGAGCTCGCAATAAAAACAAAACAAGTCTTTTATTAATATTAATGAAATCAAAACAGATTACATAAAAGTAATTCCTAAATCCTCATACAGGATTGGACTTAGAACATATCTCTTTCAAAAACAAGGTCTTAATAAACTGAATAATAATTAAAGTACGAATAAACGAGATCTAGGTTCAACTAGAACGAAAACGAGCATCCAAATTTACAACTAATTCAAAGAATCACAAGTTGAAAATAAGATCTTCTTTTTCGGAGTTGTTCTGTGCTTCTAGGTCTTCTCCTTGGTATCCCAATCTTCCCGGATGATGAAAACCCTTTTTTTAAGTATATATACGCCCCTAGTGGACCTGGACCCTTAAAATCATCAAATTCCACTCAAAAAAGGCTTTTTCAGTGAAATCAACGACCAGCCGCGCCTTGGGCGGCCACTCAGCTCCTGGGCGGCCGCTCAACTCTCCTGGGCGGGCGCTCAGCTCCTGTCTGGAAAAATTCCTGATGAATCTTGTTTTGGCCATAACTTGAGTTCTACTCGTCAGAATTAGGCGATTCAACTGCCTACGCGAAGCTAACGAGATTCTCTACAACTTGACAATGGCCTTGGCTTCCAATTCTGATCACTTTTTATCATATTTCCTTTAAAAGCTCATTTTTCATATAACTGATACCTGAAATACACTAACACAAAAACACATCAAAATACCAACAACTTGAGTCCAAAACACCAATTTAAGCTTGTAATAAAGCATTACAAGTGGATATAAAATCCACTTATCAGGCTTATAGAACTGAAGCAATGCTACCAATTGAAGTAGGATCCCCCTCCCATCGAGCAATCAACTTTGACGAAATATCAAATGAGGAGGGGCTCAGAATAAATATTGAGCTAATTGATGAAGTACGAGACCAGGTTGTGGCAAGGATGGAGAAATACAAGCAAAAAACTTAGGAGCACTTCAGCAAGAAGTCCCGGGTCAAAAACCTTTAAGTTGGAGACCTGGTACTTCGAGACACAGAAGCTTCAGATCCTACTAACACTGGGAAGCTAATGCCAAGGTGGGAAGACCCTTATAAATCAAGGAAGTGTTAAGGCCAGGAATGTACAAGCTCATGAACATGGATGAATCCGAGATCCCGAACACTTGGCATCAACTCAGGCTCAGAAAATTCTATCAGTAGAAAAAGCAACCAAAAACAAACAAAAAAAAACTTATATCCTATGGCAAGCAACCAATCTACAATCCAGTATTTTATATGAAAAAAATTCCAAGTCAATGAAATGAATTTTCCTTTCTTAACAAGTTGTAATTTCTTTTACCTTACCAGTAAAGCAAACAAAAAACAATCCGGATATTGTCTCGTACCCGGGTTGGAAGCAAAAATAAAAAGCAGAAAACCCGGATAAATTTTCAAATCCGGATTAACAGCAACCACCATTTACTTAGAAAATTTCTAAGTACATAGAGCAAACATCAATCCGGATTGTTATCTTACCCGGATTGAAAGCCAATATTAAAAGCAAAAAACAACCCGGATAAGCATCCAAATCCGGGTTGAAAACAACCATTATGTACTCAAATTATTCTCTAAGTACGTAAAGCAGAAAAAGCAAACATCAATCCGGCTTGTCAGTATACCCAGATTGAAAGCCAATATTAAAAGCAAAAATCAACCCGGATAAGCATCCAAATTCGGGTCGAAAACAGCAATTATGTACTCAGATTATTCTCAGTACATAAAGAAGCAAAAGAAAACAATATTCTGAATTGGTGTCATACCCGGATTGGAAGCCAATATAAAAAGCAAAAATTTACCTGGATAAGCATCCAAATCCGGGATGAAAACAACCATTATGTACTTGGATATTTCTCTAAGTACACAAAGAACCAAAAGAAATCATCAATCCGGATATGATATCATACCCTGATTGAAAGGCAATATAAAAAGCAAAAATCAACCCTGATAAGGCTTCACACCCGGAACCACCCAACTATAAACCCAATCCGGGTTGGGGGACATAGCCACAGCCCGGATTAAAATCATTTGTGCACTCTGGTTATAATCCAAGCCACGACCCGGATCAACCAACAAAGCGAACTAACCCGGGTTGGCCGTCTAACCCGGATCAAGAGCTTAAATAATTGCGATATCTTCTAAGCAAGCGAGTTAACAAAGCAAATCTAATTAAAAGCAAGATCCGGATTGCCACCAATCCGGATAGGTCCAAATATTACAAATAGTTCGAATCAAAGTACGGGAATCAGAAATCCTATGAAACGGAAATTACATGGGCAAGGCCCGAAAAGCTTAACAAAGTTCAGCAAATCTAAAGGAAGCAGAGGCTAGGACCGTCATAAGGTTCCGGTTCCCCCTTACCATGTTCAACAGTTGCCTTGGCCGTCAGGAATTCTTGGATAAAGCTGTCCCAGGAAGCTAAGGGATCGGTTTTGATATGTCGTTCAGCAACAATCCAGGACCTACGAACCTCGGGCACCCCGGCTTGGGCAACCTCAAAGTCATACACATCACTGGCCTTGAACTCGGCGATGATAGCTTCCTTGTTTAAATCCTACTTAGCAGCCAGGTAGGCCTTCGGCTTCTCAACTTCCTTGGCAAAGCCATCAGCCCGGGCCTTCTCATTCTTCAGCTGCTCATTTAACCAGATTCAACAATCTTAAAGCCCTCCCGGGCCTCATCCAACTCATTCTTCAAACCATCGGCTCGATTCTTCTCAACCCGGGTCCGATTGTTGGCCTCCCAGACCTCTGTAAAAGCTATATCCGAATAGATGGATATGGCGCTCCCAACCTGGAAGAAGACAAAGGAGAAGTTAAAAAACCAAGTAGGGGGGCACAATCCAGATTTAAAATAATAAAAACAATCTGAAGCTCACCTGACCCCATTGCCCGGTCACCCTCTTAAAAGCTGCGGCCATACTGGAAACTTCCACTTCGTCCCAATCCTCCTCAGAGGGGATGCTTGACATGAATCCGGCCAGGTCTACCAGGGACTTGGTCACAACCTTCACCGGGTCCCCACCCGGACCCTTTCCTTCCGAATCATAGATGACCCGGTTGGAGATAGCAGCTTTGCCCCGGGGAGGCTTGCCCGAAACCGATTTCCTCTTCTTAGAGCGAGGGGCCTCATCCTCGGAAATCTCCTGAACATCCGGTTCATCGGGAAAGGGCACATTGGCCGGATCTACCATATTCTGGGGGCAGAAGATTCGGCTCCCCCTCAGCATCTGCAGAACCGGATCCAGGTCCGGGAGCTCCCTTAGTGGTCTTATAAGCCAAGCCCAGGGAGTTAAAAGCAGCGGTATAGGCAGAAGAAGACATTATCTCCCTAAAAGAAGGATTGTAATGCGGCAAACCTGCAGAAGAGGAAAAAAGAACCAAGTCAAAATAAAGATATTCAGTGATCCGGATTAAGCAACCAAAACTAAGAAGTAAAGAGACCCGGATACCTTAAGTCAACCAACAATCTGGATCAGGAAGCAGATAGATAATGGAAAAACAAGCAAACAACCCTACCTAGGTTACGGAAAAGGTTGGGCAACCCGGACCCAAATACAAAGCAAGAAATCTAAGTTAAGTAAAAGGAGGGCTAATCCGGATCACCAAGTGTGGTGGGCAATCCGGACCATACCAAAGCAACTAATCCAGATCCTCTAGCCTAAATTCAAGTAAAAGAAAGGAAGGAATTCGGGTCGACATGAAACTTACAACCGAGTTGGAACATCAGCTTGTGATTCATGAAAGTATCCCGGGTTGGCTGAAACCCGAGACAACCATAAAATTTCTTGATCTGGGTCACATCCTCCCCCTCTAAGATCGCGGGATTGAACTTCGTTTGAACATCTCCCAGGGTAAAGTAAGGCAAAAAGGCCAAATCGAACCCTTTCAACATTATAAACTCCCCGTTCTAGTGCTTCAAGGAGGTCTGGTGCATAACTGGTTTGTCCACCCCCGGGCCATAACCACACTCTGAGGCCCGAAACCTAAGCTTGTAGAAGGGTTTCTGGATTGACTTGGAAAGATAGAAAATTTGGTGGAAGAGTTTAAAGGTTGGCAGGAGTCCGACCTTATTACAACAGGCTATAAACCATGTCATAGATTTAACACCGTTCGGGGTGATTTGCATCGGGGAGATCTTATAAACATATTTACAGAGATGTTTGACAAAAATATAGCAACGAGGACTCCACCCTGATCTTAGATACTCTATCCATACCGGGATGAAGCCATCCGAGGGGCGGTGTTAAATCCTCTCGTGGGGTTCCGGCCACCTCCAAGAAATATCAGGAGTTAGCTGGAATGCAGCCCGGATCGCTATATCCATGTCAGCCGGGTCGGCCTTCGCATAGAAGTCCTTCAGCTGGTAGTGGTCCCGTCTAATCAGGATCGTGGAAAAAGCTTCCTCTAGAGCCCCCTGGTCATAAACCCCTGGATGACCATCATCATGCTTCTCATATCTAACCCGGCCATAGTAAATGCTATTCTAAAACTCAGCTGGTTTTCTGACAAAGTGATATTTTATATTGGTCCAGCGGCCCTCGGGGGTAAAGAGAACCGAGTTTTCCGGAAGCCTCTTAAACCGGAAAATGGTAATTATTTCGGCAGATCCGGAACCCTTCTTCACCATTTCAACCCGGATATGTTCTCTTCCGGAAGAATTCGGATCACTCTCGTCTCCAGAAAAATTTGGGTAGCAGTTAAAGACTCTCCTAGCCCGCTTCTTGGTCCAGACCATATACCTATTAAAATGAACGCCAGTTAGCCTGGGCCCTACAGATTTTATCTATTTTGCTAGGCGGTCCGGATCAAGTACGTTATGTTAGTTTTACCATAACCTAATGATCTGGACCGCTAATACAAGTCCAACCCGGAAAAATATCAACGATCTGGATCACATATACTGAAAACAAAAGCAACCCCTTAAAACCCCCCATCCCAGAACCGAAACCAACCCGGGTAACAGGAAGCATAATAGGACCCGGACCAAGAGCCTTGGCACAGATCCGGATCTAAACAACCAGTATAAAGCTCGAAATACCCTAAATCATGCAGTTCTACCCAAGTAAAATTTCTCTAGATCCGGGTCCAACGCCCCCTACCCGGATCAAATCAAAACACTTACCCACAAACAGTTTGCCCGAAAATCAAACAGCAATATACGTGATTTTCACATATACATACATCCATTTTAAGCAAGAACAAACTCCTAAAAACCCAGAAAAAACCGGCAGAAAACACAACAATCAAACCGAAAATAGCCAGAAAATCTACAGATCTGAGCAAGCACGAAAACTAAACAACGAAACACACATACCCATCACAAGAATAAACCAAAAATAGCATATCTACAACAAGAACGGAGCATGCAAAAGTTGGGGGAAAAGTGCGGAAATTCAAAAATAAAAGGAATCGAAAAAACAAGTAAGAAAAAAGACAAGAAGAAAGGGGCTTACAGATTTGTCGAACACGAAAGCAAGAAAAGACGGAACGGCGGTGGAAAAATCAGGAAGCAAACACTCCAAAGCTTCGAAGAACTCTAAGGGAATTGAGAGAGAAAAGAAGAAGGAGAAGTGACTTTTCGTTTTTGGATGAAAATAGAAAATAAAATGGAAGAGGGGAGGCAGCCTTTTATAGGCCCAGAAAGGAGTAACTCCCCCTGCCACGTGGCAGCCAGGGATTCGTTTACCCAGCAGTTACAAAATATGCATATATACACATATATACATACTTAAAGCGCATTAAACCTCATAATAATTATGGGCCGATTTTCTAGAGATTAACTGCCGAAATTTCAAATTCATGGGAGGGAAAAATCTGAAAAATGTTATAAATTCCACACAAAATGCAGCATCCTACCCGGATCATTGACACCTACCCGGATGAAAGTGAATCCAGACCTACGGGCAGCAAACAAGCAGAATTTTATCTAAGACAACAGTTTTCACCTACCCGAACCCGGATTGGTCCCCTATATACCTAATCCGGATTGGGGAGCTATAGGGAGCAGAAATTTTTCCTTGTATTTACTACACCGGATCCGGATTGGGGGGCAACCAGGGAGCAGAAATTTTTATAAAGCAGCCAAATTCTTCTACCTTAATCTGGATTGGCATCTACTACACCATATCCAGATTGGGGGGCAACCAGAGAGCAGAAATTTTTCTAAAGCAGCCAAATTCTTCCACCTTAATCAGGATTGACATCTACTACACCAGATCCGGATTGGGGGGCAACCAGGGAGCATAAATTTTTCTAAAGCCGCCAAATTCTTCTACCTTAACCCGGATTGGTATCTACTACACCAGATCCGGATTTGGGGGCAACCAGGGAGCAGAAATTTTTCTACAGCAGCCAAATCCTTCCACCTTAATCCGGATTGGCATCTACTACACCAGATCTGGATTGGGGGGCAACCAGGGAGCATAAATTTTTCTCCTAAAACAACATCTACATGATACTACTCTACTCCATCATCCAGAGAATCTGCACAAGGGAGTGGGTGCAAATGATAGGGTATAAGCAACATGGTTAGGGCCCAATCTAGATCTATGGGGTATCAGGCTTAATTTATGGATCAAGACCCCCCTCACCCAGAGCGATCAAGTGGAGAGACCCAGGCTCAGGGCCAACCTAAGACCTGGACCATCTCCTAACCAGGATCTAGCCCACTGTCACACACTCTCATACACTCAGCCTACACACACAGCAACCTTAGTCCTCTCTATCTTCATCTTCCCTAGCCAGCTACTTATTCTTACACCGGAGGTGCCGCGGGGACAAACCTCTTTCCGGTGTTGTTTTGCAGGTGCCCAACAGCAGTTGCACCTCATTCACACCCAGAAGATCCAGACACGGTGTCGGAAGAAGCCACCCCACTTATCGGAGTTATCAGTTACAATTCTAGACGGGCGTTGATGCTGAGAGAGTGTTGACAGATAATACACATGGTTCCAATATTGAAACATACACCATGTCAATGGCGTGTTGGCTTCAAATGTTGGCCTCGGGGCCTAGTCCCTGAGGCCGTGGTCACTGAAATATCACAGATCCGGGATTTCAACATATAAGTTTTTGTATGTACACATTTGCAATATTCTTTTTGTTATTACTATTTGTTGGAGTAGAATTATGTTCATTTATTTTTTATCAGATACCTATCAATGAACAGCCAATGTACAAGCTGTTTTGTTCTATGAAAGTGAGTAATTCCAAATTCACGAGTCCCGGGTTACATCATATATATTTAATTTTGTTTAAAGCTGAGAAAATCGTATGAATATTTATTTATGGTAGTGTATTTTCTTTGCATGTATGTGTGTAGTTGTGATCATCAATTTGTAAACCATTCGACTCAGATAAGAAACTGAGACGGCATACTTGCACGCAATTATTTTTATCGTATCGTTAAAAAGAATCCAGTGCTTATATATTAGATAAACTAGTTTAAAACTCGATACACGGATGGCACATATTTTTTTTTAATTAATATAATTTTCTTAAAAAAGTAGAATTAAATTCTTAATTTTATACATTTAAAACTTTAAATGATATGACTTCATAATAATTATATTAGTAAACATATATGTTCAACATTTAGACTTATTTAAAGTGATAACCCTGATAAGGGGAAAATATTATTATAACAAAATTATTATTTTATTGAGGGTAAAAATATAATGTCTCATTTATGTTGGGAACTTAAAAATATTATTTTAGCATGGTGATTACTTAATCGATTAACTATAATTCTATAAAAAATATTTGAAAAAGAAAATATTACTAATTGAACGATATAGTTTTATTTATAAGTCTATGTGTGTTTTTAAAAAATAATATTTATGTTTTAATTAAAATTTGATTTTTTAGTTCACATCAATAGGATACAAATTATACTTAGTCTAATATTACTTTGATTTATCTCGGATCAGTGCTTTACATTATTTTATTTTAGTCCGATGCCCAGACCAAATTAAACTAATTATTTTTAGTTTAAGACTGAATATTTAGTATATATAGTTTTTTTTGTTGGTCGAATTGTATTTTTATTTTAGTTTTGTGTTAGTCTGAATCAATTATATAATGTATATTTTTATCCTGGATAAATAAAATATATTATCTTGTTTATCCAAATTCATTAGTATAATTTTTTTAGTAGGAGTGATAGTATTCTTATTTTATCTTAACTCGATTCGCATAATATATCAACTAAATCTTAATAAATATATTTAGTTTGCTTAAATTTAATTTAGCACAACATAACAAATTAGAATAATATAGAATTCGATATGAAATAAAATATAAATTGGTAGAAAAAGTTGAATTTAATATAAATAATAATGATATAGAGTTCGATATAAAATAGAATTGAAATTTGTAAAACAATAGAGGAAGTTGACTTCAATATCAATTAGAATTAGAATAGATCGACAGAATAATTCAAATTAAAATAATTAAGTAAGGGTAATTAAGTAATTTCAGCAAGTACCGACCGACTACCAAACTTTTAATGTTTCGTCTATTATAATATAGTACTAGCCTAAAACCCGTGTGATGCACGAATTATTTTTAATATTAAATAATTTTTGAAATTTAATTTGAAGTGAAAATTTTAAGCTCTGAAATTTATTTATTATAAATTTTTGATAATATGATTTGACAATTATTTTAAATATGCATGTGTATAATTTAGTGAAATTTTAGTTTTTAAAGAAATATCACTGATTGCAAAATTTAGTTTTGTTAAAATTTATAGGTGTGTTTACACAAGATAATTACGTTTTAATTAAAAGATAAATTTTAGCTCACGTTAATGGGAAACGAATTATCTTTACTTTGGTATACCGAACAAATCTAACTAATTAATACGAATTTATTTTGATTTGATTTGTTTAAAACCGGATCAATAATAAAAAATTTATATATCAATAATAAAAAAATTATGTTAACCTGAATGAAACTAGTATAGTTATTTTCTTATTTTAATTTTGGTTTATCATGAATCAATTGTATAATTTTTTTAGCCCGAATGAATATCATGTATTGATTAATTTTAGTCAGACGTAATTATATTGACTAATAAATCATTTCTATTTTTATTTTTTATTAAAATTGTTTTAGATATTACAGAAATTGGAAAACCCCGTAATTATATAAACCCAAACATTTTACACACATATCTGCAATTAAATTTTTAATATTTCGGCTATTACGGTCAAGTCCCAGTTATCCCACAATTCCAAGCCTACATTATACCCCACAACGAATTAGGTAGACTTTAATTTTATTTTAAGATGATCAATAATATAAAAATTACATTTAGTTTGAATTTAATTTTAGTTTTTGCGTGCATTATTTTGTTTTAACCTTAGGCCCATTATATGAACCATCTAATTATATTTATTTTATTTTTAATTTTATTTTAGCACTGGTTAAATATTATATTATTTTACGCGGAATAGATAACATATTTTATTTTATTCTGATGACATTATATCGACCAACGCATTATATTAAAGTACGGTTTGATAAAAAAAAATTAGCTAGATTGGTAGTATTTATTATATTATTTTACATAGAGGTAACAAATCTTGGTTTTAGTATCAAACTGTTATGTCAACCAAATCCCGCTAATTATATTTAAATTTTTGTTTATTTTCATTTTATCGCTGAATGAATATTATTATGTTTTAGACCAAATTGATAATATGGATAATTTTATTTTAGTTTGATGGCATAATATTTGTCATACCAATTTATTTTGTTTGAACTCGTTTATTTATTTTTTGTTTGAACCTAATGACATTATATCGACTAAACGAATTTGCTTTCAAATTTTTTCCAGTCTTTATTATTTTAATTTAGTCTGAGGCTGCAAATACAACTAACTGTACATAATTTATTTTTATTTTTGATTTAGGATTGGTTCAATAGTATAATTTTATTTAATATTATATATTTATTTAAATCATAATCATTAAACATATTACAATTCTATTTGTATTTACATATTTATATTGTGAATAGTAATCTATTTATGACAGTGTTTTATTTTAAATATTACTATAATTACGGTGAGTACGCTGACTACCAACCAAATTTTCATTATTTCGTTTTAATATAATGGTTGAGATAGTATAGAAGATTGATAGATTTATTGATAGATAATCAATATAAAAATATTTTATTTATTTTAATTATATTTGTCTTTATACTATTTCTATATAAAAAAAAAATTTACTGTGGAGCGTACAAAATATATCTGCGACCCCTACTGGTTAGAGATGCACTTTTGCATTGATTTAATAACAAAGAGTTTTTGTATTGTCTTAAACGATGAGATAAGATTGTTGTTGTCGTCGAGTAAAAGGATGATGATGCTAAGTTATTCTTGTAAATCAGTTAATAATTTATGGTTTGTTAAAGTGAAGGAGCTTAACAAAGCCTTTGAGTAAAACAATAATTAAATAAAATAATCAATTAATTAGATGAAAAGGGTAATTTATTAGTTATTAGTGGTTATAATATTATAATTCTATTTTATTAAATAAACTTGTTCGTGATGTTTAGAGAAATTGTTTTAATTGAGAGAAATAAAAAATATAACATTTTATAGTTGAAAACGATTTTTATTTCTTTTTCTATTATAATTCGATTATTAAGGCTAATAATACTTTTAAGTAAAATAATGGTAGTTCATAGTTGAAAACAATTTTTATTTTTTTTATATTATAATTCAATTATTAAGGCTAATAATATTTTAAGTAAAATAAGGATAGTTCAATAAATTTAGCGTGTACCAAAAAACAGTACCAAAACTTTTAATGTTTCGTTTTTTATATAATAGTTATATAATAGTAATAGATAGATGGAAGACAATGGGCTTGTTTAGGTACCGCCGATAAGTAGGTTATTGACTTATAAGCCAATAAGTACTTATCGACAAGTGTTTGTTAATCCAACTTATAAGTTGATTTTACAACATATAAGCTAATAAATTGTATGTTAGTAACAACATACTTTTTCTTAATTTATTTCGATTTTTTATTTTTTATATTAATTTTAATTTTAAATATATGTTAGTAAATATTATTTAAATTTAAAATTAACAAATTTAGATAATTGTATTAAAATTATTTATTATAATTCATTTAAGTAAAAAATATTTTGACTTATAAATAAACTATCCAAACACATATATAACTTATAAATTTTCATCTATTTATCACTTATAAATAACTTATGCATTTTAAGTTATAAGTTATATTTTAAAATTTGAGGACAATATATACTCCAGTGTTAGTCAAATGCACGGCATTCCTTTTTTCTGCTATCCCCTGTTTCAACCTTTGATTTCAGGAAAAAAAAAAGTATAAGAAACACATTCTCGAGAAGAAAATCCTAACATATGCAAAATGTTGGATGTCATTACTATATATATACACACACACGTGCTATTCTAGAATTGCATATTACAACATGAACCCCCCCCCCCCTCCCACCCCCGCTAAACTACGTTATACATTGGACAAATACAGCACATCGAGCTTCAACAAAAACTGTGGATGATTGACAATACCATCTCACATGCGAGCTTAGACCTAAGACGGTCTAAAATTAGCTTACAGCTACTATGTTCCATCTGAAAATCTGAATTTAAGTATCAACTACAATGCATGTGCACAACAATGGATCATAAAGGAACAAGGTGTACCAAGATTCTTTCATTCATCTTAGTTGGCCACAGTGAAATACCTTCATAGTTGCCCTACAGCCAAACAAGTTTTTTTAAAAATACAAGGTACCGAGTCATCATGAAATTTGCCCATTACTCAACTGCGCATCAAATTTTTCTGTCCTTTCAATAACAAAGTGATCTACGACCCGAACAGTGCTAACTGGATCCTGCTGAGATGAAGCTGCTCTCCACTTGCTAGGAAACTTTCTGAGGTAGTTTGGCTGCTGAGGCTGTTTCAGTTCTCCATCCCAATCAGGATCCAACTTCCATTCCTTTGGAACCTGTGACCCAGAAAGGATTAGACTTATTGATGTATAACTGTGACCCAGAAAGGATTAGACTTATTGATGTATAAAATATAAAAAGAGAACGACTTTTTACAGCAAGTCCCAAGCACATCTGTTGGTAAACATGTACCAACACAGATGACAATTGATTATACACAATTCTTTTTATTTCAGTCATCTACTAACAGGACTTTCGACCACAAAAATCATACACCACATATTCAATGTCAATACAAACAATCTGTTCTCATATAGTAGATTAACACAAAAACATGTCCATATAACAAAATGCAAAAATCTTCTGTATGGTATCTATACCATATATATATATATATATATATATATATTTTAAAAAATACACCCCTTCATCTTGTATGTTTTGTCCGTGCCAGGAATTCCTGTCATATTAACAAATTCTTGTATGTTTTGTCCTGTCATATAACTCCATATGACCGGTTCTGCTTTACTTGACAAGCTTTACTATATTAAATCCTGAAAGTAGTTGAGACCAAAGTCTTTGCACATTTTCATGACGCTTTCCACTTCATGACTCGTGGAATATATTCTAGAAATTTATTTCCCATTCAGAAGCAGGACAGATAGATATACTGAGAGAGTAAGGTGCTTTTATTTTCTACATCCTAAACCCCTAGCTACCAAGACTTTGTGCTCCTATAACTGTATCTCTCCCTTAATTGTCTTGCTTTACCATATGTTTTGCCCTTCTATTCACATGGACGATGGCTGTATTGAGTAGAGACTCTGTAAGATAAGGATAATTACAGGTATAATATGTGATTTTAAGAGAATTATTAGAATTAAAACAATGGTGCTGGGGATTTATTTATAAAAAAAAACATCACTGTCCCATTATTACTAAACAAGCTATCATAGAGAAACATAACAATCATCGATAAGCAGGATGGAAATATAAAATCTTTATGGTTGTTTATCATTTAAGAGGTAGTTCCTTTTGAAGCCAGAGTCAGCTCATCTTTCCTGTAATACACTATTTCTTGTTCCTTCTTTTTGCTAATTTATTGTGCTACATTTACTAAACATTAATCTCAAGTCACCAGGACAGGCTAGGTGATATAAAATTCAAAATATAGTCTAATAGATTATTGATGTGGGTTTATCCATGGTCCAGTATTCTGTTAGGCCGTTTTTTAAAAGTTAAAAAAAGATATTTTGTGTTGGCGATAACTGTGATAAAAACACATAATAGATATTACCAGAAACATGTTTCACAACTTCATGCAATTAGTGTATGTACACACACACACACTTGTGTACTAATTTCCTCTTCCAGACATATAGGAAATATATTGCGGAGCTTTTTACCTTATCAACTGCGAGTGTGAAAACCTCAAGATCGCCATTTTCCTTAATATGAAAGCGTGTGAATGCCTTGTAATTCGCTATACGGAGTGAAGAGAAAGCTTCATCAAAGTGCAGATGTAGCCAATTAATACAGATGTACAAGTAGCTTCCAAAAATCAAGGAAACCACAGGAGTCGTAAAGAACCAAAAGTAAAGGAACACAGAAGCATAATATATAACAGCACCGCCGCGGGAGAATGAATCGGATCCATTGTTACACATATCATTCCTTGTGACAGCCATGACCTGTTTGATCACAAATTAAGTAGATTCAAAGGATAATAGAGGCAAAAAAAGAATTTTAGAAAATCTCTGTATAAATATTTAAATAAAGAATAAGTTTCTACCTCTGGAACATCGAAGGCCGACATAAGATACTTAATACATGCTGGATAAAGACCAAATGTCCACTGTTCTATTCGAGCACGAAGGCCAGTTGGGTCTGGAAAATGCTCACTCTCGACCGTGCGATACCATTCATATAAAGTGTGATAACCTGATATGGGAACACAATTATTAATACATTGTCTATGAACAAAATTACATGTATCGATACTATTACAAACAAAACCTAACAATAAAAATATATAAATATGTGCAAACATAGATATTTAGGACAAATATTAAATAATACCACTTTACACAGACATTTAGGTGCAATTAAAAAAACTAGAGCCTTTTAAAAATGTGTTTTTTCATGAAAATGACTACGCGTGATCTATGATGCTCGGACTCTTTTAGAACGATCCGACATCGACACAGATCGGAGTGTAAGATTTTCTGAACTCCAAAACAGTAAAACCAAAGACCTGGGACACATTTTATAAGGATCCGACACTTGGATTTGGACACGGAAATTATTGTTTCTAATTTATTGTGATACTCTTTATAATACAAATAATTTATTATGATACTCTTTATAAAATAAATGGCTATTATTAATTAAAAAGTAATAAAATAAACTTTTGAGAAAAAGGAAAAAAATATTTTTTTTATGTATAAACGTTTAACAATGTATAACTGAATAAAAGGTACAATATTAAAAGTTAGATAAGTCAAATTTAATATAAAAAGGTAAGTTGGTGAAATATAGTACAATTGGAAAGGACAATTTATTATAATTAACCTAATCATACTGTGTATGACAATCAGTTGCACAAATCCTCGAGGGATTTCCGTGTTCTCTTCTCCTTCTACATTAATTTCACTATGTCTTGTATTTTCTTTTTCTCTTTTTCTTAGAGATTGGTTGTCCAAAACAGGTTGTCAAAGTTGTATTAGGTCGTCAGAGATGAAGAGTCCATTTTCCACTTGGAGAATCCAATCCGCATCACGTGTGACACGGGTACGCCTGGGTCTTCCGTAGAGTCCAAGAATCACAACACGTGATTAAAAAGTGGTACAAAAACAATAAATCCCACATCTCAAAAAATCACCTTCATACTAAATAACATATAAAATGAAAGTAATTAACTAGTGGCATAATCATAGCCTCCTTTTGTCATAAAAAAGAAATGAATGTAGAAGGCCTCACGTTATTTAATTTAACTCATAATGCGAAAATTACAATATACCATATTTCAATAAATGTTGTGGAAGAGCGAGAACTTAACAACAAAAAAGGTCTACAATTTCAGTAGAAATACAAGCTCATCTAAGAAGCAAATAATAATAATATTCACGTGAAAACGGATATCTAACTCACAAAAAACTAGTTAAAACCAAAACTAACCTGAAGTTCCCAATAGTTTATGCCTGATACATGTTTCAACACCCACTTCTAAAAGCATCATTAGAATTATTGCTGCAGCCAAGTGTGCAGAAACATGAATAATTCCAATTATGGCCCTTCTTTTTCGAGAAACTTTAGATGGTACAAATGCAATAGCAGCTGCTAACAATAACAAGGTACCAACTAGAGACACATAAGACTGTCCAAGCATGTACATAAAAGCATCCCACACAGTACTGAAGAAGCTTTTGATATGACCAGAAAATGTATCATCCTTGAAGAGATGGTCCAGCTTGCACTGAAGGAGAATATAGAATTTGATCAACCACAAAAAACTCTTAATTCTTTGAAGCGGACTCTTCAATCTTGTTGGCGAAAAAAATAACGGTGAACATGCATGTAAAGTTGGGAAGTATATATGAACATCCTAATTGTCTAAAGCAAGATCATTAAATTGGGGCATAGCGTGCCAAGACGAAGAGGATTTATGCAGAAATTAATAGCAACTTACCTGTGGGAACATAGAAAAGGCTAATACGAAGTATATGATACCGCCAATAAAATCAAACTGCCAATTTTTCTTTCGGAATTTTAATATATTTCCCAGTGCAATCTGCAAATAGTTTATACATAAGCCCCTTGTAGCATCACTTGGTTACATTAAAAATACAATTACAATAAATTGGGTAACATACCCTACTAGAATCTTCACATGAAGGATAGGCAGCTTCACACTTGTATGATGTTCCATATAATTTGCTGAAACTACTGAATACATGGGTAGGATGCAAAAATGCCCCTCCGGAACCGTTGACAAGTAAATGTTGCACATGAGCTGGTGTATCTGATGGCACATATGAGTGTCGCATAAAATGATGCAAGTCCCCAGCCATCCGGAGTTTACACCTTCCCTTCAAATAGTCACGGATCAGGTGCGACACATTTTTTCCGCTCACATCATTCCAGTACCAATCAAGAAGCCAACCAGGCTCATGTGTCACAATTATCACAGAATCATTCTCTCCAACCTGGAAAAAACTCATTTGTAAGGTAAAGGAATGATGACACTTTACTCTTGATGTTCAATTTGCACCCAGAAAGACGCACTTTATAAAACTAAACATAACGCATGTCAAAAAAATGTATTGTTTGATCATTTTTTTTTCAAATATTTACTAAAAGGAGGAATATGATACATGATTGTGTATAAGGGAAAGGTTTTAAGAACAAAGAATTTACTCCTTCCGGTCCAGTATACAAGGCGTTTGACTTTTCTGCACGAAACTTATAGTGTTTTGACCACATAGTTAAAATTATAAAATTTAAAATTTTCTTTATTGAATAAAAAATTGATATTAATTTTTATTCAAAAAAGAAAATATAAAAAATATAAATTTTTACTATGGAGTCGAGGCACTTAAAATTACTTGTGAAAAAAAAACGCCTTATATAATGGAGGGGAGGGAGTATATAATAATGTACAAGAGAGAGGGGGAGAGAGAGGGGGAGGGCGAGGGCGAGAGCGGGAGAGCGCGAGCGAGAGAGAGGGGGAGGGGCGAGGGGGAGGGAGAGGGAGAGGGAGAGGGAGAGGGAGAGGGAGAGGGAGAGGGAGCGGGAGGGGGAGAGCGGGAGAGCGCCGGAGGGCGCGGGAGGGCGAGGGAGGGCGAGGGGGAGGGAGAGGGAGAGGGCGAGGGAGCGGGCGAGGGAGAGCGAGAGAGCGGGAGAGCGAGAGAGCGCGAGAGCGGGAGAGCGAGCGCGAGAGCGAGAGCGAGTGCGAGAGCGAGCGCGAGAGCGAGCGCGAGAGCGAGCGCGAGCGGGCGCGGGAGGGAGAGCGAGGGCGAGAGCGCGCGCGCGGGAGCGGGAGCGGGCGCGAGAGCGAGCGAGCGGGCGCGGGCGCGGGAGGGAGAGCGTGAGCGGGCGCGGGCGCGAGAGGGAGAGGGAGAGAGAGAGAGAGAGAGAGAGAGAGAGAGAGAGAGAGAGAGAGAGAGAGAGAGAGAGAGAGAGAGAGAGAGAGAGAGAGAGAGAGAGAGAGAGAGAGAGAGAGAGAGAGAGAGAGAGAGAGAGAGAGAGAGAGAGAGAGGGAGGTAGGGAGGTAGGGAGGTAGGGAGGGGAAGGGGAGACCTTGCCCATAATTAATTCAGAAAAGAACTTGAACTGATAAACATCAATATCACCATGAAGAGCTAAGTCAAGGCCAAATATCCACCATCTCTGTGGTAGCTGCGTAGCAAAATAGCTTTTCTTTTGCAGCATGAACCATCCGCCCAACTAGGGAGGGGAAGGGGAGACCTTGCCCATAATTAATTCAGAAAAGAACTTGAACTGATAAACATCAATATCACCATGAAGAGCTAAGTCAAGGCCAAATATCCACCATCTCTGTGGTAGCTGCGTAGCAAAATAGCTTTTCTTTTGCAGCATGAACCATCCGCCCAACCATCCAGTATACAAGGCGTTTGACTTTTCTGCACGAAACTTATAGTGTTTTGACCACATAGTTAAAATTATAAAATTTAAAATTTTCTTTATTGAATAAAAAATTGATATTAATTTTTATTCAAAAAAAGAAAAAATAAAAAATATAAATTTTTACCATGGAATCGAGGCACTTAAAATTACTTGTGAAAAAAAACGCCTTATATAATGGAGGGGAGGGAGTATATAATAATGTACAAGAGAGAGTGGGAGGGAGAGGGGGAGGGGGAGGGCGAGGGCGAGCGAGAGCGGGAGAGAGAGAGAGCGAGAGAGCGGAGGGGGAGGGCGAGGGGGAGGGGGAGGGCGAGGGGGAGGGGGAGGGCGAGCTAGAGAGCGAGAGAGAGAGAGATAGAGAGAGAGAGAGAGAGAGAGAGAGAGAGAGAGAGAGAGAGAGAGAGAGAGAGAGAGAAGGAGGTAGGGAGGGGAGGGGGAGACCTTGCCCATAATTAATTCAGAAAAGAACTTGAACTGATAAACATCAATATCACCATGAAGAGCTAAGTCAAGGCCAAATATCCACCATCTCTGTGGTAGCTGCATAGCAAAATAGCTTTTCTTTTGCGGCATGAACCATCCGCCCAACCAGCTTTTATGACAAATGTACCTCATAAACGTTTGGAGTCCGTCAAACCAATCTGTAAAATCGAAAAAGTGCTATTACATGTCATAACTTTGATACAGAAGAACAAGAACTGTTTGGTAAAAATTATTTACAAAGGATTTAAAATCAAACTAACCATGATTTCCAGGAATCACAAAACACTGAGGCCCGTCGTATTGCTTCAAATCAGATACCCCAGAAGGTAATTCTGGCTTGTTTACAGCTATATGCTCATCCTTATACCATGTCGGAGGCTGAAGAGCATATTCAAAGGGACGGAAGAACCGCCTCTTATATGTAAATGCTGAAGGATTTGGATACCTGTAAAGAATATTGTTTTTATTTTATTAACATTCTTGGTGATGTACTAGTACAAAAAGAAAACATAAATACCTTAAGTACTTTTTAAAGGATCCTGCATTCTAAGAGATAGTTGCATTTGTAATGAAAATATATTAATCACATTTCCCTCTCCGTGTCTAGCATATATTCATTATCATTAAGAAAATCATGTCTCAAATGTAAGTACCCCTGTGAGCCTCACTTTCAACTACCCTCCCCTGTTGAACTGCATCCAAAAATTCTTACTAATAAGAAGACAACTCTTGTCAAATCATTTGTGGTAAAAATTCATTAGAATTACTTATAGTAACTATATTAACTGACTAATCATAAGAAGATTTCATCTGTTCATATTGTTAGTGGGCTCATTAGTATAGACTACATTTTATTTCCAGCTCACTACTCTTAAATAAGCAGAAGGGAAGTTCAACACCCACTTGATTCACTTGTTCAAAACAAAAAACCTTCGCTTGCGATTATTTCAAACCCTAAGTATGGCTGCAAGGCAGAGCATCTAATACATGTCCTTTTCGAAAAATGGCCAAGTTATAAAAGTTGATACAGTTTGATAGCAGTTAGCAGATAGTTAAGCTTACGCAAGGTCTCCTCCAATAATAAGCAAATTTGCACGTGGAAGATTAAGGACAGCATTATCACTTTGAACACGAAGTGAAGGTTGAGCAAGAAGGCGTGCAACACTGTAAGATGAGTTCCCACCATCACCTGTATCAGCCATGAAATCAAACCAAAGGTCATCCTTCTCACTGAATTGATCATATAATAAATCATCCTGTTTGGCTCCATCTTGAACCCTACTCATTGCCGCCTGTGGCAGGAATAAATGAAGAAAGAGAGAAAGGTTAGTGCAAATTAATAACCTAATAATAATTTTTTGCAATGTCAAGACAGTAATGTGATGGACTTGGACCAATGTTTTTTTACAAATTCATATCGGAACAAATAAACTATAAGCTTAATCAAGTTCTACTTCCACAGTGCATTAGGAAAACTTTTAACAGCAAGAGGCTTCGGATGCAAGGAAATAAAATTTCATAACATTCCCTTTAGGTTTTCGAAATTATAGAGGCAGTTAGATAACTTTATATACTTTGTTTTTCTTTTAAAAAATATTGTTTAATTGATATACTGCAGTTATGGTAGAGTGGTAGCAGGACAAGAAATAAGAACAAATATTTATGTATTGCAAATAAATGTTGATAGTATATTTTAAACCAGTGTCCTGGGTTTCTTAATTGTGAAAGAGAAGAAATATAATAGCTAGATGTATTTTAAACCCAAAAAATTTGAGAAAATCTCAAATAGTCAAAAAACAATTATATCAACTATTTTAAAACGAGGTATAGGTTACTTTAACACTTGTAAAAAAATAACGTACCTAAAAACTTTAAGTATTCAATAATATACGAGCAATTTAAGGCCTCCATCTAACACCATAAGGTTTTAGATGAGTTGGTTACTTAACATTAAGTATCGCCAACAACATTTCTAAGATCCTAGTTAATATTACTTTTCTCAATTCCCACAATTGCCCAAATCAAGATTCTCCCTTTTAATGCAATAAAAATCCTAACAATATTAATAAAAATATATTTTGTGGAACTTGTTTTGTGTATCTGTCATTTGCCCCCTTATCGGAGTACATATAATATATTAACAGAAGGATGAGAAATATGTAAGACTCAAAACGGAAGCGATAATTATGCTCAGCACAACTCGAGCACAAAGAATAGTAAGAACTGATTTGCATGTGAAGGAGGCTCAAAAAGATTTTGTGAAATGGTAAGCTCGATATGAACTATTTATTCTAAACAATTCACGTAAACCATATGGAATTTTTTAAAACTGTGCAAAAAGATTTTATAATAAGACAACTCAGACATGATCAACTATTTTTTCTAAACAATTCACATATACCTTATGGGATTTCTATAACTGTGCAAGACACACCTGTCCTCATGTAAGTGAATTCAATGACTAGTAATTCAGCTTTTTCTTCATTGTCTATGTCAATATGCTATACATGATTATACAATATGTATTTTGGATGACATGCGTCTTTTCCCTACTCAAACACCTTAAGTGTGTTACTTAATGTAGGCATTAACATGGGGATCGATCCAAAAGTTAAAACCTATCTTTTGCAGGAGACAATGCTAAAGACACAAATATAACATTGAATTGCTCAAAAAATCATTAATTCATGTTATTTCACACTGTCAAATAATGTATATAACCCAAAACCTAGAAAAGGTAAAAAATTAAAAATAAAAGGAAAATAATTCTAATTATTACCAAAGTTTCTGACCAAGTAATCATTACTATATGTCATGAAAATTCATGTTTTGATGATATATATAGCTTAACACAACATAGTAATCTTGGTGTAATTATTCTTAATGATTTTATAAATCAGAAAATACCACTTAGTTGTTGGGAAAATATAAAATGGCCGAGTACTTCGGTCAAAAGTAAAATAGAGTAGAAAGAGTCTAGAGTACAAGTGTACTAGGACTTTGTCAACTTCCAATTTATAGTAAATCTAGAGTCTCAGGACTCATCAGAGACTAAGGCATCAATAAAAGACATCATTGCAGAAAAATCACCAGATTATAATTGAAACTTGACAGAGTCTAGTACCTAGAGTTGCCTCTTGCATGTAAAATTTGTAGGAGTGGAACTTAATGATATGCTTGAATTGATTACAGAAATATCAAGATTGATAACGTACAGGAAAGACCAATAACTCAACTAAACAGGTTAGGACTGTGACATACTCTTCTACTAGTGTGTGCAACTGTTTCTGTGTATTAGGGTTTAGAGAGGGATAAAGAGACGTACATAGTTGTTTTTTGATAGTTATATCCAGACTTAGCAGCTTCTAAGAACATTATTTTTTCGTAAGAGAGTCGGTGTAATCATACGTACTGTTTGTACTCACATCTTTGATCGATAAAACAAATAAGTGTTCATCTTTACTGCAATTTAAACTTGACGGCTATGTAAGGCTTATCTTCCATCCTTTTCTATCGAAATTATGATATTAAATTCTGCCTTGGACAGTCCACACTGCTTGAAGAGGGTAAAGTGCTACTCTGCTAGGTTAGGGACGCTTCGTGATGCAGTGGAAAATTTTCCACATTGCAGATTATAACAGGATCCTAGTCGAGTAAATAGAATTCCAAGATTCAATTTTCAATATAATTGTCCTGATATCAATAGATCTACCTATGTTCCATTATAAGAAACTGGAGAAGTTTTCTAGCATAGCATAAATCTCTTATTGTTTATGTGAGGCCTCAGCCAACCTCTAATATTTCAATATCTACTGTAGGATCTTGTATTTAGCCAGAATGCTATCACCATTATAATAAACTGGAGAAGTTTTCTAGCATAGCATAAATCTCTTATTGTTTATGTGAGGCCTCAGCCAACCTCTAATATTTCAATATCCACTGTAGGATCTTATATTCAGCCCGAATGCTATCACCATTTTAAATGTAAAACACATTCAGTAACAAAAATAGAAGCTTCCGACAATTTAAAAAACCTATAATAGTATAATAGTGAATACCTCTCACCCTTGATAACAAAAGATCGAGGGTTTGAGCCCTAGTGGAGAAAAATGTGTGTGTGTGAGTGTATATATTACTTAGTCTTAGTAACTGAGTACTGACCACCGTTCAAAAACATACAAAGAAACAATTAAAAACATAAATAAATAAAAAAAGAAGGGGAAACTGTAAACCTGCATCATACGCATGTCAAAACGTCCAACAAATACAGTTACTGAAACCAAGAGGTCGAAGACTGTCTTGAAAAGATCAGCTGATGTTCTGCAATTCAAAATAATCAAAAAATACTTAAACCTTCTTTAATAGCAAATTTAAAATACAAAAAAAATATACTATATAAGATTACAAGTACAGAACATACCCTGAATACCACGGAACCATATCTAAAAAATCTGGTTTCATTTGTTTTTTCTTTAGCTTCTCATACTCTTTCACAGACACAGGATGAGTAAGAGCCCATCTATCAAATTACATAATATCAGCAATGTAGGATTCAGAGCATAATCGAGAGGTCTTGCAAACATTTCACGAGACACAAATTTATTAATAAAAGTAAAAAATGTCATAACATTTTTTAACTTTTTGCTAATATAAAGAAAATATGAAATAAAATTTTGAGCTCAAGGGACTAAAATTTCCTTTAAAAAATCACAGAAGTTAACAGCATTTATATCAAATATTTGAAATCCATTGATTTTTTTATTAGTTGCTGGAGAGGATGAGAGATTAAGCGGTCCTATCCATATCTTTCATAAGTAACGTATAGTTGTATAGGCAGGTACATGACATATTAATCAACACAAAGTAGAGCTCAAACAAAACATAATATCCTTAAATTTTAACTTTAAAAATTTCATTTAAAAAGAATATGCATCGACTTACCCTGTCGATCTTTCGATCACATAATTGGCCATATACAGACCTATAAATGTAGCCCATAGAGAATATATGGGAGATATTCCATCAGATGATCCTGGACATGGGCCATTGCAGGCTATCTACAATAATATTGCAAAGATAAATACAGAGCAGCAGAAGATCCCATAATTAAGTAAACGTATGGAATGGAATGTTTAGTACCTCCCCATATATAACCCACTTAGACAGAAGCGGATAATCACTAGCCGATCCAACTGGAGCAAACCAAGATGAGCACACTTGATCTTTCAACTCGTTCATTCGAATAAATTGCTGAATCCATGTGTTCCTCTCTTCCTTGTTCCACAGTTTAAACCAACTAGAATTTCTTCGTTCAAATGTTTTATCTTTCATTATTGCTCGATTGCCACAATGACTATAAAAGACGCAGCATGCTATACTCAACACCTACAAATTAATATATATAATTAATAATACGGTATACTATCAGTTGTAACATTCTTTTTTAAAAGAGGTGTCTTGAACTAGGACTTACAGCACAATTTTGGAAAATGGTAAGGATCTCAGGCCTCTGCCCGGCAACACGAGCAACAAGACCGATATACCAAAGGCCGAGAAATATAAGATGGAAAACAAGAAGAAACAAGATGGATGATACATATATAGTCAAAAACAAAGATAGATTCATCCTCATATCGACTCCCATAGATTGAAAACTCGGTAGATGATAGACGGCTGCCACTAAAATCCAGCCTACATACCTAGAAAGCAACAAAAGAAAAATCTTGAACTGACAGAAAACAGATACTCCGTGTTTTAGCAATATACTACTAGTATAACAAGACAATGCCTTTGTAAATGGAAGCATACAATGAAATGAAGCAACACACAATGGAGAAGGAATGCGTACCATCGACTAAAATTGGAGTAGCTAGGTTGAATGGTCTTGCCAACAAAAGGAGACGAAAAGAAATAGAAAAAGCCAAGTAAACAACCATACATAGACCACCACTTGAGATTATTATCTAACTTATGAATAAGAGTATGCATATTATCAGAAGAAATAAAAAAGAAACAACCCACAACAACAGCAATGACAGCATGTTTAGAATGTTCATGAGGGTAAGGATAAGGGTGTTGTAGAATTGTTCGCACTGTCTCCATGCTTTGTTTTTGTATTGGACCCACTATCCGATCCCTTCAAAACCCTGATCAAGATTCATTCAATTTGCAAATCCAATCAACAATTTACATTCCAGATCAATAAAACTATATGTATCAAGGAAGAACAATGTTTAAAATAGGAGGAAAAGGAAAGATACCTGAAAGAAAGAGGAAAGTGGGGGAATGGAATTGAATTGAATTGAATTGAAGCAAACACGTGGTAATAATGGTAAGTTTGGAATTTGCAAAATCAAAATTAAAAAGTATAACAACCGCCTGTTTATTAATATGATGAGAGTACAGCTTCATACGGAAGGAAGAATGTTCGCATGCCATATTCCTTCCATATGGCATATTCCTCTTTCTTTATTAATATGATAACTCACAAAAATCTGGCTAAATGCTTGATAAAGGAGATCTGTAGTGAAAAATGTAAAATGAGAAAAATAATTGACTTAAGTAATAAAGTAAGACTAATAAGTAATTAAGTATTTCTGTTAATATGATTTTAGTGTTATTCTAAGTTAAACCATTATCATAATTTTTAAAAGGTGAATGACTTGATAATTTTCTGGAGACTATTACCAAAATGCTCATTAGCGGAGCCTAATATACACCTAATATACACGAGACACGCATTTTATAAATAGTGTATCTACTATATACATATATTACATCGGCGCAATGGTTTAAACATCAATTTTATTGACATATTTAATCATAACACATCAATAATAATAGCGTATAAGATATGTATGCTAACAGCTATAGTCTCGATTTAAAATACCTACAAATAAGACATATCCTTTTCATGTTTGAACTACACAGAAGATAAAGAAGCACCATAAATTCCGGGGTAAATATGAAAATAATTAACATTCACTTAACATATATACCAAATGATTCTTTAAAGACTTGGTACAAACCCTAACCACATTCCACATTAAAAGGGAGAAATTGATGATATATTTCTTTATAAAGTTATTGAAATCTTAGACTCAATTAGGTTTAGTCTATCTTGGTCCTCCTAATATTAAACTCATCTCTATGCAATTTTAGAACCTTTAAAACAATTGATCATTGTAGTATTATCATGCACAGATTGGTTAACATGGCATGACATACTATGTGCAAACATGTTATTCTAGAATGACATGTTAAATGGCATTTGTGACATACAAAGTGCAGCATAATAAGGATTAGGTGCAAATGACATATTAGCATATTGTGCAGATAAATTATGTGCAGGCATAACAGGAAATTGTGATGTGAACATATTGATAAATGAGAGAGGTGCACAGGTGGATGCATGCATAGCAGATTTTCAATTAACATACAAATGATTAACACTACCACATTTAATAAAGATTTTTCTAGGAGCATATTTGTCAGGTGTGTAGTTGTTATGTTTGTTAATACCTACTTTTTCAATTATATTATTTTCCCTTTTTGAGTCTGCTTTAACCTCAATTTTCTCCAATATGTCTTTCAATTGCTTGATTGACAGATGTCCGACATTAACTCTCTTGTTTCCCTTGACTTGACTTGTTTCTCCTGTAACAAAGTTCTTGGAAACCGATCCATATTTCTCATTTAACTTAGCTAGCTTGGTTTTGCTAACTAGATTTCTTTCACTCGACGGATGTGATTCCTTCATAACTCTCGATGGATAATCTTCATTATCCGTTGAATCCACATCCGTTGAATGTCCTTCTGCCAAATTAGGATCCAGTTTCTCCTTGTTCTTTTTCCAGGATTCTTCACAGAAAGGCTCTATGTTATGCAAGACATGCATGTACATTAACAAGACTAAGTCAAAATTGACAACCCTAAGTAAGTTGTATGATAATCTATGCTTGCATTATGTATTGTAATTCTTAAGTCTGTAAACATGTTCAAGAGCAGACTGGAGTCTTTTTCTGTAAACAGTTTAAAGCCTAAGAATCCTATCTGGAAGGAGATTAAGAAGATCATGCCTCGGAAGAATTTTGAAGAAGTTTGGAGTTGAATAAATCTGTTTTGGGAAAAATTCTAAGTCAAGTTCTCTATAAGTCACAGATTAAATATTATAGAGAAGTCATTCTAGAACTCCAAAAGACTTATCGAGAAGTCAGGAAAGTTACTAGAGTCCTCAGAGATATCGACAAGCCAAATTGAAGACATGAAGATCGGAGATATCGACAAGTCATTCCTTCACTAGAGAACTCTAGATATATCGACAAGTCAAATATCACTAGAGATCTCTGAGATATCGACAAGTCAAAATATCACTAGAGATCTCAGAGATATCGATAAGTCAAAGTGAAGACATTTTGGAAATAGTAGTTGAGCAACATCCGTCGAAATAGTAGTTGAGAAATTCAACGGATGATTGTTGTTCAGCACATCAGTCGAGATACAATCACTAGTCGACGAATGAATAATATTCGTCAAAATAGTAGAAATGAAATCACTAGTTAAAATTATTGTAGAATCTGTAGTGATTGATTTTAAATTATCCACAAATTTCTCAATATTTTCAGAAAGAAATGGCAACTGAGCCAACAAATCATCTATAAGATGATGCCCACTTGCTTGAGATTTTGGCTCCTCCAAGAGAGTTAGAGATGGAGAATCAGGAAATGATGTGTGAATCATGTTTACATCCAAGGAGCTAGTGGGTGAGTTTTGTGTATGAGGTGCTTCTATAGTAATAGATTTTGGCTGTGACTCCATATTTATTGGAGCTACATCAATCCGAATTTGAGAAGGTGCTATAACTGAGTCTTTGACTGCAGTTTTGTTGTGTATATGTTGTGTACTTGATGATTTCATGAACAAAATACCTTGATAGATTTTACTTAGTGAAAATATAGCACTCGACGGATAAGGATTATAATCCCGACGGATAACACATTTTAGTCCCGAAGGATGATGATTTATTATCCATCGAGTGAGTAGCTTATGTAACAATAAGTCTGTAGCACATTTCTGCATACACATTGTTTAGAATCTGTAGTAGTACCTAAGTCATGTTGACTGTAACTAGATATGCAGAATAGGTTGATTAATTGTACATAGATGATGTCTTGTAATTCTGCATAAATGAAATGAAGTCAAGTGCCTGATTGCTACCCGACGAATAACCAACAATGAATTCGACGAATGATCAACAACCCGGCGGATGATCATTAACTCGACGGATGATCATAAACCCGACGGATAAAGAATTCAAATATCTGTTGACAGTGACAACACCGTCACATGCGTCGAGTGTATGCAAATGGAATGTGGTAGCCTATTCAACTGGGTTTTCGATAACAAAGAAGCATTTTCATTTCCATGCTATTATGAAGATATTCAAAGATGCTGGAATAGAGTAATGAAGTAGCATTGTATTAGACTTGATAATTTTTGTTTTATTATCTTATCTTATTACTTTGTAATCTTGGTGATATATAAACCAAGAAGCATCAATTAGTATTGTAACTAATGAACTAAGCAACCAAGAGAGAAACATTTGTAAGCTGCACTCTTAGCATTTCTCTCATTTCTTAGTTGTTATTATTTTATAAGCAGCTGTGAGCTTTTTGTACACAGAGTTCTCTCGATATATATTATATATCTCTGGTGGAATCATTCAAATCCACCAGAAAGTTTTTAAAGACTCTTGTTTTTAATTACTTGTGTTTTGATTCATTTCAAGTAACTATTTCGCATTCTGCTAATCAATTCACATTTATATATATATTTGAGTTAGAACATTTTTATTCAAGAAAAAGTTTCAAGAATTCCATTCAACCCCCCTTCTGTAATTCATGTTACATTGTTAAAAGACTAACAATTGGTATTAGAGCAAGCTCTTGAAGAACAAAGAGTTTAAAGATCAAAACAATACAGCAAGATGAACAAGAAGGATGTTGGAGTCAAGATTCCTTTTCTGGATAAAGATAATTATCATCATTGGAAGGTAAAGATGCATCTTCATTTGCTTTCTCAAGATGAGGCCTATGTGGACTGCATAGAAAAAGGCCCTCATGTTCCAATGAGAGCTGCAACTGGAAATGAGCCATCTGTCCCCAAGCCAAGGCATGAATGGTCTGATCCTGATATTGAACAAGTCAGGAAGGATAAAAAGGCCATGAATATCCTGTTTAATGGAGTTGATAGTGTAATGTTTGACAACATTATCAACTGCAAAACTGTCAAGGATGTTTGGGATACAATACAGATCATCTGTTATGGCACTGAGCAAGTTAGAGAAAACAAGATGCAACTACTGATTCGGCAATATGAGCATTTTTATAATGAAGAAAGTGAGTCTCTCACTGACATTTTTAGTAGGTTTCAAAAACTGCTAAATACTCTAAAGTTGCATGGAAGGGTCTATCAGACAAAAGACTCCAATCTGAAATTCCTTAGATCTCTTCCAAATGAATGGAAACTAATGACAGTCTCATTGAGAAACTCACAAGATTATAAGGAGTTTACTTTGGAGAGACTGTATGGCATCCTGAAAACTTATGAGCTTAAAATATAGCAAGATAAGAGGATGGAGAGAGGAAAGAAGAAAGGAGGGTCCACTGCACTAGTTGCTGAGTTAGAGAAAGAGAATGTGATGAAGATGGAAGCTGTTGAGTCAACTTCAAGGGTCTGTGAAAGCAAGGGCAAGGGGCTTACAGTAGAAAATGAAGATTCTTTAAGCCAAGATGACATGGAAGACATTGATGAACATTTAGCATTTCTTTCCAGAAGATTTGCCAAGCTCAAGTTCAAAAAGAACTTTGGAGCAGCCAAGCCAAATAGAAACATGGTGGATAAATCAAAATTCAAATGTTTCAAATATGGCTTGGCAGGGCACTTTGCCAGTGAGTGTAGAAAGTCAGATTCCGGTAAGAAAAAGTTTGAGCTTGTGGATTATAAGCAAAAATACTTTGAGCTGCTCAAACAAAAGGAAAAGGGCTTTCATTACACAAGAAAACGACTGGGCAACAGATGGTCTGGATGAAGATGAAGATGTCAGCTATGTCAATCTAGCCCTAATGGCCAAGTTTGATGAAACATAAACAAGTTCTTCAAGTAATTAGGTAATTACTACAAACCTTGCACATTTATCTAAAGCTAGGTGTAATGATGCTATAAATGACATATCTATAGAGTTATATCATTTGCGTGTTACACTTAAGTCTCTTACTAAAGAAAATGCTAAAATCAAAGAAAATAATTTATTTTTGAGTGAGAGAAATAATGTGCTAGAGTCTCAGTTCATTGATTTTGAAAAATTAAGAATTGAGTGTAAGATTGCCAAAGAGGAATTAACTGAGTCCTTGAAGAAAGAAGAAATTTTGAAGAAGCAGCTCGAACATGAACAGGAGGTGATTAAGGCATGGAAAACATCTAGAGATGTCCATGCTCAAATCACCAAAGTTCAAGGAATTGAGTCCTTCTGTGATGTAGCCTGGAAAAAGAACAAGGAGAAACTAGAACCAAATTTGGTGGATGGAGTGCTAACAGATGTAGACTCGACGGATGATGAGGGTCATCCATCGGATAATAAAAAGGGTTATCCGTCGACTGATGAAAATCCTCATCCGTCGGCTGTAAGCAAGCCTATCAGTAAAGCCAAACTTGTTAAGTTGAATGAAAAGTATGGATCTGTTTCCAAGAACTTTGTTCCAGGAGAATCGAGTCAAGTTAAGAAAGGGAAAAAGGCTAATGTTGGTCACATGATTGTCAAACAGTTAAGTGACAGACTTGAAAAGATTGAGGTGAAAACAGAGGCTAAAAAGAAAAATAATAGAAATGGTAAAGTAGGGATTAACAAACACAATAACTACACACCTGATAAAAATGCTCTTAGAAAAATCTGTGTCAAGTGTGGTAGTGTAAATTATTTGCCTGTTAATTGCAAATCTACCATGCCTACTCCCATGTATGTGCCACCTCACTTTCCCAACATGAATGCCATGCCTCTCATGCCTATGAATGCTATGTCTACACAGAATATGAATGCACTGTTTGCTAATATGCCATTTGCACCTAATCCTTATTATGCTGCATTTAGTATGCCATAAATGCCATTTAGCATGCCTTACTGGAATAACATGTTCACTAATAGCATGCCATTCCCTGTTGATTATAATATGCATGATAATTTTGTTGCAATGAATGGTTTCAAAGGCCCAACTCAAATGACCAAGGATGAATCTGATATCCCCAAGTCAAATGAGATAAAGCCTAAGAAACAGAAAAAGAAAGCTAACAAGGCAGGACCCAAGGAAACTTGGGTACCAAAATCAACTTGATTTGATTTTGATGTGTGCAGGGAAACAGAAAGAATCTTTGATAATTGGATAGTGGTTGTTCAAGACACATGACTGGTGATTCTACCCTGCTCACAAAGTTCAAGGAGAGAGATGGCCCAAGTATTACTTTTGGAGATGACAGCAAGGGTTATACTGTGGGATATGGCTTGATTTCAAAGGACAATGTCATCATTGAGGAAGTTGCCTTAGTGGATGGTCTCAAACACAACTTGTTGAGTATCAGCCAACTTTGTGATAAAGGCAACTCAGTAACCTTCAACTTAGAAGCCTGTGTTGTGACTAACAAAAGAAGCAACAAAGTGGTTCTCACTGGTGTGAGAAAAGAAAATGTGTACGTAGCTGATTTCAACTCATCTAATACAAAATCTGTTACTTGTCTTCTCAGTAAAGCAAGTCAGGATGAAAGTTGGCTATGGCACAAAAAGCTATCCCATTTAAACTTCAAGACCATGAATGAGCTAGTAAAGAAAGAACTGGTTAGAGGCATTCCTTTAGTAGAGTTTTCTAAGGATGGACTGTGTGATACCTGTCAAAAAGGGAAGCAGATTAAAACATAATTCAGGAAGAAACTTGATTCAATAATTGAAGAACCTTTGCAACTGCTACACATGGATTTGTTTGGACCAGTCAATGTGTTGTCCATCTCAAGGAAAAGATTTTTCCTAGTAATTGTAGATGATTTCTCAAAGTTCTCTTGGACATATTTCCTAAAATCTAAAGATGAGGCTAGTGAAATCATCATCAATCACATAAGGCAAGTCAATAATCATCCTGATTTCAAGGTTAGAAGAATCAGGAGTGACAATGGAACTGAGTTCAAGAATTCAGTCATGAGAGCATTCTGTGAGGAAAATGGGATCCTGCATGAGTTTTCAGCAGCAAGAACTCCACAACAGAATGGAGTAGTGGAAAGGAAGAACATATCACTTATTGAAGCTGCAAGGACAATGCTTGAAGAATCTAAACTGCCAACATATTTCTGGGCTGAAGCTGTAAATACTGCATGCTACACTCAGAATATTTCCCTGGTTAATCAAGCAAGATGCATGACTCCCTATCAATTGTTCAGGAACAAGAGGCCAACTCTAAATTTTCTTCATGTCTTTGGCTGCAAATGCTATATTCTGAGAAATCAAACTGATCAAAATGAGAAGTTTAATGCTAAAGCATATGAAGGAATTTTTGTTGGATATGCTGTTGGTAAAGTATATAGAGTCTACAATCTAAGAACCAACATTGTTGTGGAATCAATACATGTTGTGTTTGATAATAAAAAGACTGAAGGACTTCAAGATGGAGATTACCATGAGAGCCTCAAATTCGACAATGTGTAGATGGTTAGTGATGACAGTGATGATGAAAGTGATCAAAAAACAGTATCAAATGATAATGCAGAAAAATCTACTACCAACGAAGCACAAAACTCAACATTTGTCGAGTTGCATAATGCTTCATCCGTCGGGAGGCAATCTGCGTTATCCGTCGGGAGACAACCAGCTTCATCCATCGGTACTCAAAATTCACCATCCGTCGGGTTATCAAAAGGAGCAGGAAGTCAGGATAGATGACCTATAGAAAGTTCCCCTTTCTCGAATCAAAGATCCACAAACTCAGGGGGAGTTTCTAACAATCAAAACTAAATCACACATCAAGACAACAATGAGGCCTCTTCATCTAGAGCTAATCTACCTCAACAAAGAAAATGGACAAAAGATCACCCCTTTGAGCTCATAATTGGTGATGTTTCTTCTAGAGTTCAAACCAGGAGAGCAACTCAAGAAGAATGTCTATATAACAGCTTTCTTTTCAAGGAAGAACCAAAGAAGGTTGAAGAAGCTTTGTTGGATCCTGATTGGATTTTAGCTATGCAGGAGGAGCTAAACCAATTTGAAAGGAATAATGTATGGAAGCTGGTGCCCAAACTTAAAGGAAAGAATCCAATAGACACCAAATTGTTATTCAGAAACAAGATGGATGGAAATGGTATAGTAGTCAGGAACAAAGCTAGATTGGTTGCTAAGGGCTATTGTCAACAAGAAGGAATAGATTTTGATGAAACATTTGCTCCTGTTGCAAGACTTGAAGCCATCAGAATCTTCTTAGCCTATGCAGCCCATGCCGATTTCAAGGTCTATCAAATGGATGCCAAAAGTGCCTTTATGAATGGAGATTTGGAGGAGGAAGTCTATGTCAATCAACCTCCTGGTTTTGAAGATCCAAATTTTCCAGAACATGTCTATTATCTTTTGAAAGCACTTTATGGATTGAAGAAAGCACCTAGAGCCTGGTATGACACTTTATCAAAGTTTCTTTTGGAAAATCATTTCACAAGAGGTAGTGTAGATAAAACTTTATTCTTTAGAAATGTTAATGGCTCTAGTATACTTGTTCAAATTTATGTAGATGATATTATTTTTGGCTCTATAGATGAGAAACTTGGCAAAAAGTTTGCCAAATTGATGCAAAGTAAGTATGAAATGAGTATGATGGGAGAACTAACTTACTTTCTTGGTTTGCAAGTTAAGCAAGTTAGTGATGGAATATTCATTAGTCAAACTAAATATATTTTTGATCTTTTAAAGAAGTTTGATCTAATGGATTGCACATCTGCAAAAACTCCCATGGCTACTGCAACTAAGCTTGAATTAAACACTACTGAAAAGTTTGTGGATATTTCAAGTTATAGGGGCATGGTTGGCTCACTTCTGTACTTAACAGCTAGTAGGCCAGATATAATGTTTACTACATGTTTATGTGCTAGATTTCAGGCTGATCCTAGAGAATCTCACTTAATAGATATTAAGAGAATTTTCAGATATCTCAAGGGAACACCAAAACTTGGCATTTGGTACCCTAGAGATTCTGGTTTTGATCTAACTAGTTATTCAGATGCAGATTATGCAGGTTGTAGAATTGATAGAAAAAGTACAACAGGAACCTGTCAATTTCTAGGAAACAAGCTTGTTTCCTGGTTCAGTAAAAAGCAAAATTCAGTTTCTACTTCTACAGTGTAAGCTGAATATATTGTTGCTGGCAGTTGCTATGCACATATTTTATGGATGAAAAATCAATTGCTAGACTATGGTTTGCAGGTTGAGAGGATTCCTATTTTCTGTGATAACACAAGTGCAATTGCCATCACTGAAAATCCAGTACAACATTCAAGGACAAAGCACATAGATATCAAGTACCACTTCATAAGGGAATATGTAATGAATGGTACTGTGGAACTACATTTTGTTCCAAGTGAGAAGCAGCTTGCAGATATCTTTACTAAGCCACTGGATGGATCCACCTTTTTAAGGTTGGTAAGTGAGTTAGGTATGCTTAATTATTCTTAAATCTATATGAGATAATTTGCAAGTTGAAATGCAGCCAGAAATTTAATTGATTTTTCAATCTTGGATGAAATTTTGGCTAAGTCAAAATTTATATCTCGACGGCTGATCTTTATCCATCGAGTTTGATCATCCGTCGGTATACTATTTGCTAATAAAAATCAATTATTTTTCTGGAATATTTTATGACTCGACGGATAATAGTCTATCCTCATCCGTCGAATTGTCTTAATCTCAGCCATTAATTCCCTGAACATTATCCATCGAGTATACTTACAGTTTGTAAGCATAACATGACGGATAATGGGTGGAATTTTTATAGTTTATTTTTACACGGCTATTTTAGGCAATTTTAATTGGTTACTTTATTTTACTTTATTATTTTTAGTAGTTATTTTTGAGATAGTATAAAAGCTTATTTCATTTCTATTGCTTTTCTTTTATCATTCTCAAATCAACTGCTTCAATTTCTTTCTCTTTCAAAGCACTTAGTCTCTCTCTTCAAGCTCTTATTCTCTAACAATGGCACCCGTTGTCAAGATTATGTCTCAAGCTGGGTTTATTTATGAGAAGAACAATTTCACTACACTGGTAAACAAGGGTATTCAGCAATCTGGTGACTATCACAAGATGATGGACTTTGTGAAGAATTGCAAGCTTAGCTATGCCATGCTGGAATCTCCCACAATCTTTTTTGAAGTTGTTGAAGAGATGTGGACCACTGCTACATACAACTCAACAGATAAGACCATTACTATAACTATTAAAGGTAAAGAATTATGTATCAATAGTGATGTTATAAAAGCATGTTTCAAGATTCCTGATAACACTGTGACCTCACCACACACTGATACTGATATAATCAATATGCTTAATTCCATGAACTATGCTCTTTCTACTTCTAAGTTAAGTGACATTAGGAGATTGGGTCTTAGGAAGGAATGGAGTTTTATGTGTGATATAGTGACAAAGGTATTTTCAGGTAAAGTCAGTAATTTTGATTCAGTCAATATCTCCATGCTTAACATGCTCTACATGCTAGTTACAGATAAGTTCTATAATTTCAGTGACCTTGTTTTGTTTGAGTTGGGTTTCAAACTAGGAGAGTTAAATAAGAGAGGTAAGAATGTGTATTATGCTAGATTCTTTATGATGTTAGCTAACCATCTCTCTGAGGGTATTGTGCTTGAAAACCCTAACAACAAATTAGATTGTTGGGTTTAAGAGAGAAGGCTCATTGTAGATTTGAACAGGGCCAATCATCACAAGGAGGTGCCACTGTTCTATTTCCCTGTAATGGAAGCACCTCAGGTAAGTGAGGTAAGTTCATCTATTCCTACTACTATTCCAACCTCACTAATTTCTTTGAGTTCTAGTGTGGCTATGGCAACTGTGTCAATGACCCAACAGTTGCCTACCCAAGCTACCAAACCTATGCCAGTTGCAAAATCCACCAAAACAAAATAGGGGAGTGTGAATGTGGGTAAGACAGGTGAGGGAAGGGGTGAACATAAAAGAAACCCTAAGGATAAGGATGGAGAGTTGAGTGGTTCCCAGCCTAACCACACTGTAGTTTCCCAACAAACTGCAGTGCTTAAAAAAGATAAAAGCTCATTTCTAGCTGCATCCTCCCAAAAGGATGTAGTTATTGAACAAAGCTCTCAACCAAGAGCACATGCCAAGAGGGTTAGGGACACAAGCTAACCCCAAACTTATGCCATAAAGAAGAAATCTAAAACCCTTGGGGATGCACAGGGTACACACACTGTGCAAACTGGTGCTAAAGACACAGTCACTGCACCTTCATAAATTCAGTTTGATGTGACTCCAATAAATGCGGAGTCACAACCAAAATCTCTAGTAATAGAAGCACCTCAAACACCAAACTCACCCACAAACTCACTGGATGTGGATATGATAAACACATCAATTCCTGATTCCCCTTCTTTAACTTTATTGGGGAAGCCAAAATCTAGTACAAGTGAGCATCATCTTTTAGATGATTTGTTGGCTCACTTGCCAATTCTTTCAGGAACTGTTGAATCATTTGTGCCCAAAATATCTTCAATCAGCACAGAGTCCACAATAGTTTCCATTCCTAGTTCATTCATTTCTATTCTCTCGATGGATATTGCTCATCCGCCGAGTAGTGATTGTATCCCGACGGATAAGCTTAACAGCAGTTATCCGTCGGATAGCAAAACCACTCACCCGATGGATATCACTCATCCGTCGAGTATCTCTGCATAACTTCAAACTTCATTTATTTCAAGTGCAGAAGAATTAGTGGTTGTACAGTCACTATTAGGATTGAGAGAGAAGAGTGTTATGAGTGAGAGTCTGGGTTGCTCCTAGGAAAAAGGAGAGGAAATGAGTGAAATTATGCAATCCATTTCTTCAGGATTGGCAAAAGAAAGTGAGAGGAGTCCCACCTTAGATGGTGAAGGTGAGGGTGTGAGGGTGGGGAGCCATGGTGAGACTGTGATGCAACAAAAGAGAGAAAACGAGAGAAATATAGATAATGGAGCTATAAGGATGAATGTCATTGCTAGTGAGTCAATGAATGTCCAGGATGCAGACATGGAGGGACTATCTCAGCAACCTAAATTTGTTATAGATTCCACCTCCCTTGATGCTGAGGCATTTACTCACCCTATTCTAGCTTATCAACTTCTAGCTGAATAGGGCAATGATAATGCAGAAAGGATGCTCAATCTGGTGCATACCACACAGTCTATGATAAGAGCTAAGGATGCCATCATAACTTTGCCCTCTATAGCTGGTGATGTGGATTATGAGACTGGTGGCTCAACTGATTTCCTTGGTGATGAAAGTGGGGATATTGGAGATAAAGCAATGGACATAGGGGGAGAAGTAGATTCTAGTTCAAGATCAGGTATGCCATCATGGGCATTTTCAAAGCACTGTGATGAGCACTACTTCAAAACAACCATGATCCAACTAATCAATCAGACAAATACTGCTCTTCAAACCACTACAAATGCCAGCACCAAGAATCTCCTTCAGGCATATCTATCCTCTCTGCAACTTCAACAAATTCAAGGCTTCCAACATGCTAGGGATGTAAACACCATCAAAGGTGATATTGAGAAGATGAAGAAGGCCATTTCAGACAAGATGGATTTTAAGCTTCCAGAAGCTACAATGCTTGACATCAAGAGGCAATTAAGGAAAAATTTTGACCTTGCAACCAAGATAGATTCCTTGGATACAAGAATGTCAGCCATAGAAGCATCTTTAACAGCCATTCATCTTCATCAAGCCCAACAAATAGATTTACTTCAAAAACTGGTGGCTGCTCAAACCCCCTCATCTACTCAACTTGATGATAACAAAAAGGGGGAGAAAGGACCAAGTGAGGGGGAGAAGCTTCAAATTCAAATCAGTAAAGTAATTGTGCCTTCAATTACTATCTCAAAGCCACCAGTTACAGACAGTATAGATCTGATAAATGCAGCAGCAGCCAACATTAGAGCAGCTGAAATGAAGCAGTTGAAGCCAATCAACTGGGAGAAGATTGATGAGGATATACAAAAGAAGTTTGGACTAGTCAAGGAGCCAGTAAAGTCAGCCATCCATCACTCTCAAGTCAAGCAAATTTTTGTGAATGAGATGAGCATGAACTATCTGGAAATGGGACAGTCATCCTGCATCAAATCTCCAAAGGCTAAAATAATTCTGAAACCAAGGGTAAACTATCCAAAATCATCATTGAAGAATCCTTTGTATACTGTGTATGAGACACCTAAGCCTGATGAAAAGAAGCTTCTGTCAAGGTTAATTGCTTTCTACAAAGATTCAGCTGATTCAGCTTTGAAAAAGAGAATTGCTAAAGTTTTCAGGAATGGGAAAGAAATTTGTGTAGTGGCTGGACACCCTCAATTTGCTGAAGCAAAGAGAGAAGAAAAGGCCAGATTGAAGCAGGAAAAGAAGCAAGCTGCTCTAGATGCTAAAAAGGCTAAATAAAAGAAAGAACAAATTGTCATCTGGGCCAAGCTACATGCTGTAAATTCATCACAACAAATTCCTGCTCAGCCATCTGAAATCATTGAATCTCAAGATCCAAAGAAGCAAGTTGAACAACAGAAGAAGTCTCCAAGAGTCAAGGAATTGGCTAAAAGAACCAAAAGGAAACTGGACATTATTGATAAGGAATTGGAGAATCAGTTTCCCAAGGAATCCACTCCAACTACAACTCAAGCATCAAAACCCTCTGTGGTATTTGAAGATATCAAGGTGGTGGATCCTTACAGGAACATTCATAGTGAACCTATTATGCCTAAGGATGAGCCAATAGAATGAGAGAACATACCAATTCCTGACTTCAATCTGCCAATCCTTAACAAGCCAAAGAGAACAAAGTTAAGAGCAGTCAAGAAAGTGAAGTTGTCACCTCTCAAATCCAAATCTCTAGTCAAAGCTCAATCTAAAGTCAACAAAGGAGATTATATGTACTTGTGTGATATCAAGGAGTTTTCTGATCTAAACCTCTATCTAGATGAACTAGATGAAGTGAGAGGAATTGATGTATACAGAAACCTACCTGAAATGTTAGTGTTCAAGTACAAGGGAGGAAAGGAGATTCAGTGGCCACTTCACAGGATCCTTCAAGAAAGCCAAGCTGTACTGATTAAGGTTTATTCATCTTTCAAGTAGAACTTTGGGTTCAATGTTACTGCAAGAAGATTGGTTCTGAAGAAGATTGAAGAACTAAGGAGTGTTAGAGCTAAAGATGCACTCCCAAAGACTCTAATCATCCCTTACACAGGGAGAAGAGTGCATCTAAGGCCCTACTGGCTGATGGAGTTCATGGATGACAAAGGAGTGAGAAGATTTTTCAGATTAGAAGACCAATTGAGCATCTCTAGCAATGAGACTCTCTTGGAAATGCAAGAAAAGCTAAATCTCTGAGAATCTGATGAACTGAAATTCCACAGACAGCTTCAAAATCAGATTGAAGAAAATAACAGAAAGCTTGGAAAGAGATCCAGACCTTTAAGGAACTAGATAAATCTGCTCAGGCTAGAGGAGCATCTTGAAAATGACTGTGAGCAATGTTGGGAACCATGGACTTAGGGTGTTACTACATTTTACGATAAAGATTACGAAAAGAGGATTACCTTGTTAATGGTTGATTCCACGCTCTTCTATTGTATTCCCAAATTCCCTTGAGCGAAGTGTGGCCTCCGTCTTCTCAATTTATCCTCTCTTCTTGCTCCTTGGTGGCTACAATATGTTTTCACACAATTGCCAAGCAAGAAGAGAATAAGAATATATATAGGCTACAATAGGGACCATGGATAATTAGGTTGGACCTTCTAATTACATCTTGAGCCTAGCCCAATGTAATTAAATATTAATTCAATCCACTAAAGAATTAATATTTGCACTACCTTTCCTAATACCGTAATTTAATTAATTCGGTTCCAATATTATTTGCTTATTAAATTCCCCATGTTTAAAATATCATATGTCCATTAATTAAATAAATTAATGATAATTTATTTAATTAATATCTTTTATCCTTGATCATCCACTCAACCTTTATTTAATTATGCCAGAATAAATTCTACCTGCAGGGTTTCACATAATTAAATCTTTTTGAGCTTTCAAGGGGACATCATTAACCCGAATATTATCAGGACATGGATTCCTTCAATAAATAATATCCACCATGTATATAATTCCATCACCCAAAATATAATGATATAATTCAAAAGAATTATTTCATATATAAATCAAAGCATGTAAATAATATACACGTGTCAATTACTATTTCCGGATTAAGAACCTAAGCATTAATAATAACATAGAATCTTAGTTTTCCTTCTTAATCAGTATTAAGGGAACAATTCTAAATTTGATCATGTTCAATATACACAAAGTATACTAGTATTATTTATTAGTCAATATAAACTAATCTAAATAATACTACAGCCATACCGGTGGATTGTCCAACACCACCTGTGCTGTGAACCTTATTATATTATATAACCGTATTTAACAATCTAATATTCTGTATCCCATTTGATACTAGATTGTTCACAATATATAATATTAGACAACATGTAAACATTCAAATGATTCTCAAATAAACTGGCCAGAAATAAATGTACATACTTCAAATAAATATTTTCAGTATACACTAACAATCTCCCACTTATACTCAAAATATTCTATGTGTACATCAGTATTTATTTAATCCACTATTACATAAAAATCTATGTGTCCATCCATCTGACTCCTATCGCTTCCACATGCTTGTCAAAAACCTTGGTTGGCAAGCTCTTTGTGAAAGGATCTGCTCGGTTGTCTTCTGATGATATGTGAGCCACAACTATATCCCCTCGCTTTACGATTCCTCGTATGAGATGATACTTACGTTCAATATGTTTAGCTGCTTTGTGGTCTCGTGGTTCCTTTGAATTTGCCACAGCACCAGTGTTATCACAATACACCGTCAAGCTCCTAGGCAAATTAGGTACCACATCTAAGTCCAAAAGGAAGTTCCTGAACCATACAGCCTCCTTGGCAGCCTCAGAGGCCGCCACGTACTCGGCCTTCATGGTGGAGTCTGCAATGCATTTCTGCTTTACACTTCTCCATATAACGGCTCCACCTCCCAAAGTAAAAACATATCCCGAGGTTGATTTCCTCTTATCCCTATCTGATTGGAAATCTAAATCAGTATATCCCAAAGGAAATAGATCTGAGGCCTTGTAAATTAACATATACTCCTTAGTCCTTCTCAGGTACTCGAGTATAGTTTTTACTGCACTCCAATGTTCCTGACCTGGGTTCGACTGATATCTACTAACCATGCCTACAGCAAAGCAGATGTCAGGCCTCGTACAAAACATAGCATATATTAAGCTTCCACATGCTGAAGCATAAGGAACTGCTTTCATGCTCTCTATATCCTTAGGTGTCGAAGGACACTGCTTCTTAGATAGAGCAACTCCATGCTTAAAAGGTAAAAAACCTTTCTTGGAGTTCTGCATGTTAAAACGAGCTAATACTTCATCAATATAGGGCTCTTGAGATAAAGCCAACATCCTTTTCTTGCGATCCCTTATAACTTTGTGATAAGTGGCATTTTATACCACTTAGAACGTCTTAAAATGGCTTAAATTGGTGTCTTGAAATCAAGTATTTTGTGTATTTGATGCGTTTTTCTAGTGTTTATGCATTTCAGGGTTTTAGTTGCATTTCGGGGGAGGAATCATCAAGAATAAGCCTTGGCATGTGTTCACCATTGCGAGAGGAAAGAAACGGGCAGATTACGGCGAAGAAACGGAGCAAAATCAGATTTTTTCCAGTAGAGGTCTGAGCGCCCGCTCAGCATTGCTGAGCGGCCGCTCAGCTATGCTGAGCGGCCGCGCAGGGTCGGGGAAAAAGACAAATTATTTTAGGACTTCTACTTCTGTTTGGTTTCCACTTCTATGTAATCTGAGTGTTATGGGACTATTATATAAGTAGATTTGAGACGTTTTCACAAGTGTGGATTAAAAGAAGATTGTGTTTTTACGCAAGAAGCGAAGGAGATAAGGAAGAAGACCGATTTAGCACATCGCAACGAAGAGGAAGCATATCTTCTTGTGATTCTTGTTTCGTTGTAACGTTGGATGCTAGTTTTCTTGCTTTGAACTTATTTACTCTTGTGACGTACTATGTTTTAATATAATTAGTTTAGTTATTATTTTCTTGTGTTTGTTTACCATGATTTCATATGAACCCATGATGACGATAAGTTCTATTATGGGCTAATCGTGATCATGGGGTTGCAACAGATTTATTATGGAATTCTTTAGTTAATCGTTTAATACTTTAGTGTGTGATGATTGCATGATATCTAGTATTGGTTGTGCGTATTCGTCTTATGTGCATCGCGAACATATAAGATAGGGTGTTAATCTCTTGTGAAGCGACGGTGGATCTTGAGATTTAGAACTTGCCATGCTAGCATAGGTTCATGTACGTTGTGCATGATTAGTGGGTAACTCTAACAGTTTTATTTGCCCTATGTAATTAAAAGGAATATCTTGTGCTTAAATCGTTGTGTTGTCAATTTCTGTAGACATATAGGAACTCAACATAATTGATGACTATTCAACTTCTATCTTAATTGTGGATGTTTGGTAGAATGGTATTAGTACAATGAAAGTTGGCTTTTATCAGTTTCGTGTTATTCGATTAATATCATCAATGTCACATGCTAAAGGTAAAAACAATGGCTATAGAAGGAAGTAATAATGAAGTTGTGATCTCATGAGTGTTTTATTATTGATAAATTGAAGTGTTAGTTAAGTGATTAATTAAGTAGTTAATTATAGTTAATATTTAATCAACAATTTTAAGTGTTAGTGTCTTAACATTGAGAAGTAATCATACATTGGTGAGTGAGTTTAATTAGATAATAATTTAGTCCGAGTCTCTGAGGGAACGAACTAGAAAATATTCTATATTACTTGCGAACGCGTATACTTGCGTGAATATTAGCGCGTGTTTTCGCCCTAACAAGTTTTTGGCACCGCTGCCGGGGACTCGGCGTATTTGTTTTGTTTATGTACTTACCATCATTGGTCATTAGGACTCAGTGATTAGGACGTAGTAGTTACTTATTTTTTCCGGTTGTGTTTCAGGTACGTTAGCAAGCGTTTATGCAAACTCGTTCTCGTGCTCGCAAGAGGACTTTAGATACAGCTGAGGAGATAGACGAAGTTCTTGATATTTCGGAGAAGTTAGATTTTGAGGATTCAGATTCAGGAACTGAGCAGAAAGAACCAGTAAACATGGGAGATCGTATTGTTCAAGCTGATCCAGCTCTTATGGATTTTTCTCGGCCTAAAATTGATGACATTCAGTCAAGCATCCTTCATCCGGCTATTCAAGCTAACACCTTTGAAATCAAGCCGGGCACTATTCAGATGGTGCAGAATTCTGTTTCTTTTGGAGGAGCGGCAACTGAAGACCCCAACATGCACATAAGGAATTTTGTCGAGATCTGCAGCACTTTTAAGTATAATGGCGTGACTGATGAGGCTATCAAGTTGAGGCTTTTCCCATTCTCACTGAGGGACAAGGCTAAAGACTGGTTACATTCTGAACCAGCTAGGTCCATCACTACGTGGCAAGATCTTGCGCAAAAGTTTTTGGTGAAGTTTTATCCGATGGCAAAGACTGCTGCTATGAGGAGTGCTCTTACTCAGTTTGCGCAGCAACCTACAGAATCTATGTGCGAGGCTTGGGAACGCTACAAGGAAATATTGAGAAAATGTCCACATCATGGAATGCCGGATTGGATGGTGATCACTGGTTTCTATAATGGTTTGGAGGCCCAATCTCGGCCCATGCTCGATGCAGCAGCTGGAGGCGCCTTATGGGCTAAAAGCTATACTGAGGCGTATAATCTTATAGAGACGATGGCTGCAAATGAGCATCAAAACCCAACTCAGAGGATGACGTCAGGCAAGGTAGCAGGTATTCTGGAAGTTGATGCAGCCACCGCTATTGCAGCCCAGCTCCAAACGCTATCAATGAAGGTTGATTCTATGGCTACATATGGAGTTAATCAAATAGCTATGGTTTGTGAGCTTTGTGCAGGTTTTCATGCTACGGATCAGTGTTCTCTTGTCAATGAATCTGTTCAGTATGTGAATAATTATCAGCGACAACAGCAGCCTGTGCCAGCCTATCATCCTAACAACAGAAATCATCCAAATTTCAGCTGGGGGAATAATCAGAATGCTATTCAGCCACCATATCATCAAGGAGTGAGTAAACAGTTTAACCCACCTGGATTCCAGCAACCACAGCAGTATGCTACAAGGCAATCATATCCTCAATAGGGAAGTACAGCTGCACCTACTAGTGCTGATTTTGAGGAACTTAAGCTATTATGCAAGAGTCAGACGGTTTCTATCAAGACCTTGGAAAATCAAATCGGTCAATTAGCCAATACAGTGCTCAATCGTCAACCTGGCACTCTTCCCAGTGACACGAAAGTACCAGGTAGGAAGGAAGCTAAAGAGCAAGTCAAGGCTATTACCTTAAGGTCTGGAAAAGTGGTTGATGCTGAAAAGGCAGAAGAAGTAGAAGCTGAAATTAGAGATGAAGAATCTAAGCAAAAGGAGAAAGCGGAGGAACCAAGGAAGACTACTGTTGAACACACTCTGCCTGAGGCTAATACAGGGGAGAAACAACTCTATCCTCCACCACCTTTTCCTAAGAGATTGCAGCAACAAAAGCTGGATAGACAGTTCGGGAAGTTTCTGGAGGTGTTCAAGAAACTTCACATCAATATACCTTTTGCTGAGGCTCTGGAACAAATGCCTAGTTATGCGAAGTTTATGAAGACTATTCTTTCAAGGAAGGTGAAACTGGATGACCTTGAAACCGTTGCTCTCACGGAAGAATATAGCGCTGTTCTGCAGCAAAAGTTACCACCAAAACTGAAAGATCCAAGGAGCTTCACCATTCCTTGCACCATTGGCAATCTGACTTTTGACAAGTGCCTTTGTGATTTGGGAGCAAGCATTAATCTGATGCCGTTGTCGATCTTTAAAAAGTTGGATCTGCCTGATCCAAAACCCACATACATGTCGCTATAATTGGCTGACCATTCCATTACTTACCCAAGGGGCATAGTTGAGGATGTGCTCGTCAAGGTGGATAAGCTCTTCTTTCCTGCAGATTTTGTTATTCTGGATTTTGAGGAAGATAAGAAGATTCCCATAATCTTGGGAAGGCCTTTCTTAGCTACTGGCCGTACCTTGATAGATGTGCAAAAAGGTGAACTTACTATGCGGGTCCAAGATCAGGATGTGACCTTCAACGTATTCAAGGCAATGAAATTCCCTACAGAAGATGAGGAGTGCTTAAAATTGGATGTGATTGATTCTGCGGTTACTTCGGAACTCGATCGTATGCTAATGTCTGATACATTGGAAAAGGCCTTAGTGGGGGATTTTGACAATGATAATGAAGATGGCAACGAGCAATTACAATATCTGAACGCTTCTCCCTGGAAGCGAAAGCTGGACATACCATTTGAATCTCTTGGTACTTCTGACCTTAAGAATGCTGAAGGGAAGCTCGAACCATCAATAGAGGAAGCACCTACCTTGGAGCTCAAGCTATTACCTGAACACTTGAGGTATGCTTTCTTAGGTGATTCATCTACGTTACCTGTTATTATTTCATCTGACCTTTCAGGTAGTGAGGAAGACAAGCTCTTAAGGATTTTGAGAGAATTCAAATCGGCTATAGGATGGACCATAGCAGACATCAAGGGGATAAGTCCTTCATATTGTATGCATAAAATTCTGCTAGAGGAAGATAGTAAGCCAACTGTGGAACAGCAGCGAAGACTGAATCCCATCATGAAGGAAGTGGTGAAGAAAGAAATTCTGAAATGGCTGGATGCAGGCATCATTTATCCTATTTCTGACAGCTCGTGGGTGAGCCCCGTACAATGTGTACCTAAGAAAAGAGGTATCACTGTGGTCGCAAATGAAAAGAATGAGCTCATCCCTACTCGAACAGTTACAGGATGGAGAGTATGCATGGATTATAGAAAATTGAACAAAGCCACAAGGAAGGATCACTTCCCTCTTCCATTCATTGATCAAATGCTTGACAGATTGGTGGGTCATGAGTATTTTTGTCTTCTGGATGGTTATTCTGGGTATAATCAGATTTGTATTGTACCAGAGGATCAGGAAAAGACTACCTTCACTTGTCCATTTGGCACGTTTGCTTTTCGCAGAGTTTTGTTTGGGTTATGTGGCGCCCCGGCCACTTTTCAGAGATGTATGATGGCTATATTCTTTGACATGATTGGAAATAACGTCGAAGTGTTCATGGATGACTTCTCCGTCTTTGGACACTCATATGATGAATGTTTGAATAATCTGCGCGCCGTACTCAAAAGATGCGTGGAAACTAATTTGGTGCTCAATTGGGAGAAATGTCATTTTATGGTGCGTGAAGGCATTATCCTGGGGCATAAGGTCTCTAGCAAGGGTCTGGAGGTGGACAAGGCCAAGGTGGGAGTCATTGAAAATCTTCCCCCACCTAATTCTATGAAAGGAATCCGTAGTTTTCTTGGTCATGCGGGTTTTTATCGGCGATTCATCAAGGACTTTTCAAAGATATCTAAGCCGTTGTGCAATTTGCTTGAGAAAGATGTGCCTTTCAAATTCGATGATGAATGTTTGACAGCATTTGAGACTCTCAAGAAGAGTTTGATCACTGCACCAGTTATTACAGCACCAGATTGGACAGAACCGTTTGAGATGATGTGTGATGCGAGTGATTATGCGGTAGGTGCAGTTCTGGGACAGCGCAAGAAAAACCTCTTCCATGTGGTCTACTATGCGAGTAAGACTTTAAATGGTGCCCAATTGAACTACACCACTACTGAGAAGGAGCTTTTGGCTATAGTCTTTGGTTTTGAGAAATTTCGATCGTATCTACTTGGTACAAAAGTAACAGTATTCACTGATCATGCAGCTATTCACTATCTAGTTTCCAAGAAGGATTCGAAGCCGAGACTCATTCGTTGGGTACTTTTACTTCAGGAATTTGAGTTAGAGATCAAAGATAGAAAAGGTACTGAGAATCAAGTAGCTGACCATCTCTCTAGATTGGAGAATCCCGATTCTACTTCACAGGATAGGACGTTAATCAATGAATCTTTTCCGGATGAGCAGTTGTTTGCAATTCAGGAGGAAGAACCATGGTTTGCAGATATTGTAAACTATCTCGTCAGCAATATAATGCCTCCTAATTTGACATCCGCTCAAAAGAAGAAGTTTCTGCATGAGGTGAAGTGGTATATATGGGATGAACCATATTTGTTTAGACAGGGAGCTGACCAGATCATCAGGAGATGTATCCCGTTCTGTGAGACGTAGGGGATATTACGAGACTGCCATTCCACGGTTTATGGTGGACACTATGGTGGTGAGAAGACGGCAGCTCGTATTCTGCAAGCAGGTTTTTTCTGGCCTACTTTGTTCAAGGATGCTCATCAGTTTGTTTTAAGGTGTGATCGTTGCCAAAGAGTGGGAAATTTGTCAAGGAAGGATGAGATGCCATTAAATGTGATGCTTGAAGTCGAGGTCTTTGATGTGTGGGGAATCGATTTCATGGGGCCTTTTATCTCGTCTTGCAATAATCAGTACATCTTGCTGGCAGTCGATTATGTCTCAAAATGGGTTGAAGTTAAAGCTTTACCGACAAATGATGCAAAGGCAGTGCTAAATTTTCTTTATAAGCAAATTTTCACAAGGTTTGGAACACCTCGGGTAATCATAAGTGATGAAGGATCGCATTTTTGCAACCGTAAGTTCAATTCTATGATGCAGCGTTATAATGTGAATCATCGAGTAGCTACTGCCTATCATCCGCAAACAAATGGTCAAGCGAAAGTGTCTAACAGAGAGATAAAGCGCATTCTAGAGAAGGTTGTTTGTCCGTCAAGGAAGAATTGGTCTTTAAAGCTTGATGAAGCTGTTTGGGCTTACAGAACAGCATACAAAACTCCACTTGGGATGTCACCGTTTCAGTTGGTGTACGGTAAGGGATGTCATCTACCTGCGGAGCTTGAGCATAAGGCCTACTGGGCATTGAAGAAGTTAAACCTGGATTTAGATGCAGCTGGTAAGAAAAGAATGCTTCAGCTTAATGAACTTGATGAATTTCGACTTCAAGCGTACGAGAATAACAAAATGTATAAGGAAAAGGTGAAGAGGTGGCACGATAGGAAGCTACATCCTAAGTTATTTGTGCCAGGGCAACAAGTTCTTTTATTCAACTCTCGGCTCCGACTTTTTCCTGGGAAGTTGAAATCAAAGTGGTCTGGACCTTTTATTGTCAAAACTGTGTTTCCACATGGAGCGGTGGAAATTTTTGAGAATGATCCGGACCAAGCATTCAAGGTTAACGGTCAGCGGTTGAAGCACTACTATGGGGACATGGCAAACCGAGAAGTGGTTAGTGCCATTTTGTTGACTACTTGAGAAGGGTACGAAACGTCAAGTTAATGACAAAAAAGAAGCACTGCGTGGGAGGCAACCCGTGAATTGTTGTTACAGGAACCCTTAGAAGTTAATAACCTATCCAAAAACACAAAAAAATCAGAAAACAGGGGCTGAAAAAAAAAATTTCCAATGACCCCCTGAGCGCCCGCTCAGCTTTGCTGAGCGACCGCGGAGCAAGCTGAGCGCCCACTCAGCTTTGCTGAGCGCCCGCTCAGTTTTGCTGAGCGACCGCTCAGGGGTCGAGTACCAGAATTTTTTTTACAGTTCAGAAAAAAAAACACAAAAACAGTTTTAGCCCATAAACCCACGATTTGTTCCCACTACACCATCATTTTACCCCTTAATTCCCAAACCCTAATCTAATCCACACCCTATATATATACACCTATCCTACATATCTCCCACAAAACTTCCTACACTTAAACCCTCTCACAAACATCAAAAATCAGTTCTTACATACTTTTATTCACGAATCAATGGCACCCAAGAGAGCACGCACTATTGACAGCAGTAGCACAGTTCCTACTGCTGATTCATCGAGGGGTACTGCTGCAAGGCCTCGGTTAACTGACAGAGCCACGGAGGAGGAGTACACTAGGCTGTTGGGGAAGCCGATTCTGAAGGAGAGGGGGTTTTTACCATCGGGGAGGGATGGTGAGTTGTTGCCCATGATTGCAGAGAAGGGGTGGATAGCTTTTTGTGAGTCACCCGAAGCGGTACCGATGAGCGTTGTTCGCGAGTTTTACGCGAACGTGAAGGCTGAAAAGAATGGGTTTTCTGTGGTCCGTGGGCTGATGGTTGATTATCATCCTGCGGCGATTCGCCGTGTGATTGGACAGCGAGAGAGGAAGCCCGAGGAGGAGAACTGGAATGAAAAGACTGCTGAGGATTTTGACTTGGATTTGATTTGTGCGACTCTCTGTCGACCGGGCACAGTTTGGACCTGCAGGACCGGCACTAATGAGTATCGTCACTTTCCGGTGATCGCCATAAACAGGTATGCCCGTGCATGGAATGCATTTATTTGTGCTAATATTTTGCCTTCTTCGCATGCACACGAGGTCACAATTGAGAGAGCACAGTTGTTGTGGGGAATTCTGAATGAGGAATACTATGTGGACCTTGGTGAGTTTATCTACCAAGTAATTCTGAAGTTTTTGAGGGGAGCGAAGCATATGAACATCCCTTATGCATCTACGGTTACGAAGCTATGCCGAGCAGTGGGAGTGAACTGGCCGGCTCATGAGCAGTTGCAGTTGCCAGCAGCTCCGATTGATTCTAGCACTCTGAATGGGATGCAGGAGTGGACCGGTGGTGAGCCTGAGGAGTATGGGCTGGGTTATCGTCTTCCAGGAGGGCGTCCAGCATGAGGTGCTACTATGGCTAGGCCAGGGCGTGATGAGGCTGGTTCTTCGAGAGCTCAGGAGGGTGCTGGGATGGTTGATGCCCAGTATAGGAGGCTTTCACGGTGGATGGATGCCATGTATGAGACGCAGAGCAGGTTTGCTCAGGAGCTCACCCTTGCGTTAGGGACTGCTTTTCGAGGCCTTAGAGCTGATATCCAGTGGCCAGTTTTTGGTGAGGACTCTGCATACCCGCTGCCTGATACTCCACCCACTGAGGGTGATGATGATGATGACTCCGAGTAGGTATACCCTGTGTTCCTTTCTACTACTTTCACTGAGGACAGTGAAGATTTTTAGTTTGGGGGTGGTAGTTAAGGAATATTATGTGTGTGTCATATAGTTGCATATTCATGATAGTTTAGTTCATATAGTTGCATAATTTATGCCATATAGTTTTTTTTTGTTATGAATGTCATGTAGCTCATGCATTTACCATAATCCCTTTTGTAATAATTTATCGACTGAATTGTGATATTGATGCGAGTGTAGTGATAGCATTAAAGTGATATTAAGTCGTGTAGGTTGATATGCATGCTAGAAACAATTGTAAGTCCATTAAGTCTTAGAGAATGCGTAAGGGCTAGATTGTTGTTATGATTTGGTTGTTTTCAAGGTCAATCTACTTATTATGCTTAGAATTCGATTATAGGTTCTTAGTGATAAAGGCATGAAAAAGAAAAAAAAATTTTGGAGAAAAAAATATGGAAGTTGTTGCTAGTTGTGGCTAGGCGTCAAATGGCTAGTAGCCGGATCGCATATGGTGCGAGTAGTCTAGGGTTGAGCAAGATGGAGCGAAACGCACTTGCTCAGAAGTTATTAAAAAAAAGATTTAGTTTATGCATAATTGATCAAGAGTGTGCTCTTTGGTATTCGAGTTATTAAGTTCTTAGGGGACTTTGTGCCTACTGACCTAAGGCTTTTAGAGTCTGGGATCCGCTAACCTAATGCTCGTTACATGGATACCATTGTATAAGTCTTTTGTGGACCTCACTCATTGCACGGTCAAATAAGCATTTGAGTTGTAAATAAAAAACACGATTCCGTAATAAGCTCCAGAGTTCTTGTAGTGTTGTATATCACTTTGTGCCTAGAATTTTTTATTCTTTGTATAATCGTAGGATTGCCTTGAGGATAGTCTAGTCATAGTAATTGGTCTAGTTCCGAAGCATATCTGTTAAGCATTTGCACACACCACGTTTCTGGCTGTATGTCCGTTTGCATGAGTTTATTGATCTTTAGTTGTCTAACTGCATTCGTTGAGATGTGGCAATTTGGTTGGTTAATTATAGTAAGGGGGATCGCTGCATTTTCATATAGATTGCATTCATGCATGTTTTTATTTGTTTTTGAGTCTGTGACGCTTGAGGGCAAGCATCGATTTAAGTTTGGGGGTGTGATAAGTGGCATTTTATTCCACTTAGAACGTCTTAAAATGGCTTAAATTGGTGTCTTGAAATCAAGTATTTTGTGTATTTGATGCGTTTTTCTAGTGTTTATGCATTTCAGGGTTTTAGTTGCATTTCGGGGGAGGAATCATCAAGAATAAGCCTTGGCATGTGTTCACCATTGCGAGAGGAAAGAAACGGGCAGATTACGGCAAAGAAACGGAGCAAAATCAGATTTTTTCCAGTAGAGGTCTGAGCGCCCGCTCAGCATTGCTGAGCGGCTGTGCAGCAAGCTGAGCACCCGCTCAGCTATGCTGAGCGGCCGCGCAGGGTCGGGAAAAAAGACAAATTATTTTAGGACTTCTACTTCTGTTTGGTTTCCACTTCTATGTAATCTGAGTGTTATGGGACTATTATATAAGTAGATTTGAGACGTTTTCATAAGTGTGGATTAAAAGAAGATTGTGTTTTTACGCAAGAAGCGAAGGAGATAAGGAAGAAGACCGATTTAGCACATCGCAACGAAGAGGAAGCATATCTTCTTGTGATTCTTGTTTCGTTGTAACGTTGGATGCTAGTTTTCTTGCTTTGAACTTATTTACTCTTGTGACGTACTATGTTTTAATATAATTAGTTTAGTTATTATTTTCTTGTGTTTGTTTATCATGATTTCATATGAACCCATGATGACGATAAGTTCTATTATGGGCTAATCGTGATCATGGGGTTGCAACAGATTTATTATGGAATTCTTTAGTTAATCGTTTAATACTTTAGTGTGTGATGATTGCATGATATCTAGTATTGGTTGTGCGTATTCGTCTTATGTGCGTCGCGAACATATAAGATAGGGTGTTAATCTCTTGTGAAGTGATGGTGGATCTTGAGATTTAGAACTTGCCATGCTAGCATAGGTTCATGTACGTTGTGCATGATTAGTGGGTAACTCTAACAGTTTTATTTGCCCTATGTAATCAAAAGGAATAACTTGTGCTTAAATCGTTGTGTTGTCAATTTCTGTAGACATATAGGAACTCAACATAATTGATGACTATTCAACTTCTATCTTAATTGTGGATGTTTGGTAGAATGGTATTAGTACAATGAAAGTTGGCTTTTATCAGTTTCGTGTTATTCGATTAATATCATCAATGTCACATGCTAAAGGTAAAAACAATGGCTATAGAAGGAAGTAATAATGAAGTTGTGATCTCATGAGTGTTTTATTATTGATAAATTGAAGTATTAGTTAAGTGATTAATTAAGTAGTTAATTATAGTTAATATTTAATCAACAATTTTAAGTGTTAGTGTCTTAACATTGAGAAGTAATCATACATTGGTGAGTGAGTTTAATTAGACAATAATTTAGTCTGAGTCTCTGAGGGAACGAACTAGAAAATATTCTATATTACTTGCGAACGCGTATACTTGCGTGAATATTAGCGCGTGTTTTCGCCCTAAGACTTCCATTACGAAAAGCTGTCTTGACATTCATTTGCCAAATCTCATAATCGAGATGAGCTGCTATAGATAAAAGAATACGGATTGACTTAAGCATGACTACCGGTGAAAAGGTTTCCTCATAATCGATACCTTCTTTCTGAGTATACCCTTTCGCAACAAGTCTTGCTTTCCAGGCTTTCACCTTTTTATCTAATCCCCTCTTTTTCTTGTAGATCCACTTACATCCAATAGGTTTTATACCTTTGGGTGGTTCCACGAGCTCCCAGACCTGATTAGAATACATTGATTCTATCTCAGATTCCATCGCCTTTTGCCAAAGATCTGCATCTTTGTCTTGTGCTGCCTCTTCGTATGTACGGGGATCATCATCATGTTCACCAGAGACCAAGTCTGAAGACTCTCCCAAAAACATGAATCTATCAGGATGTTGAACAACCCTCCCACTACGACGAGGCACTGGTGCGGTATTAGTGACAGGTTGTACATTATGTTGTGGTTGTTCTACTTGTACTACAGCTTCATGGGTATTATTTGTCCCTCCCACTAGTTCCTCTAAAATGACACTACTCATGGGTTTGTGATTCATTATATATTCCTCCTCTAAGTATGTTGCATTGGTGCTAACAATGACATCCCGATTCTTCGGAATGTAAAATAAATATCCTTTCGTTCCCATGGGGTAGCCTACAAACAATCTTACTTCTGTACGAGATTCTAACTTAGTCGCGTTCTTGTTCAGCACATGTGCTGGACAACCCCATATTCGAATATGTCTTAGACTCGGTTTATCCCCGGTCCACAATTCTAAGGGGGTTTTAGGAACCGACTTAGAAGGTACTAAGTTCAGAAGATAAGCTGCTGTCTCTAAGGCATGTCCCTAAAACGACTTGGGTAAATCCGAATAACTCATCATCGATCTAACATTCTCTAAAAGAGTCCGGTTCCTTCTCTCTTCTACACCGTTCTGCTGGGGTGTGCCTGGTGCAGTTAACTGGGATTCTATCCCATTTTCTGATAAATATTCCCTAAATTCTCCAAGCAAGTATTCGCCACCATGATCTGATCGTAGTGACTTGATACTTTTATTAAGTCGCTTCTCCGTTTTAGCTTTGTACTCTTTGAACTTATCAAAGCACTCAGACTTACGGTGCAACAAATAAACGTACCCATATATAGAATAATCATCAATGAAAGTGACGAAATATTCATAACCACCTCTTGCTTGGATATTCATGGGTCCACATAAATCAGAGTGAACCAATTCTAACAGTTGTTTGGCTCTATTCCCTTTTGCCTTGAAAGGCCTATTAGTCATTTTACCTTCCAAGCAGGATTCACAAACTGGAAATGGCTCCACTGCCAATGAGCTTAAAGGCCCGTCTACTACCAGTCTTTGGATCCTCCTCAAGTTAATATGACCTAATCTCAAGTGCCAAAGATATGTTTGGTTCAAACTAGAAGGTTCCTTTCTTTTAGTAGAGTTAGAAGATATGTTGTTCAATTCCCTAAATTGCAGTTGCAGTGCAGGTTGACTAGGATTAATTATATACAAATTGTCTTACAATGTACCAGAACATATAATTCGTTTATTCATCATAATAGAAACATTACGATCCAAACAAACATTATAACCATCCAAAGCAAGTTTAGAAACCGAAATTAAATTCCTTCTAAAAGAAGGTACATAAAGACAATTATTCAAAACCAAAATCCTATCAGAACCAAAAGATAAATGAATAACTCCTACTGCAACTACTGCTACTTTCGTAGCATCTCCCATGAACACGTATATCTCACCATCTCTAAGCATTCTGGATAGTTGGAACCCCTTCATAGAATTACAAACATGATCAGTGGCTCCTGTATCTACACACCAAGTGCTCGTAGATATAGCCGCTATAAATGTTTCTGTAACTAGAGAAAGAGACATACCAGTATTGTTTGTTTTCTTAGGAAGAGGACAATCCTGTTTCCAGTGACCTGACTGTTTGCATCTGAAGCACTTTCCCTTAGGCTTTTTCACACCACCCTGAACTCCCACCGCCTTCACAGCTTTCTGTGTTTGAGCCTTTTTCTTCTTCTTAATACCTTTTGGCTTAGAGGAAGAACCTTTCTCAGCCACATTCACTTGAACACTCTGCCGAAATAATCCTTCAGCTGCCTGAAGTTCTGTCAGCAGTTCCGCGAGACTATACTGCTTCTTGTTTATGTTGTAATTCAAGCGGAACTGCTCAAAACTCTTGGACAAGCTTATAAGGATAATGCCAATCTGGGTTTCCCCATCAAGTTCAGCACCAAGGATCTCTATCTCATTCAGATGCGACATCATCTTGAGAACATGATCCCTTACAGGTGTGCCTTCAGCCATCTGAGTGTTTATTAAAGCCTTCATGGCTACTTTCCTAGCAGCCCTATTCTGATCTCCAAAAAGTTCCTAGAGATTAAAGAGCATATCCGAAGCAGTGACCATAGACTGATACTGATGCTGCAAAACACCCGACATTGCTGCCAGAATGTAACATCGCGACATTTCATCAGCCTTAATCCACCGTTTATAATACTCTTTCTCATCTTCAGGAGCATCAACAGCAGGCTGTTCAGGCTTGGGTTCATAAGTGCAAAACTTGTACTCCTCAGCAGTCAACACAATGTCCAAATTTCGTTTCCATTCAATATAGTTAGGTCCGGTAAGTTTGTTATCCTTAAGTATGGTGAATAGTGGATTAAAGCCCACTTTATCCTGAGAATCATGCATAAAAACATCACATAAATAAGGGTGCATTAATTATTAAGATCTATTGATTCCTCTAACAATTATTAAAATTTAATGCACTAACATCTAAACACCATAAGCTTCTGGTACGCCACGATGTGTGACATGTATACCACCTAATTTTGTTTAAATGTTACTTCGGTCCTATTACTAAATAATATGCCACGTTGGGGTGGACTATATTATTTTTCATAGCTAAGTGTATACCATCATCAAATCTTAAATTATTTGAAATCTATGGAACTTGGTACGCCACGATGGGTGGCGTGTATACCTTTCAATATTCGTAATTTTGCCTTGAATAGAATACTTCAATTCAATATTCATCAATGGTTTGATTTCCAGGTAGTGGAGGAGTCGCATCGGTCTCGCTTAAAACCCACAACCTTACAAGTTTGATGAACCCGTTTTTGACAAAATCGCCCCAAATAAGAAATAAAGAAAATCCGTATTTATTCCTTTCAAAATTTATTAATTTAAGAAGTTTGTTCTAGTAATTTCTATAACATTCTAGACACCATAAATTACATGCCACGATAGGTGACGAATATATAATTTATATTCGTCTTTATGTTAAATTACCTACAACCAATAATGGAGACCATGGGATTTCATATTAATTCCCTCTCCCACTTAGAATTTTTTATTAAAATTGAGGAATTTTAAAATTAAATGGGGCCCTATGTTGTTATAATTATGTCTAATCATGCATTCAAAATACACACATAATTTTAGCAACATATAACATTTAATTAAAGCAATAAATAAAATTTATGTCCATGTCGTCCTAATTAAGTTAAACATGCAATTTTAAAAGAATTACACACATAATTAACGACACACATAATCAATAAATTAAAACAATAATTAAAATTTAATGGAAACAATTAAAATAAATTTTCCACTATTATGGCCCTTGAAAAAAAATCCAGCTCTCAAAAAAAAATCTGCCCCAAGCGCGCCCCGACGCCCCAGCAGCCCCCGCAGCCCCAGCAGCCCCAGCTGCCGCAGCAGCCCCAGCAGCCCCAGCAGTCCCAGCAGCCCCAGCAGCCCCAGCAGCCCCCGCTGCCGCAGCAACCCCAGCAGTCCCAGCTGTCGCAGCGGCCCCAACAGCCCCAGCCGCCCCAGCAGCCCCATGTAATCGCACAGCAGAACAAAAAACTACCGGAATTGATTTCCGATCGCACATAACTATTATAAAATACCCGGAACAATTACAAAAAAAATAGATCTAATACAAAACTAATTTTGTAAAATCTATTATAACACGATCAACCCTCGTGTAAATTACAACCACGATTAAACCACGTGGAAACCAAAACAAAAATTAACCACGATTAAACCACGTGGGATCCAAACACATAATTAAAATATACATGGCCATAATAGTGGATTAACAACCTGCATCAAAACCAATACAAGCAAAACACTATATACACACATATATAATTACGACATGGACATTATATCATAAAATGTAGAACCCATTACCAGGCTCTGATACCAATTGTTGGGAACCACGGACTTAGGGTGTTACTACATTTTACAATAAAGATTATGAAAAGAGGATTACCTTGTTAATGGTTGATTCCACGCTCTTCTATTATATTCCCAAATTCCCTTGAGCGAAGTGTGACCTCCGTCTTCTCAAGTTATCCTCTCTTCTTGCTCCTTGGTGGCTACAATATGTTTTCACACAATTGCCAAGCAAGAAGAGAATAAGAATATATATAGGCTACAATAGGGACCATGGATAATTAGGTTGGGCCTTCTAATTACATCTTGAGCCTAGCCCAATGTAATTAAATATTAATTCAATCCACTAAAGAATTAATATTTGCACTACCTTTCCTAATACCATAATTTAATTAATTTGGTTCCAATATTATTTGCTTATTAAATTCCCCATGTTTAAAATATCATATGTCCATTAATTAAATAAATTACTGATAATTTATTTAATTAATATCTTTTATCCTTGATCATCCACTCAACCTTTATTTAATTATGCCAGAATAAATTCCACCTGCAGGGTTTCACATAATTAAATCTTTTTGAGCTTTCAAGGGGACATCATTAACCCGAATATTATCAGGACATGGATTCCTTCAATAAATAATATCCACCATGTATATAATTCCATCACCCAAAATATAATGATATAATTCAAAAGAATTATTTCATATATAAATCAAAGCATGTAAATAATATACACGTGTCAAGTACTATTTCCGGATTAAGAACCTAAGCATTAATAATAACATAGAATCTTAGTTTTCCTTCTTAATCAGTATTAAGGGAACAATTCTAAATTTGATCCTGTTCAATATACACAAAGTATACTAGTATTATTTATTAGTCAATATAAACTAATCTAAATAATACTACAGCCATACCAGTGGATTGTCCAACACCACCTGTGCTGTGAACCTTATTATATTATATAACCGTATTTAACAATCTAATATTTTGTATCCCATTTGATACTAGATTGTTCACAATATATAATATTAGACAACATGTAAATATTCAAATGATTCTCAAATAAACTGGCCAGAAATAAATGTACATACTTCAAATAAATATTTTCAGTATACACTAACAAGCAAAACTTTGTACATTTTGTTAATTGAAGCACTTTTCAGTATTATCTACTTTCTTTTAAAGTTATATTTTTAGGGTGTTTTGTTATCATCAAGTATCTCTTAATTTATGGCTACAATTCCAATAGACATAAATTGGGGGAAATTGTTGTGTATATGTTGTGTACTTGATGATTTCATGAACAAAACACCTTGGTAGATTTTACTAAGTGAAAATGTAGCACTCGACGGATAAGGATTATAGTCCCGACGGATAACTCATTTTAGTCCCGACGGATGATGACTTATTATCCATCGAGTGAGTAGCTTATGTAACAATAAGTCTGTAGCACATTTTTGCATACACATTGTTTAGAATCTGTAGTAGTACCTAAGTCATGTTGACTGTAACTAGATATGCAGAATAGGTTGATTAATTGTACATAGATGATGTCTTATAATTCTGCATAAATGAAATGAAGTCAAGTGCCTGATTGCTACCCGACGTATAAACAACAATGAATTCGATGAATGATCAACAACCCGACGGATGATCATTAACTCGACGGATGATCATAAACCCGACGGATAAAGAATTCAAATATCTGTTGACAGTGACAACACAGTCACATGCGTCGAGTGTATGCAAATGAAATGTGGTGGCCTATTCAACTGGGTTTTCAATAACAAAGAAGCATTGCCATTTCCATGCTATTATGAAGATATTCAAAGATGCTGGAATAGAGTAATGAAGTAGCATTGTATTAGACTTGATAGTTTTTGTTTTATTATCTTGTCTTATTGCTTTATAATCTTGGTGATATATAAACCAAGAAGCAGCAATTAGAATTGTAACTAATGAACTAAGCAACCAAGAGAGAAACATTTGTAAGCTGCACTCTTAGCATTTCTCTCATTTCTTATTTGTTATTATTTTGTAAGCAGCTGTGAGCTTTTTGTACACAGAGTTCTCTCGATATATATTATATATCTCTGGTGGAATCATTCAAATCCACCAGAAAGTTTTTAAAGACTCTTGTTTCTAATTACTTGTGTTTTGATTCATTTCAAGTAACTATTCCGCATTCTACTAATCAATTCACATTTATATATATATTTGAGTTAGAACATTTTTATTCAAGAAAAAGTTTCAAGAATTCCATTCAACCCCCCTTCTGTAATTCTTGTTACATTGTTAAGGGACTAACAAGTTTGGACAGTGTGTGCACCCTGTGTATCCCCAGTGTGTTTAGATTTCTTATTTCTTGTGTAACTTTAAGGTTGGTCTGTGTCCCTAACCCTTTTCGCCTGTGCTCTTGGCTGAGAGTTTTGTTCAATAGTCACATCCTTTTGGGAGGATGCAAATAGTAATGAGCTTAATTCCTTATTAATCACTACAATTTGTTGGGAAACTATAGTGTAGCTAGGCTGGGTTACAGACACCTCTCTCTCCTTATTCTTAGGGCTTCTTTGATGTTCACCCTGTCTCTCACCAGCCTCATTTCCCTTCACACTCCCCTCTATAATTTTGATAGTTTTTGAAACTAATCCCTTTTGAGAGGAACTAGAGAGGGGTCTTTGAGACTTGGATTTAGAAACTTTTGCTTTAGTGGCTTGGGTAGGCATCTGTTGGGACAAACTCATAGATGCTATAGCCATACTTGTCTACAAAGAAGTTTGTGGTAGAGAAATAGTAGAGACAGTGGAACTTACCTCACTTACCTGAGGCCCCTCCATGAATGACAAGTAGATGAGAGGAACATCACTGAGATTATTTGCCTTGTTCAAATCAACAATAACTCTCCTATCTTATACCCAACAATCTAACTTGTTTGTTGCATTCTCAATAGGAAGAACTTTAGAAACATGGTTAGCCAACATCATAAAGAATCTAGCATAATAGATGTTTTTGTTTATTTTCTTAATATCTCCTAATTTATAACCTAACTTAAACAAGACAGACTCACTAAAATTATAATACTTATCACTAAGTAGCATATAGAGCATGTTAACAAGTGAGTAAGTCACAGCATCAAAGTTGCTTATTTTACCAGAAAACACTTTCATGAATGAATCACAGAGAAAGCTACATTCATTTCTAAGGCCTTTCCTCCTAACCTCACCTAGCTTGGTGGGGTTAAAAGAATAGCCCATAGAAGTGAGCATGGCACCTACATCTGTGTCTGTGTGTGGAACAAGTGTGTTATTATCAAGTAATTGCAAACATGCTTGAATTTCATCACTATTTATCGAGTGATTATTACCTTTTATAGAGAAGGCAATAGTTTTGTCCTTTGAGTTGTACATTATTGTGGTCCGTATTTCTTTCACAACCTCACAGTAGATTATTGGTGATGCCAACATAACATAGCTCAATTTGCAGCCTTGAATGAAGTCCATCATCTTGTGATAGGCCTAAGAACTAGTGATACTCTTGTTGACAAGTGCTACAAATTGTTCTTTTCATATACGAAACCAGTTTGAGACATTAATTTTTACAACAAGTGTCATTGAAGTGATGAAAGCGGTTACAGAGAAAGGTTTTGAGTTTTGGAGACGGAGAGAGAGTAGAAATTGCTTGAGAAAGATAGAAGCAAAAATGAAAATGAAATAGGCTTTTATACTTTCTCAGAAATAAGCGGTTAAAAATGAAAATTAAAATAAAGTAACCAATGAAATTTTCCCAAAATAGTCGTTTAAAAATGAATAATCTGTCAAAATTCTAATGATTATCCATCGAAATATAATTAGAGATTGTAAGTAAATTCAATGGATAATGCATAGAATTAACGGCTATAATGAGAGCAATTCAACGGATGAGGTTATAGCAAATATATGTTGAGTTAAAAATAATCCATAAAGATATTTAATTTTTAACAGATAATATATTTCAATGGATGTTTAATTTCAACGGATCTTGAACATCAGTTGAGATGTAAATTTTGACTTAGCCAAAATTTCTGGTTGTATTTCAACTAGCAAAGACATCAAAAGAAATTTAAGAGTAACTAAGCATACCTAACTCACTTACCAACCTAGAAAATGTGGATTCAAGTGGCTTGGTAATGATGTCTGCAAGTTGCTTCTCACTTGGCACAAAATGAAGTTACACAGTACCATTCATGACATGCTCTCGAATGAAATGGTACTTGATGTCAATGTGCTTGGTTCTTGAATGATGTAGTGGTTTTTCAGTAATTGCAATGACACTGGTGTTATCACAAAAAATAGGAATCTTATCCACCTGTAGACCATAGTCAAACAATTGTTTTTTCATCCATAAAATATGTGCAAAACAACTGCCAACAACAATATATTCAGCCTCAACTGTAGAAATAGAGACTGAATTTTTCTTTTTACTAAACCATGATACTAGCCTGTTTTCTAGAAATTGACAGGTTCCTATTGTACTTTTTCTATCAATTCTACAACCTGCATAATCTGCATTCGAATAACCAATTAGATCAAAACCAGAATCTCTAGGATACCAAATGCCAAGTTTTGGTGTTCCTTTGAGATGTCTGAAAATTCCTTTTATAGCTACTAAGTGAGATTATCTAGGATCAACCTGAAATCTAGCATAAAGACAAGTAGCAAACATTATATCTGGCCTTCTGGCTGTTAAATATAAAAGTGAGCCAACCATGCCTCTATAACTTAAAATATCTACAGACTTTTCAGTAGTGTTTAATTCAAGTTTAGTGGCAGTGGCCATGGGAGTTTTTATAGATGTGCAATCCATTAAGTCAAACTTGTTTATAAGATCATAAATATATTTGGTTTGCCTAATGAAAATTCCATCACTAACTTGCTTAACTTGTAAACCAAGAAAGTAAGTTAGTTCTCCCATCATGCTCATTTCATATTTACTTTGTATTAGTTTGGCAAACTTTTTACAAAGTTTCTCATCTGTAGAGCCAAATATAATATCATCTACATAAATCTGAACAAGTATACTAAAGCCATTAACATTTCTAAAGAATAAAGTTTTATCAATAGTACCTCTTGTGAAATGATTTTCTAAGAGAAACTTTGACAAAGTGTCATACCAGGATCTAGGTGCTTGCTTTAATCTATAAAGTGCTTTCAAAAGATAGTAAACATATTTTGGAAAGTTGGGGTCTTCAAAACCAGGAGGTTGACTGACATAGACTTCATCCTTTAAATCTCCATTCAGAAAGGCACTTTTGACATTCATTTGATAGACCTTGAAATTGGCATGGGCTGCACAGGCTAGAAAGATTCTGATTGCTTCAAGTCTTGCAACAGGAGCAAATGTTTCATCAAAATCTATTCCTTCTTGTTGATAATAGCCCTTAACAACCAATCTAGCTTTGTTCCCGACTACTATGCCATTTACATCCATCTTGTTTTTGAATACCCATTTGGTGTTAATAGTATTTTTGCCTTTAGCTTTGGGTACCAGCTTCCAAACTTTATTCCTTTCAAATTGGTTAAGCTCTTCTTGCATAGCTAAAATCCTATCAGGATCCAACAAACCTTCTTCTACCTTCTTTGGGTTTTCTTGAGATAGGAAGCTGCTGTATAGACATCTTCTTGAGTTGCTTTCCTAGATTGTACTTTTGAAGTTGCATCACCAATAATTAATTCGAATGGGTGATCTCTAGTCCATTTTCTTTGTTGTGGTAGATTAGCTCTAGATGAAGATGCCTCATTATTGTCTTGATATGTGATTGAGTTTTGATTTTAAGAAACTCCTCCTGAGTTTGTGGATCTTTGACTTGAAATAGGGGTCCTTTGTGAGTGTGATCTGTATTAACTCTCAACTCATACTGATGGTTCAACGGATGTTGATCTTTGCCTCTCGATGGATGATGCAGATTGTCTCTTGACGGATGATATACTTTGTCTGATATTGAATTATGTGCTTCATTTGTTGTAGATTTTTCTGCATTAATCTTAGATATTATTCTTGATCAATTTCATCATCACTGTTATCACAAATTATTTCAACATTGTCAAATTTGAGACTATCATGGAAACCTTCATCTTGCAGTCAGATTCCATAACAATGTTGGTTCTAAGATTGTAGACTCTGTATACTTTTACAACTGCATACCCAACAAAAATACCCTAATCTGTTTTGGCACCAAACTTTCCATGCTGCTCAGTTTGATTTTTTAAAATATAGCATTTGCAGCCAAAAACATGAAGAAAGTTTAATGTTGGCTTCTTATTCTTGACAAATTGATAGGGAGTCATGCATTTTGCTTGATTGACCAAGGAAATGTTTTGAGTGTAGCATGTAGTATTTATAGCTTATGCCCAAAAATATGTAGGCAACTTTGATTCTTCCAACATTATCCTTGCAGCTTCAATAAGAGATTTATTCTTTCTTTCCACCACTCCATTTTATTGTGGAGTTATTGCTGCTGAAAACTCATGCATGATCCCATTCTCTTCACAAAACAATCTCATCACAGAATTCTTGAACTCGATTCCATTGTCACTCCTGATTCTTCTAACTTTGAGATCAGGATGATTGTTGACTTGCCTTATGTGATTGATGATGATTTCACTAGCTTCATCTTTAGATTTGAGAAAATATGTCCAAGAGAACTTTGAGAAATCATCCACAATTACTAGGAAATACCTTTTCTTTGAGATTGACAACATATTGACTGGTCCAAATAAATCCATGTGCAGTAGTTGTAAGGGTTCTTCAATTGTTGATTTAAGCTTTTATTTGAATGATGCCTTGATTTGATTTCCTATTTGGAAGGCATCACACAATCCATCCTTTGAGAATTCCACTTGAGGGATGCATTTTACTAAATCTTTCCTGACTAGTTCATTCATAGTCTTGAAGTTAATATGGGACAACTTCTTGTGCTATAGCCAACTTTCATCTTGATTTGCCTTGCTGAAAAGACAAGTAACAGATTCTGTATTTGATGAGTTGAAGTCAGCTAGATACACATTTCATTTTCTCACTCCAGTGAGAACCACTTTGTTGCTTTTCTTGTTGGTCACAACACATGCTTCAGAGTTGAATGTTACTGAGTTGCCCTTGTCACAAAGATGGATGATACTCAATAAATTATGTTTGAGTCCATCCACTAGGGTAACTTCCTCAATGATGACATTGTCTATAGAAATCAAGCCATATCCCACAATATATCCCTGCACACATCAAAATCAAATCAAGTTGATTTGGTACCCAAGTTTACTTGGGTCCTGCCTTGTTAGCCTTTTTCTTAGGTTTCTTAGGCTTGTCCTCATTTGACTTAGGTATCTGAGATTCATCCTTAGTCATTTGAGTAGAACCTTTAAAAACAATTCATCACTGCAGTATTATCATGCACATATTGGGTAATATAGCATGGCATACTATGTGCAAACATGTTATTCCAGAATAGCATGTTGAATGGCATTTGTGGCATACTAAATGCAGCATAACAAGGATTAGGTACAAATGGTATATTAGCATATTGTGTAGATAAATTATGTGCAGGCATAACAGACAATTGTGATATGGACATATTGGGAAATAAGAGAGGTGTAGACATAGATGCATGCATAACATATTTGCAATTAACATACAAATGATTAACACTACCACATTTAATAAAGATTTTTCTAGGAGCATATTTGTCAGGTTTGTAGTTGTTATGTTTGTTAATACCTACTTTTCCAATTCTATTATTTTTCCTTTTTGAGTCGGCTTTGACCTCAATTTTCTTCAATATGTCTTTCAATTGCTTGATTGACAGATGTCCGACATTAACTCTCTTGTTTCCCTTGACTTGACTTGTTTCTCCTGTAACAAAGTTCTTGGAAATCGATCCATATTTCTCATTTAACTTAGTTAGCTTGGCTTTCTAACTAGATTTCTTTCACTCGATAGATGTGATTCCTTTATAACTCTCGATGGATAATCTTCATTATCCGTTGAATCCACATTCGTTGAATGTCCTTCTGCCAAATTAGGATCTAGTTTCTCCTTGTTCTTTTTCCATGCTTCTTCACATAAAGGCTTTATGTTGTGCAAGACATGCCTGCACATTAACAAGACTAAGTCAAATTGACAACCCTAAGTAAGTTGCATGATAATCTATGTTTGCATTATGTATTGTAATTCATAAGTCTGTAAAAATGTTTAAGAGCAGACTGGAGTCTTTTTCTGTAAACAATATCAAACCTAAGAATTCTATCTGGAAGGAGATCAAGAAGATCATGCCTTAGAAGAATTATGAAGAAGCTTGGAGTTGAATAAATCTGTTTTGGGAAAAATATTCTAAGTCAAGTTCTCTACAAGTCACTGATTAAGTATTATAGAGAAGTCATTCCAGAACACCAAAAGACTTATCGAGAAGTCAGGAAAGCTACTAGAGAACTTAGAGATATCAACAAGCCAAATTAAAGACATAAATATTGGAGATATCGACAAGTCATTCCTTCACTAGAGAACTCTAGAGATATCGACAAGTCAAATATCACTAGAGATATCTGAGATATCGACAAGTCAAAATATCACTAGAGATCTCAGAGATATCGATAAGTCAAAGTGAAGACATGGAGCTGAGAGATCTCGACAAGCTAAATTTTCTTATATAGAAAACACAGAGATCTATACAAGTTAAAACAACTTTGGAGTAATTAGAGATCTCGATAAGCCAATATACTTATCGAGATGTCAAGTTCTCTATATGCCTAACTGGAGATCTCAAGGTAAATCTCAAAGTACAAATTGCAGATCAGTTTAATATTCAAGATTATCAAGCAACAAATAATCTAATCATTGGATTGATAACTCTACAAAAGTAGCTTGAAGTGTACAAGATGAAGGGCCAAGATTAACTGGCAGAGCAAAGTCACATGCGTGCAATATTAGCAAAGATACACTAAGCCATAAATAGAAAGATTTGATTTTCCAAAAATAGGGTTTAGTACATGTTGTTGCATGCTGTGTAATAACCAGTATTTACTGTTCTATAAAGTAAACACCGAATGCTTTGTTAGATGTAACAATTTAGATCAGAAAAATCTTGTATTCTCTCAAGGAACATGCTAAGCTCTTTATTAACAAAGAGCCTAGAAATTTTGTAGTAAGACATTCTTAATTTTAATATAAAATTAAATGAGTTTTGAAAGAACTGTGTTATAACTGTTTTTTGTTTAAACTTCTGCCTTAACACATTTCACTAAAAGATTCAATTTACTTTGTTCATACCATTCATAAATCAAGAAAAGCATAAAAATACTAAAACACATTCACCCCCTGTGTGTTATTCATTACCTAACAAGTGGTATCAGAGCAAAATCTGAAAGTAAACAAATTCAAGATCTTGGAAGAATGAATACACAGAAAATCAGTAGCATCAAAATCCCTACTTTTGATAAGACTAACTACACTCTATGGAAGAAAAAAATGCTGCTGTTTCTCAGGATGACCAATCCACTTCACATCCAGATTCTCAAGAATGGGCCCTTCACTCCTATGGTGAGAGTTGAGAAAACTACAGATGGAGATATGGTCATCCCAGCTCATTATGCTCCTAAAGATCCTTCAGAATACAATGAGCCTAAGAAAGAGAAAGTTTCCCTAGATAGTAGCTTGCAGATGATCTTAATAGAATCACTAGACAATGGAATGTACAACAACATTGTCAATTGTGACACTGCAAAACAGATCTGGGAAAAGATAGAGATATTGTGTGAAGGTACTGAGGAAGTTAGGTCAAATCAAAGAAGGATATTGATTTCACAATATGAGGGTTTTATGGCTAAGCCAAAGGAAAGCATTACTGATTGTAATATATAATAGATGATGTCAAGGATTACTGGAGCTAACAATGTCATTAGCATCTGTGATCATAGTATGGAGCAAATCAAATGGACATATGATCTGAGTAGAAGATTAATGAACAGTTATCTTCAGTAATCAGTTAAGCTTGGAGTCAATCCTAAGTAAGTTGTATTGTTATCTAAATTTGTATTTTGTACTTGTAACACTTAAAGTCTGTAAAAATGCAAAGGAGCAGACTGGAGTCTTTTTTCTAGAACAGTATCAAGCCTAAGGATTCTATCTGGAAGAAGATCAAGAAGATCATGCCTTATAAGAATTTTGAAGAAGCTTGGAGTTGAATAAATCTGTTTGGAGAAAAATGTTCTAAGTCAAGATCTCTACAAGTCATAGATTTGATGATATAGAGAAGTCATTCGAGAACTCCAGAATGGCTTATCGAGAAGTCATTCAAATTCCAGAGAGTACCGACAGATGAGCAGTGTCTACTCGATGGATGAGTAGTGTCTACTCGATGGATGTGCAGTATCTACTTGATGGATGAGCAATTTCTACTCGACGAATGAGCAATGTCTACTCGATGGATAAGCAACCACTACTCGACGGATAAGCAATATCCACCGGGAGTAGAGAAGTCAGGAAAGCTACTCGAGAACTCAAGAAGATATCGACAAGTCATTCCTTCACTAGAGAACTTAGAGTTATCGACAAGTCTACACTTATTCGAGAACTCAGAGATATCTATAAGTCAAAGTGAAGATATGAAGATTAGAGATCTCAACAAGCTGAAGACCTCTACAAGCCAAACTCATTACAGAGTGCTAGACATCTCGATAAACCTATGTACTTATCGAGATGTCAAGTGTTCTATCAAATCAAACTGGAGATCTCGAAGTACAGTCTCAAAGTAAAAAATTGCAGAACAGTTCAATATCCAAGATAAATAATCAACAAACAATCCAACAACTGGATTGACAAGTCTACAAAAAGCAGTTTGAAGAGTGTGCAAGATCAATGGCAAAGATTAACTGACAGAGGAAGTTTAAAGTAAACATGGGATGCCAAATATTTGCTAAGACAGAAATGGAAGATTTGTTTTTCTATAAATAGAAATGACAAGTGACAGTTTAGAAAAGTTAATAGCATGTTTATTATCTATTGTGTAAATCAACAGTTAACTGAGATATAAAGTTAGCACTGGTTCTCTAGTTAGAAGTAACAATTTAGATTAAAATTCTTGTAACACTCTCGAGAAGAAGCTGAGCTCTTTAACTTCAAAGAGCTTAGAAATTTTGTAGCAAAACATCTTAATTTTTAATACAAAAATTAAGTGAGTTTTGAAGATCTGTGTTCTTTATTTTCTGCAAGATTATATTCAGTATGAACACTTTTCTATACAAGATTTAATTTACTTTGTTCAACCATTAACTTTCAAGAAAAGCCTAAAATTAGAAAAACACATTCACCCCCCTCTATGTGTGATTTATTACCTAACACTAATATGTTTGAAAGGTTTAACAAGCTGATTAATGACTTGCGGCTTCATGATAAATATTATGAAGCTGAAAAAGTGAACTTGAAGTTTTTGCTCACTCTCCCTGATCATTTGGAACAGAAAATCTCAGCAATCAGAGAAGGGAGATACTTGAGCAGAATAACTCTGGAAGTTCTATGTGGAATCTTAAAAATATATGAACTAGAAATAATTCAAAGAAAATCATTAAGAGCTGGTCAAGGGCATGTTGTAGATGGTTCAAGTGCTCTAATTGACAATGAAAGCCAGACCTCTAATGATGAGCCAAGATTCCAGACTCTAGTTGCCTCAACAAGTGAGCAAAGAAACAATGATTCACAGGAACAAGTCATACTGGAATTGGAAGAAGATGAGTTCTACACCTTGGATGAACTTGATGAGCTAGATCAATCAATGGCCTACCTGGCAAGAAAGTTCTCTAACATTAGAGTAAAGAAGCCAAGATTCTTCAAGGGTAAAGGACAATCATTCAACAAAGATAACAGTTGGAAAGGAAAAGGGAAGTACACATCTGAAAAAATGGTTACAAAACTGGATATATTGACAGATCAAAGATAAGGTGCTTTAACTATGATGAGCTAGGCCATTTTGCTACAGAATGCAGGAAACCCAAGAAAGCAAAGAAAGATAAAGCTTATCTTAAATTGGAAGCAAAGTATGAAGCTCTTCTAAAGAAATAATAAAGTAAAGCTTAAATTACAGAGGGTAAAAGTTGGGATGATTCTGATAATGATGAAGATGATGAAGTTGGAAATTATGCACTAATGGCCTTACAGCAAGGAGAGTCATCCTCATCAAAAACACAAGTACCAATTCTTACCACCATTGATTTAAATGTGAATCAATATAAGGAAACTGTTGAAAATATGAGCATAAAAATGTTTCACATTCACACAAGTATGGTTGCTGCTAATGAAGAAGTTAACAGACTGACAAAGATAAATGAAAAGCTTGAAAATGAGAAACAAGAAGCTGAATTGTTGATGGTAGAGCTTGAAGTTGTGAAATAAGAAAATGTATACCTGAAAAATAAGCTCAAGTGTGCAAATGAGATTGAAGCTGTGTTAAGGAAGAAGCTAGAGAAAAATGGTCTTTCAAGAATGCATCTGAGTTGGTTGGACTATACCATGAGAAAAACAAACCATGTACTAACATAGCCATTGGATTTGATTATGAGGCCTTGAATAGCAAAAAGAAAGTTACAGATGACAAAGACAAGAGCATTGCTAGTGAAGATGTCCCAGTAATTTTGAGAAAAGTAAAGTCACCTGTGTTTAAGGCTGGAAAAATTAACTTCAGTGAAAATGAATTAATAATCAAATAGGAGCTAGCAGATGAAGATGCTGCAAAGATAAATGACGAAAGCTCTCCTGTCACTGAGGTTAAAATGAAGCTCATGGATAATCAAGACTCCAAGACACCTGTCAAGGAAATAAAAACTGAAGATGCAAGAAAGAAGAAGAATAAGAATGGGAAAATTGGAATAAATAAAAGCAATAACTTTTCTTATGTTGCAGATGCTCCAAGAAAGAAATTTGAAAAGTGTGGTTCTGTAAATCACCTAACCTATCTTTGTAAAAAGATGGTTAACAAGCCAGTTGAGGGAGCCTGCAAGTATAATGAAGCCAAGGAAAATGATCCATATTCATTCTGTGATAAGTTTGATTGCATTCCCTGTAATTTAAAAGTAATGAAGAGTTGCCACAAGATGAGAGTAGATTTTAAAGAATTTAGTATTGGATCTACAGCTGCAGGGGAGAATGCACAAACATCTATGGACACCATTCCTTTTGAGACTTCTAACTCTACTTCTGCTAAATCGGTTAACAAGAAGAAAGTACCCAACACTGGTTGGGTTGCTAAACACACTTAAAACTCATTGTGTGCAGGGTAAAATGAAGAAGGTCATATAAATCATAGACAGTGGATGCTCCAGACATATGATAAGTGATAAGGCCATGCTATCACAATTTGAGGAGAAGGCTGGCCCTTTGGTGACCTTTGAAGACAATAACAAAGGATTCACAATGGAATATAACAAGCTTATTTCTGGAAATATTGTCATTGATGATGTAGCATTGGTAGCTAGTCTTGAAATAAATCTTCTCAGTGTCAGCCAGTTTGCAGACAAGGGTTTTAAAGTTCTATTTGACACAGAAGAATGCATCTTTATTAGCAAGAAAACCAATGAAGTTGCTCTAAAAGAAGCAAGGAAAGGAAGCTTGTTTGTTCACACTTGGACTCAACAAATGAGGATGAAATTTGTTGCTTCTACACCAAGGCATCCACAGAGCAAAATAAGTTATGGCATAAGAAACTCTCACATCTAAACTACAAGGCAATGAACAATCCGGTCAAGAAATAGTTGGTGAGAGACATGCCAAAATTAAAGTTTGCTAAAATTGAAGTTTGTGAAGCCTGTCAGAAAGGAAAATGAAAAGATCAAGTAACAAGTCAAAAACTGTGAATTCCATAAGTGCACCATTGCAACTTATTCACATGGACTTGTTTGGGCCAGTAAATGTCTTATTAATTTCAAGGAACAAATATGCACTTGTGATGGTGGATGATTTCTCAAGATATACTTGGGTAGAATTCATGCATTTTAAGGGTGAAACTCCATACATCATAATTGAGCACATAAAGAAGATAAAAAAATAGGCTGAAGATCAAAACTGTGTGAAAAGATTGAGAAGTGATAATGGGACAGAATTCAGAAATGAAACATTAAGTGAATTCTGCAAAAGCAAAGACATTGTTCAAGAATTTTCTACTGCTAGAACACCTCAATAAAATGGTGTAGTTGAGAGAAAGAACAGAATATTAGTAGAAGCTACAAGGACAATGTTTCAAGATGCCAAGTTGATAACTAGTTTTTGGGAAGAAGCTATTAATACTGCATGTTACACTCAAAACACATATCTCGTCAACAAGATACACGGCAAATCACCCTACTCAATAATTTCTAAAAGAAAGCCTATTGTAAAGCATCTTCATGTGTTTGGAAGCAAGTGTTACATTTTAAAAGACAACTCTGAATATGTGGGAAAATTTGACTCAAAGGTTTTTGAAGCAATTTTTCTGGGATATTCATTGGAGAGAACGACCTACAAGGTATATGTAATTGATCAAAATAAAATCATGGAGAGCACATATGTGACTTTTGATGATGACAAGTGTCCAGGCTTGGAGTGCCATGATGATAATGAAGCTGAAGCCCTGGTATTTGAAAATCTCAACATTAATAGTGATTCTGATGAAAAAGGTGAAGTCAATGCATAGAAAATAATGAATAAAGAGTCTACTGAACAGGAAAATCATGGAAATGGAAGCTCATCTTAAACACCTAATTTTGATAGCACAAACTCAGGGGGAGAAAGAGAAGAAGGATCTACAAATTATACCAATAATGAAGAAAATGATGAAGGCACCAGTCAACAAACTCACACCAGAAAATGGAATAGAAGTCACAATCCAAATGCAATAATTGGTGATCCAAATACTGGTGTCAGGACTAAGAGTGCAATTGCTAATAAGTTCCTACATGCATGCTTTCTGTCTCAAGTAGAGCCCAAGAAAACTGAAGAAGCTTTAATGGATCCTGATTGGATATCTTCCATGCAAGAGGAGCTTAATCAGTTTGAAAGAAACAAAGTTTGGGAGCTAGTTCCTGCACCAAAGAATAGAAGTGTAATTGGAACAAAATGCGCGTTCAGGAACAAGATGGATGAAAATAGTATAGTTACCAGAAATAAAGTAAGGTTGGTTGCAAAAGGCTACTCACAGGAAGAAGGAATTGATTATGATGAAACTTTTGCTCCAGTTGCAAGAATTGAAGCAATAAGAATTTTTCTAGCATTTGCTGCACATTCAACTTTCAAAGTGTATCAAATAGATGTTATGAGTGCCTTCCTAAATGGTGAGTTAGAAGAAGAAGTGTAAGTGCTACAGCCAGCTAGCTTTGAAGATCTAGAATTTCCAAATTTTGTGTACAAGTTGCTCAAGGCTCTATATGGACTAAAGAAGGCACCTAGAGCTTGGTATGATACATTATCAGAATTCTTACTTAAATATGGTTTTACTAGAGGTACCATAGATAAGACTCTCTTCTACAAAAACCATGGTGATGATATGATCCTAGATCAGATTTATGTAAATGATATTATCTTTGGTTCTACAAATGAAAAGCTTTGCCAAAGATTTTCTAAGCTTATGCATAGTGAATATGAAATGAGCATGATGCAGGAATTAAGTTACTTTCTTGGACTTTAAGTTAGTCAAAGAAGTTATGGGATGTTCATCAGCCAAACTAAGTATGATAAAGATTTATTGAAGAAGTTTGGTATGAATAATTGTTCACCTGCTTCTACACCTATGTCTACAACAACAAAGTTGGATGAAGATAGAAAAGGCAAAAGTGTAGATATTTGAAGCTATAGAGGAATGATTGGATCATTGCTTTACTTAACTGCAAGTAGACCAGACATCCTGTTTGCAACATGTCTATTTTCAAGATTTTAAGCCAATCCAAAAGAATCATATTTGATGGCTGTTAAGAGAAATTTCATGTATTTGAAGGGGACTCCTAACTTGGGATTATGGTATCCTAAGGGAACTGGTTATGAAGCTGTTGGATACACATATGCAGTGTGGACAGAAATAGTACTAGTGGAAGCTGTCAGTTTCTTGGTCAAATACTTGTATCCTGACATCGTAAGTAACAACAATCTGTGTCAACTTCCACAGCTGAAGCAGAATACATAGTTGCTAGAAGTTGCTGTGCTCAAGTGCTTTGGATTAGAAATCAGCTAATGGACTATGGCCTAGTGTTACACAAAATTCCAATTATGTGTGACAATACTAGTGTTATATCTATTGTGGCTAATCCGGTTAATCACTCTAGAACAAAGCACATTGATGTAAGCTACCATTTTATTAGAGAACATGCTGAAAATGGTACAATTGAGTTCATTTTGTTCCAACAGAAAAATAATTAGCTGATATTTTAACTAAACCTTTGGATGAAGCAACTTTTAGTAGACGTGTAAGTGAAATTGGAATGTTAAATTCTTCATCCTAAGGCAATAACTCAGCTAATGTGTTGCAGCAGATTTATTTCTAGTAAATCAAAATTAATTTGATTTTATTAGAAATTAACTGAAATATGAATTATAAATATTTCAGAAATCTCTGCATATTTATTCTTCGAAAATAAAAATTCAACTTGGAATTTTTAAATTCTAAGAAAACTATCCAAATTTTAATTTACATCTTCAATATGTAAAACAAACACAAACATAAACACCCTATGAACCAGCTATATGTGTGGCGGTGAAGCCAACTCATATACACTTATCTTGCCTATTTTACTGTTTCAAAAGGACCAACATAATACCTATTAATTCTCCTTTCTTTCTAATTCTAGTAATTCATGCTCATGAACGTTTCCAGTAGTTATTGGTTATTGAACCTCATTCCCACATATTTCTCTATTCAATCAACCTAGTTTATAATCGCTCATAATCGCATTCGAGGCTCTTTAATCATCCCCTTAATCTTTTTGTTCATCTGCGAATGATATATTGAACTCAGGGCGTATTCGATTTCTAATGTTCTCGAAATTACTTCAGAATTAAGAGTTAACAAGAAAATCTCGACCGGATACGATTGGCGCACAACCGTAACATCATACCTTAATTTCCTTGAATCACAATCGAGTAGATTTTCCGAGCGAAATTCTCTTACTACTTAGAAGAAAATATAATAATCTGGAAGCATCACTCGCTTATTCAAATCCATATTATCATTTTTTTTTAATTTTAAGGAGTTCTCATACGAACTAACTGCAATGCTCTTCCTTGACGTCTAGTCACATATAAGGCTTATTCTTTCTTTGTGCCATACTATCATAAAGTCTTCTTTGACATCTATGTCTCGTATCATATTCTCAGAGTAGCTTGAATCCCTTGAGTTATCGTAGCCAAATTCCTATTTTTAAGTTCCTCCTTACTTACTGCCTGTTCATCTAGGAGTGGTATATACTATTCCGGTTTGACGTAATTCATCGTATTCTGAATACTCCTGTTAAATCTCAAATCAAATAATATCTATCACTTAAAATCAATTTCTAGATCTGATGACGTACAACCATTTCTTCAAGCAACAACTAACCCATTTATTGGACAAACTATTTATTAGTAAAAGAGATTGATTAGGTTTGGATAACCTATCAATAATGAAGCAATTAACGCTTTCCTCACCTTTGGTTCTCAGGTGACTTTACTACGATGTCTCTTGGTGAAATGTATCCATCTAGTCTTTGGTGTCCCGCCTTAACTCTTGGGTAGGCATAACATTCATTTACATATTTCCTCCCATTTCCTCTTCATGTCTGGTCACTATATATCTTCTTTTAGCCCTCGATACTTGATCGTTCTCCTGGAATGTATTCCCTATCTCAATTTACCAATGTTGCCTAAATTTTCCACCTTACTTCTATCCCTCATGTTACCCATATCTTACCTATAAAGTTTCTTTATCATCCTTTTGATTCCGCTTTCTTTCCTATTTCCGTTCTTCATTCTCATAGCTCATTCACAACCGAACTCCTGATATTAATACTCATTTTGATGTCATATCAAATTAGATATCAATACAAACTTTGATGCTCACAACATCCCATACTGAAGTAAACATCAATCATCTATATTAATACCACTTTTGATATTTAACAACCTAAGTATCAATATCAATCAGAAACTGAACTAAAACTGTATCTCTCATTTTATCCAAAATAGAAATACTTGATAAATCATTTATTGTATGATTATCAAAACAATTCAGAAACAAGACGTCCTTTAATAAAACTTTATTGCAGATGATAAAATCTCTTTGATTGTCTAATAAAATCCATATTGGTGTAGTTATTAATCTCTTCTATATCCCACCTCCCTTCTTCCTTTCCTTTCTTCCTTCTCTTTGCTCTATCTTAAATCTTTAGTTCTTGAAAACATTATTCTCACTTGTCCATACAAATAACTTTTTATTTCTCTTAGCCATTATAAAGGACATATTCATCCAAGTAAAGCCTCACACACTTGCAACAATTTCTGAATTCTACTGGTGTCCTTACCTTCTCCAAATTCCTCATTGCTTTGATTTCGGATTTGAAAGTCACATCAAACTTTGACTTAATCTAATTGGAATCGATTTCCATTTAAGTGACCATTAATTGGTAAAGTTAACCTATTAACTTACTTAATTGATCAATTGCACCAAGTAATGACTAGCTAAATGAAATTAAAGACCAATTATATATAGTCGGATTGGCTGTAACAACCTCTTTCAAGAACCGAGATCACAATTATTCAGAGTTTCAATCATGAATATTTATAACACATGGAAGTATACTTTCTATCTTTAAGAGTAGGGTATTTTCTGAAAATTGGGCAGTATCTCCTTTATATTATTGACTACCAGCCGGACTCAAGCCGACACCAACAATCAATCAAACAACCAACAATCAACTCAGAAGTAAACCAATCAAATTCCATCTTCTAAACTCACCATTTCACCATCACTTATAATACTAACCAGTACAACTCATATTTCAGTTCAACTTAAGAATATAGCGAACCATTCTTATTATAGCATACACTTTCTCATATCCTTTGATTATAACCGAATATCACTACTGAGTACTATTATAAATTTTTCTAAAATTCTTCTAGTTCATGTTTCAATTCAAGCTCTCTCATTAACAATTCGTCTATCCTTGACAAGATACACTTGTTCTTATTAGTTACCTTGTTCAACTTCTGATAACCAACACATGGTCTCAACCAACACTCTCATAATCTTGTGAAAGAATTCCTTTGGCTTAAAAGCATCACTTCTTAAAAATCCTTGCAGCTGAAGCACCATATCTTCATCTCCCCTTATGTCTTTTCATACTGAACTTCTTTCACCGACTCAGTTACGAGTATTAAATTTACCATAACTCATTTACTTAAGTGGGAAAATCTAACCATCCCTTGAAGAACACCTTTGAAGTTCATTCATAACTAGCATTTCTTCGATCTTGAACCTTCATGACAAGTATCTCTCACATGATTGAGGTATGCTTCATCTTCACAATGTATTAATCAATTATCCGATTATTATTAAGAATTTCTTCATTCGTTTCTGCTGTCCAATCAATCATTTGCCTTATCCGATATATGCAGCTTTACTTTCTAATTTCTCTAGTTAATTTATCTCATACGGTTCGCTAACTATTCCAATTTACGCCAAAATCTCATACTTGCAACGTATCATGTATACAAATTTTTGCCTCTGATTTGATGTCCTCGCAACAATCCCGTTATCGGCATAATGGTTCTTCTCTATACGTAAATGTCCATCATTTATCGGCTTGCAATTATCCACACTTATCATATAACTCCATCGACTACACGAGTTCATTTCACTTCCTTTTAAAACATTCAAGGAATAGACCTTACACAAGAAGGGAATTTGTGTATATGTTTCTGATTGGAAACTTTTTGTAAGGGATAACAGTACAAGGAAACAAACGGAAGGATTCATAAATCAAGAAATCAAAATTGAAGAAGAAAAAATGAATGATGATTTAGATATGAATGAGACAACTATATTTGTACTCAAAATGGCCAGTCTTTCATACTATATAGAATACAACACATGATTAGGTGGCGTCCCACCAGACTCTTCGTTATTCCGATAAAGAGTCACACCATAATATTGTTTGTCTCAATCAAAAAACAAGACTTGAAGGGGAAAAAGATTTTAAAAGGAATACAACAATTTTCTTATCACCTCATAAAGCTGATCATGAAAGAAATTCATACTTTATTCAAGATTCATAAGAATATATATGGTTTTATGAAAAAGAATAATATCATTGGTCGCCATCCACATTTCATCTGCTTACAGCTGCAACGCTTGTTCGATCAATATATCCCATTCCGAGTCATATATTGACTTTTAAAAGTTCTCTGAAATGCCTTCTTCAATCGATCATTAGAATAAATTCCCATGTATTAGATCTTGTATCTTTACCGTCGCACTTCCATGTTCAATATTTTTATAACTCGACCCTATTTGCACTCTTACGAGATTTACAATCATAATTTCAAATTTCGCTTATGCTACTGACCATTCAACATATCAACTTTTTTTATTAATAACATTCTTCCTTTAGAAAAGTCTAGAGATTTTTTCAATCTTCTTTGCTCCTACTCGGCTTCTTGTGAATCGACGTATTCTTTGGACTTTAATCGTCTCAGGAATTGGATGAACAGTTTTTCCGTACATTGATTCTGTCTTTAAACTTATCATACAATATTTGCATTATTCTGTTGGGAGCAATCAAATCTTCTCCATAATAGCGAGTCCACCTGGCCTTCTAAATGAACCATACTAACTTCTAGAACAAGTATTCTTCTAGATAATCTGAATCTTATAACAAACAAGAAACTCAAGTAGTAGTTTGACAACCAAGTTTTTAAAACTTGTTTTGTTTAAAGGACTTTTAGAAAATTTTTGTTAAGAAAAAAAATCTATTTTGAAAACTGGTTTAAAATTTTAAAAATCATACACTTGGTTGTCATTACTATATGAGTCGGTTGTCTTCCTTCTCAACCACTACCAAGTATCAAATGAATAAAACACTCAGATAAGAGCTCATTCATTGCCATATATCTTCTACCCTTTATTGGGTCCATTTTGCCTTCATTGGTCGATAAAAATTCCAGTTTCCTTTGCATATTATCTTATTCATAACTTTACTTTTAGTCTCCCATACTGGTAACACTCCCATCATCATCTCTTACCATTCATAAGTATAACAGGTCTATCAAATATATTTTATAAAACTGGACCGGCTAATATTGCATCACATTACTACTATACGCATCATGTTTGGTCATAACATCATCATCTACTTCCAAGAAAACTCTCGATTTCCAATATTTTCAAACTCCTTTAAAAATCCATCTAGCTCACTCCACAAGATAATCATAGGTGGCATACTTACTAGTAGCTCCGTATAATCTGGTAGCAGCTATCCTTCGGAATACCTAAATCCTCTCTCTAGGATCCTTCTCACCTTTCTTAATACCTCGTTTACTCACCATGCTATAACTCTCGAATTCATCCTCATAGGTGCTATTATTTCATAAGACGGGTTTTAAACTGATGGTATAGAACAAGGCATAGGGTAGACAGAAGAGATGCGCTCATAGTTGAATATCCGGTAGAACCAGAATCAGCATGTGGGGAATTCTCGAATAGGTAGTCTCACATTAGGGAATGAGATACTAGCTTGAAAAGGTGCAACTGTCGTAACATGGGGTGATATGGCTAACACCAGCGGATGAGCATGGTGTAAATCAAATGATGGTCCTCCGACTGATGGCTCCGAATGATCAGACGATCCAAGGATAAAAGAATCTTCCAGCGTCGCCATCTGGAAATCGCATCGCTAGATAAGGATCTCGAATCTCATCACGGATCACACTAAAACCTTCTATTTGGTCACACTCAACCCCTCAATGTTCTATTTTTTTTCTATTTCTTAATTTTAATCTTACCCTCTACCCATTCCCGACAATCTAGGCTTGTTTCAGTGACTTATAACCTGTAGCTTTGGTACCGAACCTGTGACGTCCTCCAAATGCGGGTCAGAAGTTTGGGGTTCACAACACACACACACACTCAATATATATACACCTACTTATGAAAGTAATATATGTAAAGACCCTACTTACCAACCATGGATCACAACAGGTTAAAATATGAAAACAAGCCAAAACCTTAACTTTTATTACATCATACCAAATCCCAACTAATTTCGCTTACAACTGATAATGATATCATTCTTACAATATTACAGAACTCATCTACATTATAAAGCTCCTGCTAACTCGGTCCAGCTTATCCTGGAATCCTAGCTCGCATACTGGACTGGGAATCCTCGTTACCAACAATTTCCTTTTTCAACTGTAAAATAACATAAACAGATTTGCAAGAGTGAGCTAACTAGCTCAGCAAGTCATAATAGCAATAAATGAGGTTCAACAATGATCAGTGGAAATGATTCAGAAGAATCAAGTTTCTGGATAATCAATGAATATAATTGGATATTCTCTTTTCATTTTAAAAACCAAGGTTAGGCTGCTGATCAGTCACGCACTAACCCCGAGCAAAGCTCCCAGCTTTGCTCTATATACTGGATCCAAGGCATGCATTGGCCTAATATGACCATGAATCTGGTCTGACCATGAATCTGGTCCACATTTATAAAACCATCCAATTCTAAAACAATTCAATATGATAACCATTGCAATTCAATAAAAACATAATCATGATTAACATTGATAAAGCATTTATCTTAGAGCATAAAATATTTCACAGGTATCACTAGGGTGTATCAAGGTGTAGATATGAAGAACGGCTTCAAGCCTGATGAAGAATCAATTATCTGTAGAACAATGGTTCAATGATAATACAGGGTATTGACCTTTGATGTGATAGGGTATTCCAGGATGTATACGTTTCTGCATGCTCAAGAAATTCTTTTGAAATACTTGGTTTATGGTGTGTATGTATTTGTGGAGTAGTATTGTGTTTGTATGGTTTAATATATGGGAAATCAGCTGTTGGTGTTTTACTCAAGAAATAAAGCTTACGGCTCAAGTTCAATGATACGATCATGGTTCAAGGTTAAATAGTTTAAAACGCTTGCAATATAAAACAAGATTTATTTTGAATACTAGAAACATGTTATGAGAAAGTTCAAAAATATTTGTAATATATCTCGAAGAAAGGTTCATAAGGACTTGCCTTATCACAGATGATTTCCAACTTGTACTCATCTAACATTTTAACCTTTCAATCACTTTCCTTCTTTTTCTGTGCCTTGCTTCTATTCACCAATCACTTGCCTTCTCTTTCTACGCTTCAATTCTATTTATGGATCACTGACTTTCTTTTTCTATGTCTCGCTTACTCTGCTAGGCATCACAAGTACCTATCAATACGCAATCTCATATCATTCTAATCGTCACATAGACATCATAAGCTTTTATTTACCCTTCATTTTACCCAAATCCGATTTGCGGATTAAAAGTTATGACTAAAACAGTCAAACAATAACCACATATGCATATAACACATCAATCAGATAGCACGTAGCACATAGCACACAAGATATTCGATCAAAATAATTTTTCAAAGAAGATTCAGGGTCAAAATGATTTTCCAAGTGTTTATTACGAATTTTTAAACATTTTTCGGAGTTAAAACATGTCTCCGAATCATTTTATAATGCAATAATAGGGTTCAAATACCCGAATATTTCTTTAAAATAATTTTATAATAATTATTGAGCTTTGAAAATAATTTAAAATAATATGTAAAACTCGAAACTATTTTTCAGAATTTTTAAATCAAAATAAAAAATTAAATCTAATTATTAAATCAATTAAAATTAATTAATACTTAATTACATTAGTTAATCAATTAATATGTAAATTAGTTGACTAATTAAATAATTAATTATCAACTAAAATTAATTAATTAAATAATAAAGATTTATTTTTAAATAAAAATAATTTTCAGAATAATAAATAATGAGTTTTTGAATTTTAAAAATAATTAAATTAATTTTTGAAAATAATTATAAAAGAATATACAATTTTTAAAAATAATTAAATCAACAATCCTTTTTTTATAATTTTAGAAAAGGTCAGGTTCTAAAATAAAAATACACTGAAAACTCCGTGACCTAACTGCACTTTGGCAACATCGCCGTCGCCGTCTCCGGCCACTGTCAACGAGTCGACGTGCCCAGAACTCGACAGGAAAGTGCAGATTCGAAGGTTACGTTGAGACGAACTCGATTACGCAAACCAAATTACCAAAAACTTCATCGTGTGGCCAGAATACTCAAGGGAATAACATGCCGCCGACGAACCTTCCCAAACTCAAATCAAAGCCTTCCTGTTATCATTTGTTTAATTCGTTTATACCAAATGATTCGTCTTTAGACGATCTATAATTCTGTGCAATAAATTTCAAACACTAACCCTAAACACAGAAATTCCTAATTTCCAATTAAGAACATTCAACCTATAAAACCTAATTTCAGTTTTCCAGAATCAAACATCAATTTCGACATGTTATTGAACTCTATTTTTAACATATAATATATCAAATTGACCAGAAAAATATTATCTACACGATGGAATCATCAAATCATATCAACAAAATCAAGAACAAATTTTCATAATTTAATCTTTAATAAATTTGAAATAAAACAATTAAATAAGAAAAATACCTTGATTTCCGCGCAAAAATAGATGGTGGATTCAGAAAGAGTTTTTCGAGAGTTTCGATTTGATATATTGCACGCCCGAATCGGAGTTCGATAATGCCTTCGTTTGTGCGATTGATTTTCAAGAACGTTGTATTTTATTAGGGTTTTCTCTATGTTTTCACTGGTTTGTACTGTCTGAATATGATTTTTCGAGTAAAATGAAATAAGAAAAGGGCTATTTATATTTACGAAATATTAGTACGTTCTGGATCGTGTTGGATTGATAAATACGTTTCTTAGCCGCTAAGTAACTATAAAATGATCTGATCGGATAACGTTTTGGATTAATTGTTAGTCCCTTAACAATATGACAAGAATTACAGAAGGGGGGTTGAATGGAATTCTTGAAACTTTTTCTTGAAATAAAATGTTCTAAATCAAATATAAATATAAGTGTATTGATTAGCACAATGCGGAATAAAACTTAAGTGAATCAACACACAAGTAATTAAAAACAAGAGTCTTTAAGAACTTTCTAGTGGATTTGAATGATTCCACAAGAGATATATATTATATATCGAGAGAACCCTGTGTGCAAGAATGCTCATAGCTGCTTACAAATATTGAACTGCTGAGAATACAGAGAAATGCTAAGAATTCTGCTTACAAATGTTTCACTTGTTGTCTCTCAGATCTATGTTTCTATTTGCTACTTCTTGGTTTATATATCACCAAGGTTACAGAGTAATAAGACAAGATAATAAAACAAAAACTATCTAATATATTACAATGCTACTTCATTACTCTATTCCAGCATCTTGGAATGTCTTCATAATAGCATGGAAATGGTAATGCTACTTTGTTCTCGAAAACCCAGTTGAATAGGCTACCACATTCCATTTGCATCCACTCGACGCATGTGACTGTGTTGTCACTGTCAACTGATATTTGAATTCTTTATCCGTCCGGTTCATGATCATCCGTCGAGATATTGATCATCCGTCGGGTTGGCTATTTGATCATCCGTCGACTTCATTGCAGGGTATCTGTCGGGTAGCAAACTAGCACTTGACTTCATTTCACTTATGCAGAATTACAAGACATCATCTATGTACAATTAATCAACCTATTCTGCATATCTAGTTAAAGTCAACATACTTGAATACTACCTACAGAATCTACACAATGGTGAATGCAGAAATGTGCTACAGACTTATTGTTACATAAGCTACTCACTCGATGGATAATAAGTTATCATCCGTCGGGACTATAATGAGTCATCCGTCGGGACTATAAATCTTATCCGTCGAGTGCTACATTATTTCACTAAGTAAAATCTACTAAGGTGTTTTGTTCATGAAATCATCAAGTACAACATATACACAACAATCTCCCCCAATTTATGTCTACTAGAATTGTAGCCATAAATTAAGAGATACTTGATGATAACAAAACACCCTAAAAATATAACTTTAAGAGAAAGTAGATATTATTGAAAAGTGCTTCAAATAAGAAAAATTATACAAAGTTTTGCTCACAGTCATTTTCAAAATGCTCCTCTAGCTTGAGCAGATTTATCTAGTTCCTTGAAGGTCTGGATCTTCTTCCAAGCTTTCTGTTGTTTTCTTTAATCTGATTTTGGAGCTGCCTATGAATTCTAGTTCATCAGATTCTGAGAGATTTAGCTTTCCTTGCATTTCCAAAAGAGTCTCATTGCTAGAGATACTCAATTGGTCTTCCAATCTGAAGAATCTTCTCACACCTTTGTCATCAATGAACTCCATCAGCCAGTAGGGCCTTAGATGCACTCTTCTCCCTGTGTAAGGGATGATTAGAGTCTTTGGGAGTGCATCTTTCACTCTAACACTCCTTAGTTCTTCAATCTTCTTCAATACTAGTCTTCTTGCAGTGACATTGAACCCAAAGTTCTTCTTGAAGGATGAGTAATCTTTAATCAGAACAGCTTGGCTTTCTTGAAGAATCCTGTGAAGTGGCCACTGAATCTCCTTTCCTCCTTTGTACTTGAACACTAGCCTTTCAGGTAGGTTTCTGTATGCATCAATACCTCTTACTTTATCTAGTTCATCCAGATAGAGATTTAGATCAGAAAATTCTTTGATGTCACACAAGTATAGATAGTCTCCCCTATTGACTTTGGGCTGAGCTTTGACTATAGATTTGGATTTGAGAGGTGACAACTTCAGTTTCTTGACTGCTCTTGACTTTGTCCTTTTTGGCTTGCTAAGGATTGGTAGATTGAAGTCTGGAATTGGCATGTTCTCCCATTCTATTGGCTCATCCTTGGGCACAATAGGTTCACCATGAATATTCCTGTAGGGATGCACCACCCTTATGTCTTCAAATACCATAGAGGGCTTTGTTGCTTGAGTTGTAGATGGTGTGGATTCCTTAGGAAATTGATCTTCCAATTCCTTGTCAACAATATCCAGTCTCCTTTTAGTTCTTTTAGCCAATTCTTTCTTTCTTGGAGATTTCTTCTGTTCTTCAACTTGCTTCCTTGATTCAGTAGCTTCAGATGGTTGAGAGGGTATTTATTGTGATGAATTTACAGCATGTAGCTTGGCCAAGATAGCAATCTGCTCTCTCTTCTATTTAGCCTTTTTAGCATCTAGAACAGCCTGCTTCTTTTCTTGCTTCAATCTAGCTTTTTCTTCTCTCTTTGCTTGAGCAAATTGAGGATGTCCTGCCATGTTAGGTCTCAATATGTTTGTAGACGGGGGGTTGAATACAAACAATACCGTTTAATCGAATAAAATGCGGAATAAAAAAAGTGAAACAAAATTCAAGTTAAATAAAATTATTAATAAACTTGAAAGGTGTTACAACAACGGTATCGTTTACAAGGGATTAATCTCAAATCAATTATTACAAATCTAGAATAAATTCGACATGAACTTTTTCTATTTTTGTAATAAAAAGATCAAATGCTAAAAGCGATTTGAGATTAAGTTCTAGGGATTTCGATCCGCTAGATAGTTACACATGAACAAGAAAAGTATTTCTAGTGGATTGGATTTAACAATAAATACTAGAAATAAATGATCTGTGAATTTGCAATAATTTCTCTGCAGGTTTCTTTTGTTCTGTGTTCTGCTTTGATATTCAATACTCTGCTCTGTTTTAAATGATCTGCTTCTGTTTCTTTTTATCAATCAACTTGTGAGAAAAGAGCTGGCATGACAATCCAATTACCCCAGCAAGACTTTCAGTAGAACTATCCTTAGAACTAACAAGACTTTCGGTAGAACTATCCTTAGAACTAACAAGACTTTCGGTATGACTATTGATTGTTATACCGATTGTCATATTAGTACAAAAGATTGTCTTGCTGAATTAAAACAGATTTTAATCAAATAATAATTCTGAATTAATTAATCAATTAATTCAATTAATCAATAAATTAATCTTTACAGATTTAATTTATTTTCTTAATTAAATTATATGGCTTAATTAATTAATAGAGAATTAATACCAATCTTGAGCAGCAACCATTCTTCTGAAAACCTTCTGAAAATCACTGTCAATTACGAATCAATTCCACCACTTCAATGTTGACACTCGATGTACTGTCTGGTTCATGAGTGACTAACTTTCGTGACGTTTCTTCATGACTTGACCTTGATACTCTTGATTTTCTTCAGACTAGATCCTTGTAATTAATTGATACCCTGACGAGATCTCTGTCACTTGATTAAATCCACAATCTTGATTTATATCACTGAGGCTTGATCAATTTCTTGAGCTTCTTCCAGTGAATTAAGTCATCAAGTCTGTAGAAGAACAATGTTACTTAATCCATTGACATATGTTACTCTGAGAGATCTCTCTGACGATAGAACCACTATTTACTTGTTACATCCTTATTTGAGTTGAGTTAAATCCTTGAATAAACAAATAGGCTATGACATATGCCTTTCAATCTCCCCCTATTTGTTTGTTAGACAATAACAACAAATACCTAGAGGTTAACTCAACTAACAAATAAGAAAAAGATATAAACAGTAATGCAAAGTAAATAGCAGAAAAGTTCTGGATTATATTTAACATTTTCCAGATTCCAAAAGAAATTTACAAGTGAATACAAGATATATGTTCCTCTAGCCTGAACATATAACTACATTAGTCTATCTTGATTCATAAAGCTCTAATCATATTACATTGAGTTTTGAGCTAATTGAATTCAACTATCTTCTCTTCCGACTTCACCTTCTTCCAAATCTTGAAGCAACTCCTTGTCAAAGACACGATCCTTTTCTGAAGTGAAGCTGTCTGGTCTAACTGGTTGAACTCCAACTGTCTTTAGCTTATTCTTGAGTTGATTGTACCTTTTAATATTCTTTTCACAATAAGCTTGAATCAGATCAGCTGCTTGAGTTTTCAACATGGATGAATATCCAGCAGTTCTTAAGTGATGTTCCATCCAGACCAGATGCTTAGCTGAGTAGTCTTTAAGAGATTGTAAATCGAGCTGGCAGATTTGAAGACAGTCAGACTTAAAGAATCTTACCTGATGAGGATTGTTGACCACTTGAGGACTAGCCCTGTTGGCAAACTCTTTGAGTCTTTCTCTAAGAACTTCATTCAATTCTGAGCTTCTTTTGAATTTGTTGAGAACAACCCAAATCCATGACAAAGAACGATTCTCAAACAGATGAAGTGACACCTTAAAAGATCCTTCGCTCTGATAATATACAAATATGCTCATCTCATTTAGTGATCTGTCAAAGGCAGCTGTGATCCTTGAGACTTCAGTTTTTATAGCATTCATGTACATGTCATTGTTTGGATTAGAGATTTCCAGCTTGTCCAGAAGATATAGAAACTGTCTATCATTGTTTGTACTCAGCTGAGGCATATCAAGTACTCTCCTAGCTTCATCCCATTTTTCACCAATCTTCAGTCTGACATCTCTTCTCCTTTCTTGAGCCTTAATGTCATGAAGACGTTGCTTTTGAAGAGTTTCTGTTCTTTGTATGTCTTTCCTCATGTCAATGATCTGGGATACCTTTTTGAGTTCAGCTTCTTTTCTTTTCATCTCTGACTGCTGCTGCTAAAACTCTTTCTCAAACAGAGGATCCACTGGAGCTTCCTCTTCCCATTCTCCAAAATCACTTTCCTCCTCAGCTTTAAAGAAACCATCTTTATCTTCCAAGACTGGTTCAGTGGGAACATCACAAATATCAAAGTCATCCTGTTCTCCACTATAGTAGATATCATCAGGCTTCCCTGTGCCTCCAGCAGACGACTCTTTTTCTTTTCCCTTTTCACTTCTCCCTTTCTTCTCCCCCTTAGTTGAGGAATCCTCTACAGACTTTCCCTTAGATCCTCCATGACCTCCATCACCTCCCGAGCCTGAGCCTCCACCAGACGGCCCTTCAAAGAAAGTCCTTTGTTCTTCATTGGGACAGTGAGAATTTTTGATCATGTAGTACAGGTGCTTCATCCCTTCATTCAGATGTTCCATACCCGTCTCTATCTTCAGAAATCTGGAGGAATCCAGTGAATGATTCATTTCAACCAAGTATTCAAGAGAAGTCATTCTTGTATGTAGAGAACAGAAGTTTGAAATGTCGTCAGCTGAAAACGTTGGAGATGCCTGGATTGAGTTTAGCTTTGGTACAACAGATGTCTTCAAATCTGATATTTTAGTCCTGATAAGAGCCAGCTGATTATTGACAGAGGTGGAAGAAGAAGATCGTTCAACCACTTGTGCTTTGAATGATTGAGCTTCAGCCTGACTTTTTGCAAGTTGTTCCTTGAGATCAGCAATTTGAGCTAACAGATTTTCAGTGTTTGTGTCTGTGTGTGCGCTCACCTGAATATCTCTCCTGTTTGATTCACTCAACTCACGTGCATGTGTATCTCTCAATATAATTGCTCGTGAGGAGTCTTCCTGATGCTGATCTTCTGTACCTGCATTTAAAATCACCCTAGCCTCTTCAAGAGAGGTCAGTGGTGGTGCAATGGGAATTCGCGAGTCCCGATCCTCAGTCAAACCTATCATTTCATGTGAAATAGATGTCTGAATTGCTTCAGGGATAGATTGACCGAGTTGCCCTCCACTTTCTCCAGATAAATCTGCGAGTGGAGAATCCCGTGAGGGAGCCAGAGGTGTTGGATCTGGGAGGGGAGAAAATGACTCTATTAAAGGTGGCTGAGAGTCAGATTTTCCCTCAGAAGCATGTGACTGCTCTTCTGCCGTAACTATGGCAGGCACTGTAACCGACTCTATGTGCACTCCTCGCTCCATGTCCTGAGTATCATCTACTGGTCTGTATGCTTCCATTGTGAGTAATGGAATTGTGCTTGACTCAGTACAGGATGCCATGGCCCTATGGCGAATTTCAATAGATTCATCCTGTTGAGAGAATGTTTCTAGTAACTATTCAGTGGCCATTTCAAAGTCCATGTCATGTTGGGAGGACGAGGATGGGCTTTCAGATGCCTCAGTAAATGTTCTCCTTTTCTTGGGTGGAGGCAGAGCTGAGGGTTCATTCACATCCACTAACAAACTACTTCCTACTAACCTTCTAGGCAACATTTTAGACAGTGGGGGAGAGGTTGAGATAGGTTGTGACTCTGTGTTTGGCTCTATGACCTGGGATTGAAGCTGTGGTTCTACAACTTCATGGTTAGTCCTATCAACCACTGGGGGTCTTTCAACAGAAGTAGAAATAGGTTGAGTTTGAGGAATTACTACCTGTAGAGGAAGAGCATCTGATGTTTGAGCCTGGGTGGTTTGATCCACTGGAGGTTGAGCTTGCTGTTCATGACCGGGAAGATTGAAGATAGGTAAAGGAATATAAGTGGCCATGAAAGCAGATACAAGTACTGGAACTTGCATGAATTTGAAAGTTGTGTCTTGGCGGGTGTAAATCTTTTTGCTTACTGGAGGGGGTTCGGTTACTGGGGAGTTAGCAAAAAGGGCTTTATGCTCAGGTGAGAGAATATGTTCTGCTATGACCATGAGAAAACGAGCATAATAGCACGAGACCCTACGATTTGTAGAATGATCACGTAAAGCAGTAGTGAGACGTCTCAACAGAAAGGGTAAAAGTAGTTTGCCAAAATTGATCTTTTGATTGAAAACAACCGCAAGACCAATATACTGCAGAGTGGAAGTGATGTTATGAAAGTTGGATTTAGTGCAGTTGGCAAACACTTTAGAAAGGGTATCGAAAAAAATGTCCCATTCAGAAACCAAATTGGATTTAGACAACTTGGTTAAATTAATCACCCCCTGATAGTGAATAGCATGGAAAAAGTTTGAAATATCATTTTCAGAGGGCAAATTACAGAAATTGTCCATAGGAAAATTTAACGCTCGATTGACGACTGTTTCATCAACCACATACTGTGTGTTTGCCACGGTGAATGAAAAAGATTTAAAATCATCGGCCACAGTAGAGGTTGTGCAAATCAGTCTGAGCAGATCAATATTTAAAATCACATTTGATTTAATAGCAGAGCTAACAATCGAATGGTCATTTAAAAATCTAATCCACGGCTTAAATTTTTCTACATCACATTTATCTGAATTAAAATAACCAACAAGATTATGTGCGACAATTTGGAAATTGAGAGCCATTAAAAATTAATAAAACACACACTTTCAGAATTTTAAGAATTAAATTAAGAAAATTCGAATTAATTAAATTAATCTAACAATTCGAATTAAATCAATTATATTCGAAAAATTTAGAAAGAAATGTATCTCGTTAAAGTTCTTAACTCACAAAAGCAGATTTGAATAACGCACAAGACACTAAACAAAAATAAAAATAAAAATAAAAATACCCAAAATCAAACAAACACAAACTGATTTTTTTTTAACAAAAAAAAATCGACAGCACTTCTGTATGTATATACGTGTATGTATATAGCACATGAGTGATGATTTTTGTATGCTGAGTAAAAACTCGAGCAGTGAAGACAATGGAGATGGTTTTGAGTTTGATCGACTAGAGAGAGAGAGAGAGAAAAATAAGAGAGAGAGAATTTTAAGACTGTTGAAATTTTGAAGAAAAAAAACTGAATTGAATGAGAAAACAGAACAGGAAAAAGCATTAAGTAGACAATTGGTATGACAATTCGGGATAGTCTTACCGATTGTCATACCGCGCTAATGAGAAGACAAAAACAAAACAAAATAAACAAAAAATAGTAAAAATATATAACTGGTATGACAATCTGATAGTCATACCGATTGTCATACCAGTACAAAATAAAACATAAAATATCTGATATTAATTTTATTACTAACATGACAATCAATAGTCATACCAATTGTCTTGCCAGTTATAAAATTAAACTGATTTAAAAATAAACATGTATTTGTACTGGAATGACTTTCAGCAAGACAATTTCAATTGTCTTGCCGATTGTCATTCTAGTATAAACTAAATTTCATATTTATATAAATATACTGAAATGACTTTCAGCAAGACAATTTCAATTGTCTTTCCGATTGTCATTCAAGTATAAACTTAACACAAACACACAAATATATATATATATATATTTAATAATTAAAATAAAAAACTGTTTTTAACAAAAACAAATACAAACAGTTTTTAACAAAAAAACAGAACATATATATATATATAAACAAAATTACAGAATAGTACAATAAATACTAATATAGATATGGCAGAAAATATTTACACAAATAAAATATTTCAGAGATACTAATATTTTCAGTCCAAAAATAGATTTCTTTTGAATTTTAGCAAATAAAATTCATAGAAAAATAATTTTAGAGAAAATAAAATATTCTGAGACATTAAAATTAACAAGTTGAGTAAATAAATAAGATAAGATAATAAAAATTACATAGAAATAAGCAAGAAATTTTGGAAAATGATAAAATAAATTTGCAAATGAATTTTTCATTTATGAAAAATTTATTTGTAAATTCACTCAAGAACAGATTTCAGATATTCACAAGTTTAATCACTAAAGCTATTCAACATACCCAATTTACCAACTAATTTGGTAAATGTGGATTCATCAAGAGGTTTAGTGAAAATATCTGCTATTTGTTCTTCTGTTGGAACAAAAAATAGTTCAACAGTACCATTCATGACGTGTTCTCTAATAAAATGATACATGATGTCAATGTGCTTGGTCCTTGTATGCTGCACAGGGTTGTTGGTGATGGCTATTGCACTTGTATTGTCACATAGAATAGGTATTTTGTTCAATACAGAGCCATAGTCCCGTAGCTGATTCCTAATCCACAAGATCTGAGCGCAGCAGCTTCCAGCAGCAATATATTCAGCCTCGGCCGTTGAATTTGAAACTGTTTGCTGTTTCTTGCTGTACCATGAGACTAGTCTGCTACCTAGGAATTGACAACTCCCTGAGGTGCTTTTCCTATCAACAACACTTCCTGTGTAATCTGAATCTGTATATCCAACAAGGTTAAAACCAGATTCTTTAGGGTACCAAATACCTAGATTTGGTGTTCCCTTAAGATATCTTAAGATTCGTTTAACAGCGACGAGATGAATATCTCTAGGATCCACTTGGAACCTTGCACATAAGCATGTAGCATACATAATATCTGGTCTACTTGCAGTAAGATAGAGTAACGAGACAATCATACCTCTGTAGCTTGTGACATCTACCTTAATGGAGTTTTCACATGGTCCAAGCTTGACAGCTGTAGTTGACGGAGTCCTTGCTGATGCAGAATCCTCTAGATTGTACTTTTTGAGGAGTTCTTTGAGATACTTGGATTGACAAATAAAAGTTCCATCTAACCTTTGATTTACTTGTAATCCAAGAAAGAACTTCAGCTCTCCCATCATGCTCATTTCAAATTTGCTGTGCATTAACTTAGCAAATCTCTTACAGAGATTATCATTAGTAGACCCAAATATTATATCATCCACATAGACTTGGACTAATATAGTATCATTCTTATGCTTTTTAGAAAAGAGAGTTTTGTCTATGATACCTCTAATAAAGCTATTTTCAATAAGAAATTCAGAAAGAGTGTCATACCATTTTCTCGGAGACTGTTTGAGTCCATAGATAGCCTTGAACAGAAAGTAGACAAAATCCAAATGATCTGGATCTTCAAAACCAGGAGGTTGCTCTACAAATACCTCTTCATCCAGCTTTCCATTCAGAAAGGCACTCTTGACATCCATTTGATAAACTTTAAAGTTAGAGAATGCTGCAAATGCCAGAAATATCCTGATGGCCTCTAGTCTAGCCACTGGAGCATAGGTTTCATCATAATCAATGCCTTCAGCTTGAGAATACCCTTTAGCTACCAGTCTTGCTTTGTTTCTTGTAACCACACCATCTTCATCTAGTTTATTCCTGAATACCCACCTAGTACCAACATCTTTCTTGTGTGTAAGTCTAGGTACCAGTTTCCAGACTTGTTGATGTTCAAACTGATTGAGTTCATCTTGCATAGCAATCACCCAATCTGGATCAGTCAGTGCTTCCTCAATCTTCTTAGGTTCCATCTCAGAAAGAAATCCTGAGAACAGACACTCATTTTGAGTAGCACGTCTAGTTCTGACTCCAACATCTGGATCACCAATAATCAACTCAAAATGATGAGCTTTATTCCAGACAGTCTATCTTGGAAGATTTAATCTTGATGATTCACCTTGAAATTCATTGGGATGTTGTGTCCTACTAGTTGATCCTTCAGCATCTCCCCCTGAGTTATTGCCATGTTGACTTGAAGTTTCTCCGTCAGTAGCAGTGGTATCTCCATTGTTGCCAAAGTTTCCATCACCATTACCTTGAGTATCATCATGATTAACAGGTTCTTCACCAGCAACAACCTCAGGTTCTTGACCATGTTCTGATTCTGAATCTGACATATCATCAAACTTCAGTTTCTCAGAAGGATCTTCAGTTTGGATACTAGGGAGTTTAGTGTCATCAAATGTAACATTGACACTTTCAGTTACTTTATGTTGATCAATGATATACACTCTGTATGATCTTCTTCCATATCCAACAAAAATACCCTCATATGCCTTTGCCTCGAATTTACTACGACGATCATCTCCATCCTTGAGCACGAAGCATCTGGCACCAAATACATGAAAGTATTTGATAGAAGGTTTCTGTTCATTCAAAATCTCATAAGGAGTTTTCATGAAGTCTTTGTTGATTAGAGTTCGATTCTGAGTATAACATGCAGTATTGACAACTTCAGCCCAAAAGTACATTGGAAGACCTGATTCACTTAACATCGTTCTTGCAGCTTCAATCAATGTACGATTCTTTCTTTCTACCACTCCATTTTACTGAGGGGTTCTAGGAGCTGAAAATTGTCTGGTAATCCCTTTGTCTGTACAGAATCCATTGAGAAGTGAATTCTTGAATTCTGTTCCATTATCTGACCTTATTACTCTAACAGGGACATTAGAATCTAACTCGATCAACTTGATATGATCAATCACAACTTATGGTGTTTCATCCTTAGAGTGAAGGAATAAAACCCACGTATACTTGGAATAGTCATCAACTATCACAAGACAGTAACACTTCTTTGACATCGAAAGGACATTAACTGGTCCAAATAAATCCATGTGCAATAATTGCAGAACACCAGTTATGGAAGATTTGTCAGTGCCTCTGTGACTTGCTTTCTTTGACTTTCCTTTCTGGCAAGCCTTACATAGTCCTTCTGGGGAGAATTCCAGCTGAGGCAGACCTCTGACCAATTCTCTTTTGACAAGAGAATTCATTGTTTTGAAATTGAGATGAGAAAGTCTCTTGTGCCATAGCCAACTCTCATCTGACGATGCCTTTGCATAGAAACAATTGACTTCAGGATTGCTTCCAGAGTTCATGTCAGCTACGAACAGATTTCCTTTCCGGATTCCCATCAAGGAGGGTTTTTCATTTTTCTTGTACAGAATCTGACACTTCAGCTTGTCGAATAAAACATTGTAGCCGTTGTCACAGAACTGACTAATGCTAAGCAGATTGTGTTCAAGTCCTTGCACAACATACACATTTTCAATGATAACATTTCCAGCTAGCAAACAGCCATATCCCTCCGTTAAACCTTTGCTGTTATCTCCAAAGGTAACCACTGGGCCAGCTTTCTCAACCACATTTGATAGCAGGGCTCTATCTCCGGTCATATGTCTTGACGATCCGCTGTCAAGAATCCACACTACCGGTTGTACCTGTTTAATGCCCTGCAATACAAATGGATTAGACCTTCTTCGGAACCCAAGCTTGGCTGGGTCCGGCATACTTGTAAAATTGGCCTTTATCAGGCAAAACAACATTCTTAATTTTAATGTTCTCAACTTTCTCAATGACTGGACATTTGACCTTGTGAACAGCCTTGACAAATTTCTGTTTAGGCTTAGGAACAAATGTCTCCTTTCTAGCTTTAGGAGGACTAGCAGTCTTAGACCTATCATGCTTTCTATTATTCACATGCTGATGAGGAGTAGTCTTATCACTAGAAACATGCTTACCATTAAAATAAGCATACATCAAATTAAAAGCACAAGACATAAAATCAGGAACACCACATGCTTTATGAGAGGGATTAACAATAGGCAACTTATACATGGTAGACATGGCATTTGTGTTATTCAACTCATGTGTGTCTGAGTTAGTCTCAGTTGCTTTCACAACTTTGACTGGAACCTTTGACACACTTGACTTGGAGACAGCTTTCTCATTAGCATGATCTTCAGCACGGATTTCTTCTTGAATAATAAATGAGGTCTTATCAAATGGTTCAGCAATTGATTCTTTATAGAGGGGTTCATCAACACCCTTAAGCACATGTGGTACTTCCCTGCCTTTAGCACAGACATGAGGAGGGGAGTTTATGCCTAATTTTCTAATAGCAACATTGTAATCATAACCTATTCCAGATGTTTGATTAACAGCTTGCTTATTGTAAAACTCTTTGGACTTCGAACAAGAATTAAAGTAAGCTTTAACCTTAGCCTCAAGACCGGTGATCTTGTCTTTGAGAATAGTTTCGAGTTGTCTATAACAGTCAACTCTATTCTCTAGAAAAGATACTTGTTCTTTTAATTTATCTTGATTAATGTGCACAAGTCTTAATTCATTGACCTCTTTCTCAAGGTCTTTGATTTGTTGATTTAACAATTCATTATCACGACGAGCACAATCTAAGGAACCTCCTAGATGATAAACTAATTCAGCATCAGTAAATTTTACCTCTTTTCTTGACGACGAGGTGTTTGCATCACTAGCCATGAGAGCAAGATTCCCAATTTCTTCATCTTCACTGTCAGTATCATCCCAGCTTCTTCCCTTTTCCAGGTAAGCCCTTTCAGATTTACTCTTCTGATTAGAATTGTAAGAGTTCTTCCTAACTTGTTTTGGCTTCCTGCATTCTGTGGCAAAGTGTCTTAACTCATTGCAGTTGAAGCATCGAATGGTGCTTCGATCAACCATCCCTGTTTTGTACCCACCACTGCTGGTGTTAGAGGATGAAGATCCACCTTTCTGGAATCTGTTGTAGTTGGACTTGTACTTGAACTTGGGATTCCTTTTGAATCTGACATTTGAGAATCTCTTGACAATCAGGGCCATTGACTCATCCTCCAATTGCTCCAGTTCTTCCAAGGAATAAAAATCATCTCCTGATTGATTTGTAATAGGAGGATCAAATTCTGCTACTATCACATTTTCTTCAACCTTGAAAGACTGTACCATTCTTTCTGACTGTTGAGATTGTTGTTGATATTGTGGTTGTTGTTGTTGTTCATCAGCTACTAGAGCAGTAGACGTGCTGACCACTCTTCCTTTCCCGTAAACTTCCTTCTGCTGAATCTGCTCCAACTCATAAGTCTTTAACACACCAGAGAGCCTTTCCAAAGAAATCTCACTCAGATCTCTTGCTTCTCTTATGGCAGTGATTCTATGTTCGAGATGAGTTGGCAGTGTTAAAAGGAACTTTTTGTTGACCTCCCTGATGGAATAGTATTTACCATTAATGTTCAGGTTGTTGATCAATGCATTATACCTCTCAAACACTTCAGTGATTCCTTCTCCTGGATTGGATTTAAAGTATTCATACTCAGAGGTTAGGATTTCTAACTTGTTCTCCCTAACTTCCTCCGTGCCTTCATTAATAACCTCAATAGTTTCCCAGATATGTTTGGAATCTTTACAGTTCATCACATGTCTATTCATCAAGGGATCAAGGGAATCTACTAAAATTAATTGAAGGCTAGCATCCAGGGAGGCTTCTTCTTTTTCAGCAGGAGAAAAATCCTCAGGATCTTTCACATAAGTTCTTGCTTTGGTAATCACCACATCATTTTCTATTACCTCTGGTTCAATAACCATCGGAATTTTAGGACCCTTCTTTAACACTTCCAGATATTTGGAATTTGCAACTTGTAAAAACAATAGCATCTTCTTCTTCCATATAACATAATTTTCTTTATCGAATAGTGGAATTTTAACCGTTCCAACTTTTTGTGTAGTCATTATGAATTTTTGAGTAAATAAAAATTCAAGGAGTGAAAGAAACACAAAAGTCTAGGATCTTGATTTGTACGTTAATCAGAAGGCTCTGATACCAATTGTTAGGTCTCAATATGTTTGTAGAAGGGGGGTTGAATACAAACAATACCGTTTAATCGAATAAAATGCGGAATAAAAAAAGTGAAACAAAATTCTAGTTAAATAAAATTATTATTAAACTTGAAAGGTGTTACAACAACGGTATCGTTTACAAGGGATTAATCTCAAATCAATTATTACAGATCTAGAATAAATTCGACATGAACTTTTTCTATTTTTGCAATAAAAAGATCAAATGCTAAAAGCGATTTGAGATTAAGTTCTAGGGATTTCGATCCGCTAGATAGTTACACAAGAACAAGAAAAGTATTTCTAGTAGATTGGATTTAACAATAAATACTAGAAATAAATGATCTGTGAATTTGCAATAATTTCTCTGCAGGTTTCTTTTGTTCTGTGTTCTGCTTTGATATTCAATACTCTGCTCTGTTTTAAATGATCTGCTTCTGTTTCTTTTTATCAATCAACTTGTGAGAAAAGAGCTGACATGACAATCCAATTACCCCAACAAGACTTTCGGTAGAACTATCCTTAGAACTAACAAGACTTTCGGTAGAACTATCCTTAGAACTAACAAGACTTTCAGTAGAACTATCCTTAGAACTAACAAGACTTTCGGTATGACTATTGATTGTCATACCGATTGTCATATTAGTACAAAAGATTGTCTTTCTGAATTAAAACAGATTTTAATCAAATAATAATTCTGAATTAATTAATCAATTAATTCAATTAATCAATAAATTAATCTTTGCAGATTTAATTTATTTTCTTAATTAAATTATATGGCTTAATTAATTAATAGAGAATTAATACCAATCTTGAGCAGCACCATTCTTCTGAAAACCTTCTGAAAATCACTGTCAATTACGAATCAATTCCACCACTTGAATGTTGACACTCGATGTACTGTCTGGTTCATGAATGACTAACTTTCGTGACGTTTCTTCATGACTTGACCTTGATACTCTTGATTTTCTTCAGACTAGATCCTTGTAATTAATTGATACCCTGACGAGATCTCTGTCACTTGATTAAATCCACAATCTTGATTTATATCACTGAGGCTTGATCAATTTCTTGAGCTTCTTCCAGTGAATTAAGTCATCAAGTCTGTAGAAGAACAATATTGCTTAATCCATTGACATATGTTACTCTGAGAGATCTCTCTGATGATAGAACCACTATTTACTTGTTACATCCTTATTTGAGTTGAGTTAAATCCTTGAATAAACAAATAGGCTATGACATATGCCTTTCAAGCCACTACACAAATTTCTTTCCCATTCCTGAAAATCTTAGCAATCCTCCTTTTAGAAGCTGAATCAGCTGGATTTTTATAGAAGGCAATTGATCTTGACAGAAGCTTCTTCTCATCAGGCTTGGGTGTCTCATACACAGTGTCCAAGGGGTTCTTCAAAGATGATTTTGAGTAGTTTGCCCTTGGTTTAAGAATCATTTCAGCCTTTGAAGACTTGATGCAGGAAGATTGTCCTCTCTCCAGATAGTTTATGCTCATCTCATTCATACTAATTTGCTTGACTTGAGAGTGATGGATGGATGACTTAACTGGCTCCTTGACAAGTTCAAACTTCTTCTGTATCTCCTCATCAATCTTCTCCCAGTTGACCAAACTCAACTTTTCTTTCTCAACAACTTTCAAGTTGGTTGCTGCTGCTTGAATCAGATCTATACCATCTGTGACTGGTAGCTTTGAGATAGTAATTGAAGGCACAATTACTTTACTGATTTGTATCTGAAGCTTCTCCCCCTCAATTGGTCCTTTATCCCCCTTTTTGTTATCATCAAGTTGAGTTGTGGAGGGGGTTTGAGTTGCCACCAGTTTTTGAAGTAGATCAGTCTGTTGGGCTTGATGGAGATGAATGGCAGTCAAAGATGCTTCCATAGCTGACACTCTTGTATCCAAGGATTCTATCTTGGTTGCAAGATCAGAATTTTTTCTTAATTGCCTCTTGATGTCAATCATTGCAGTGTCTGGAAGTTTAGAGTCTATTTTATCTAAAATGGCCTTCTTCATCTCTTCAATATCACCCTTCATGGTGTTCACATCTCTAGCATGTTGGAAGCCCTGGATTTGCTGAAGTTGCAGGGAGGCTAGATGTGCCTGAAGGAGCTTCTTGGTGCTAGAATTGGTAGTGGTTTGAAGAGCAGTGTGAGTTTGATTAATTAACTGGATCAGGGTTGTCTTGAAGTAATGCTCATCACAGTGCTTTGAGAATGCCCATGATGGCATACCTGACCTTGAGCTTGAGCCTACTTCTCCCCCTATGTCCATTGCTTCATCTTCACTATCCCCACTCCCATCTCCAAAGAAATCAGCTGAACCCCTAGTCTCATAGTCCACATCACCAGCGGTAGAAGGCAAAGCTGTGATAGCATCCATAGCCCTTTGCATAGACTGGGTGGTATGCACCAGATTGAGCATCCTTTCTGCATTGTCATTGCCCTGTTCAACTAGAATTTGATAAGCTGGAATAGGGTGAGTAAATGACTCAGCATCAAGAGAAGTAGAATCTATAACAGCTTTAGGATGCTGTGATAGTCCTTCCCTGTCTGCATCCTGGACATTCATTGACTCACTAGCAATGACATCCATCCTTATTGCTCCAGTACCTGCATTTCTCTCATTTTCTCTCTTTTGTTGCATCAGGGTCTCACCCTGGCTCCCCACCCTCACACCCTCACCTTCACCTACTAAGGTGGGACTCCTCTCACTCCCTTTTTCCAATCCTGAAGAAATGGATTGCAGATTTTCACACATTTCCTCTCCTTTTTCCTGAGAGCAACCCAGACTCTCACTCAAAACACTCTTCTCTCTCAATCCTAAGAGTGACTGTACAACCACTAAATCTTCTGCACTTGAAAGAATTGAAGTTTGAAGCTGTGCAGAGATACTCGACGGATGAGTGATACCCATCGAGTGAGTGGTTTTGCTATCCGACGGATAACTACTGTTAGGCTTATCCGTCGGGATACAATCACTACTCGATGGATGAGCAATATCCGTCGAGAGAGTAGAAATGAATGAGCTGGGAATAGAAACTATTGTTGACTCTATGCTGATTGAAGATATTTGAGGCACATATGACACAACAGTTCCTGAAAGAATTGGCAAGTGAGCCAACAAATCATCTAAAAGATGATGCTCACTTGTACTAGATTTTGGCTTCCCCAACAGAGTTAAAGAAGGGGAATCAGGAATTGATGCGTTTATCATATCCACATCCAGAGAATTTGTTGGTGAGTATGGTGTTTGAGGTGCTTCTATAACTAGAGATTTTGGCTGTGACTCCACATTTATTGGAGCCACATCAAGCTGAATTTGTGAAGGTGCAGTGACTGTGTCTTTAGCACCAGTTTGCACAGTGTGTGTACCCTGTGCATCCCCAGAGGTTTTTGATTTCTTCTTTCTAGCATAAGTTTGGGGTGAGCTTGTGTCCCTAACCCTCTTGGCCTGTGCTCTTGGTTGAGAGCTTTGTTCAATAGCTACATCCTTTTGGGAGGATGCAACTAGAAATGAGCTTTTGTCCTTTTTAAGCACTGCAGTTTGTTGGGAAACTGCAGTGTGGCTAGGCTGGGATTCACTCAACTCTCCAACCTTATTCTTGGGGTTTCTTTTATGTTCACCCCTTCCCTCACCTAACTTACCCTCCTTCACACTCCCCTATTTGGTTTTAGTGGATTTTTCAACTAGCATCTTTTGGGAGATACCAGAGGGGGCTTTCTTTGATTTGGATTTTGAAATAATAGTAGGTTTGGCAGCTTTGGTAGGCAACTGTTTGGTCATTGGCACAGCTGCCATAGCTACTCTGGAACTCAAAGAAATTATGGAGGTTGGAATAGTTGTAGGGATGGATAAAATTACCTCACTTACCTGAGGTACTTGCATTACAGGAAAGTAGAACATTAACACATCCTTGTGATGATTGCCCTGTTCAAATCTGCAATGAGCCTTATCTCTTAAACCCAACAATCCAGTTTTTTGTTTGGGTTCTCAAGCATAATCTCTTCACAGAGGTGGTTTGCCAATAACATAAGAAATCTAGCATAATACACATTTTTACCTCTTTTATTTAACTCCCCTAATTTAAAACCTAACTCAAACAAGACAAGATCACTGAAATTATAAAATTTATCTGTAACTAGCATGTATAACATGTTAAGCATGGAAATATTCACTGAATCAAAATTACTGATCTTTCCTGAGAAAACCTTTGTAACTACATCACACAAGAAACTCCACTCTTTTCTAAGACCCATTCTCCTAATATCACTCAGTTTAGAAGTAGGAAGTGCATAGTGCATGGAATTTAGCATATTGACTATATCAGTGTCAGTGTGTGGTGAAGTCATATTGTTATCAGGAATTTTGAAACATGCTTTTATCACATCACTATTTATACAGAATTCTTTACCTTTAATGGTTAGAGTGATGGTCTTATCTGTAGAGTTATAGGTACCAGTGGTCCACATCTCTTCAACAACTTCACAGAAGATTGTGGGTGATTCCAGCATGGCATAATTGAGCTTGCAATTCTTCACAAAGTCCATCATCTTGTGATAGTCATCCGATTGCTGAATACCCTTGTTCACTAATGCAGTGAAATTGTTCTTCTCATAAATGAACCCAGTTTGAGACATAATCTTTACAACAGGTGCCATTGTTAGAGAATAAGAGCTTGAAGAGAAAGAGAGTAAGTGCTTTGAGAGAGAATGAAATTAGAGCAGTCGAATTGAGAATGATAAAAGAAAAGCAATTGCAATGAAATAAGCTTTTATTCTATCTCAAAAATAACTGATAAAAATAATAACGTAAAATAAAGTAACCAATAGAAATTTCCTAAAATAGCCGTTTAAAAATAAACTGTAAAAATTCCCCCCATTATCCATCGTGTTATGCTTACAAACTGTAAGTATACTCGATGGATAATGTACAGGGAATTAACGGCTGAGATTAAGACAATTTGACGGATGATGATAAACTGTTATCCGTCGAGACATAAAATATTCCAGAAAAGCAATTAATTTTTATTAGCAAATTGTATTTCGACGGATGACCAAACTCGATGAATAAGGGGTATCCGTCGAGATGTAAATTTTGACTTAGTTAAAATTTCATCCAAGACTGAAAAATCAATTAAATTTCTGGCTGCATTCCAACTTGCAAATTAACTCAGATAGATTTAAGAGTAATAAAGCATACCTAACTCACTTACCAACCTTGAAAAGGTGTGGCTTGGTAAAGATATCTGCAAGCTGCTTCTCACTGGGAACAAAATGTAGTTCCACAATACCATTCATTACATGTTCCCTTATGAAATGGTACTTGATATCTATGTGCTTTGTCCTTGAATGTTGTACTGGATTTTCAGTGATGGCAATTGCACTTGTGTTATCACCGAAAAAAGGAATCCTCTCAACTTGCAAACCATAGTCTAGCAATTGATTTCTCATCCATAAAATCTGTGCACAGCAACTGCCAGTAGCAATATATTCAGCTTCAGCTGTAGAAGTAGAAACTGAATTTTGCTTTTTACTGAACCAGGACACAAGCTTGTTTCCTAGAAATTAACAGGTTCCTGTTGTACTCTTTCTATCAATTCTATAACCTACATAATCTGCATCTGAATAACCAGTTAGATCAAAACCAGAATCTCTAGGGTACCAAATGCCAAGGTTTGGTGTTCCCTTGAGATATCTGAAAATTCTCTTAATAGCTATTAAGTGAGATTCTTTAGGATCAGCCTGAAATCTAGCACATAAACATGTAGCAAACATTATATCTGGCCTACTAGCTGTTAAGTACGGAAGTGAGCCAACCATGCCTCTATAACTTGAAATATCCACAGACTTTTTAGTAGTGTTTAATTCAAGCTTAGTTGCAGTGGCCATGGGAGTTTTTACAGATGTGCAATCCATTAGATCAAACTTCTTAAAAGATCAAAAATATATTTAGTTTGTTTAATGAATATTCCATCACTAACTTGCTTAACTTGTAAGCCAAGAAAGTAAGTTAGTTCTCGCATCATACTTATTTCATACTTACTTTGCATCAATTTGGCAAACTTTTTGCAAAGTTTCTCATCCGTAGAGCCAAAAATAATATCATCTACATAAATTTGAACAAGTATACTAGAACCATTAACATTTTTGAAAAATAAAGTTTTATCTACAGTAGCTCTTGTGAAGTGATTTTCCAAAAGGAACTTTGATAAAGTGTCATACCAGGCTCTAAGTGCTTGCTTCAGTCCATAAAGTGCTTTCAAAAGATAATAGACATGTTCTGGAAAATTTGGAACTTCAAAACCAGGAGGTTGACTGACATAAACTTCTTCCTCCAAATCTCCATTCAGAAAGGCACTTTTGACATCCATTTGATAGACTTTGAAATTGGCATGGGCTACATAGGCTAAGAAGATTCTGATGGCTTCAAGTCTTGCCACAGGAGCAAATGTTTCATCAAAATCTATTCATTCTTGCTGACAATAGCCCTTAGCAACCAATCTAGCTTTTTTCCTGACAACTATGTCATTTTCATCCATCTTGTTTCTGAATACCCACTTGGTGTCTATTGGATTCTTTCCTTTAGGCTTGGGCACTAGCTTCCATACATTATTCCTTTTAAATTGGTTTAGCTCCTCCTGCATAGCTAAAATCCAATCAGGATCCAACAAATCTTCTTCTACCTTCTTTGGTTCTTCCTTGGAAAGAAAGCTGCTGTATAGACATTCTTCCTGAGTTGCTCTTCTTGTTTGAACTCTAGAAGAAACATCACCAATAATAAGCTCAAAGGGGTGATCTTTTGTCCATTTCCTTTGTTGAGGTGGATTAGCTCTAGATGAAGAAACCTCATTGTTGTCTTGATATGTGATTGAGTTTTGATTGTTAGAAGCTACCCCTGAGTTTGTGGATCTTTGATTTGAGAAAGGGGAACTTTCTATAGGTGATCTATCTTGACTTCCTGCTCCTTTTGATAACTCGACGGATGGTGAATTTTAAGTTCCGATGGATGAATCTGGTTGTCTCCCGACGGATAACACAGATTGCCTTCCGACGGATGAAGCATTATGCAACTCGACGAATGTTGAGTTTTGTGCTTCATTGGAGGTAGATTTATCTGCATTATCCAAAGATACATTCTCTTGATCACTTTCATCATCACTGTCATCACTAACCATTTCCACATTATCGAATTTGAGGCTCTCATGGTAATCTCCATCTTTCAGTCCTTCAATCTTTTTATCATCAAACACAACATGTATTGATTCCACAACAATGTTGGTTCTTAGATTGTAGACTCTATATGCTTTACCAACAGCATATCCAACGAAAATTCCTTCATCTGCTTTAGCATCAAACTTCCCATTTTGATCAGTTTGATTTCTCAGAATATAGAAAGTTTAGAGTTAGCTTCTTGTTCTTGAACAATTGATAGGGAGTCATGCATCTTGCTTGATTAATAAGAGAAATATTCTGAGTGTAACATGCAGTATTTACAGCTTCAGCCCAAAAATATGTTGGTAACTTAGATTCTTCAGGCATTGTCCATGCAGCTTCAATAAGTGATTTGTTCTTCCTTTCCACTACTCCATTCTGTTGTGGAGTCCTTGCTGCTGAAAACTCATGCAGAATCCCATTTTCCTCACAAAATGCTCTCATGGTGAGGGAAAAGATGGATCAAATCATCCCTTCTCAGACTGAGATCAAGAAGCAATTCAAAACCTTTCCAGAACAAATGTTAAGGTATGATCTGAGTGGGGTGGAAAAGAGTGTCACACGGCTGAAGGAATCCTTTGTAACTTTACACAAGGTAGTTCAAGATCACATCACAAACTCTAATGACACAAGGTGGAAGCTGGATCAAATGCACATTGCAAGATACATTCCTTCCCCTTTGGTTATTGATTAAATACAGAAGCATGTGCAAGCTTTATTTCAACCATCTACTACTATCTCTACTTCAGGCTCATCTACTCAAGACATTCAAGATCTCAAGGCACAGGTTGCTTCTCTAGAGACCTCAAATGCTTCTTTAAATGCTCAAGTCCAGGCTTCGACTTCTCTAGTAAAGAGTCAACAATCAGATATCAAAACCTTGGTGAACTCTCACAAGCATCTCCACATGCAGAATTCTGTTGATTTGGGAGCCATCATGGGGAAACTCAAAATACCACTGCCCTCACTACCTGAAGAGATAAGGCCAGAATTACCAACTCCTCTATTCATGCCTGTCACCAAGACTAAGGGGGGATTGAGGCTAGGATTCAACAATCCAGGGATGCTAAATCTAAGTCTTAAGAGCCTATTCAGGTTGGCCAAATCTCTTCACAAACTCAACAAGTCCCAGATGTAGGAAAAGAAAGACTCATCAAGGCTGCAGAAGGACCAAATCAAGATCAAGAATTCAGTAAACTTTTTGCAGTCTTGAGAATGTCTCTTCAAAATAACTTCATCACATACAAGAGAGCATTGGCCAAGACTATCAACTCTTTCAAGGTAGTAGTGGTGAATGTTGAGGACTATCTATAGAAGAGAATTTTTGTTAACATCATTGATAGTGGTGTAGATAGATGCCTTCAAGTCTCTCTCTCAAATCTCAGAACTCTAAGGGCATCTAAGCTAGATGTTGTGATTGACAAAGTTCATTGAGTCATCACAGAGGACACTCATCTTCTTAATGAGCTAAAAAATGCACAGATAACAGCTTTTCCTGAAGCCTATCTATATCCAAGCAAGGGAGTGTCCTACATCTGCTCACAGAGCAAGAAGAACAAAATCCTCAATGTTCCCAAAAATTGTGTGAGATGGAATATGAGACTGATCATGAATATTCAATATGACTTAAAATATAAGAAGAAAAAGAAAATTGAAGATGAAGAAATGATCGGGATCCTTGAAAGGTATCTTGTGAATGCTGACATCATGTTGCCACCCACTCAGTTCAATCTAAGAAATGACAAGGATGATGATGAGCAAAAGCATGATGAACAAAAACCTTTTGGCTCAAATCCAAGTCAATCATTAAGAGCAACTAGTAGCAAGGATAAGAAGTAGGATGAGAAGAAGGATGGTGACAAGAAAATAGGAGAAGAAAGGAGAAGAAAGAAAAGGCAAGATGGCTCGGAACCACTACAAACCCTAAAAATCCAAATTAACCCATCTCAACCCTATGTGCCAACAAACTCAAACATCAAACCACCTCAAATATCTAAGCCTAAATTCCTATACAAATAAACTGCTAACACCTTTCTGAAAATACCAATCACCTCAAGCCAAACATTTCTCAAGAAAATCACAAACCTACCTTCTGTCAAGCCATCACTCAAAATTCACTACAAGTCTATTGGGAGGAAACCTAAGAAAGCTAAGCATACTGAAAAGTATAAGTTACTGAGAGAGCCATATGGAATTGTTTAAAGCATGGTGATTTTCTACCTCTAAGCTGGTGCAGCTCAGATGAAGACTACTTTCAACAATTAGCTGAGGAGAGTCAGAGTTTGGTCTTTCACATTTCTTGGATGCAACTTAATGGATACATTTTCACCCACAGAAATCAAAAGAGTGATAAGTTTATTGAAGGATAAGGATACTGCTACAAGAGCATGGAGATCTGTTTTGGCTAAATGGCTGATAGTAAGGGAGGAAAGAAGAGCAAGGAATAAGGCTGAATATGAGGAGAGGATAAGGAAGTATGATGAGGAGATTGAAATGTATATTAAAAGATCAGAAGAACTCAAGGCAAAAGGAATGAGCAGAATTTCCAAGGATGAAAAATTTCTAAATGTCAAAGCTGGCACATTCATAAAATTTAAGATTGATTTTCTGGATAATTATCCAAAGGATGACAGACTTAAACTTGTAGAAGCTCTAAAAGGGACACCAATCATAGAGGAACTTGAAATTTTTGTTTACTTAAAGGACCTCATTAGAGAAGAAACAAAACCAGAAACAGTCTGTGTCTGATGCATGTAACTATCTAAACTCAAGAAATCACCTAATGTATAAATGTTGTAATTGTGTCAATTTTTATGTATTAGTCTTATTTTCCATTGTAGCTTGGGGTTAGTCTTGTTAATAGGCATAAATTTGTGTTAAGAAATCGTCTCACAAATTGGGGAAGATTGTTATGCAAGACATGCCTATATAATAACAAGACTAAGTCAAATTGACAACCCTAAGTAAGTTGTATGGTAGTCTATGTTTGCATTGTGTATTGTAACACTCAAGTTTGTAAAAATGTTCAAGCGGAGACTGGAGTCTTTTTCTGTAAACAGTATCAAGCCAAAGAATTTTATTTGGAAGAAGATTAAGAAGATCATGCCTCAGAAGAATTGTGAAGAAGCTTGGAGTTATATAAATCTGTTTTGGGAAAAATATTCTAAGTCAAGTTCTCTACAAGTCACAGATTAACTATTATAGAGAAGTCATTCGAGAACTCCAGAATGACTTATCAACAAGTCAGGAAAAGCTACTAGAGAACTCAGAGATATCGACAAACCAATTTGAAGATGTGAAGATTGGAAATATCGACAAGTCATTTCTTCACTAGAGAACTCTGAGATATCGATAAGTCTATTTGTCATTAGATAACTCAGAGTTATTGATAAGCCAAAGTGAAGACATGAAGATGTGAGATCTCGACAAGCCAAATTCTCTTATAGAGAACTCAGAGACTTTGATAAGTCAAAACAACTATAGAGAGATTAGAGATCTTGATAAATAAATATACTTATCGAGATGTCAAGTTCTCTATATACAAAACTATAGATCTCGAGGCAAAACTCAAAGTACAAAGTGCAGACCAGTTTAATATTCAGGATTATCAATCAATAAACAATCCAACCAGTTGGATTGACAAGTCTACAAAAAGCAGCTTGAAGCGTACAAGATAAAGGCCAAGATTAACTGACAAAGCAAAGTCACAGGCGTGCAAGATTATCAAAGATACACTAAGCCATAAATAGAAAGATTTGGTTATCCAAAAATAGGGTTTAGTACATGTTGTTGCATGCTGTGTAATAACCAGTGTTTATTTTTTATAAAGTAAACACTGGATGCTTTGTTTAGTTGTAACAATTTAAATCAAAAATTTTGTATTCTCTTAAGGAAGAAGCTAAGCTCTTTATTAACAAAGAGCCTAGAAATTTTGTAGCAAGACATTCTTAATTTTAATATAAAATTAAGTAAGTTTTGAAAGATCTGTGTTCACTATTGTCTTATGTTTAATTTCAGTATTAACATATTTCACTAAAAGGTTTAATTTACTTTGTTCAACACCTTAAACAAATCAAGAAAAGCATAAAAATACTAAAACACATTCACCCCCCTATGTGTTATTCATTACCTAACAATATGCCTACGTGCTATGTGATACTGCTATCTATTTAACTATTTCCAATGACATGATTAGATATAAACGATTGGGTAGATGTTGCGACGTATAGTTACGTCAGTTGAGTTTTGTTTTATAATTGAAATAAAACTTTTGGTTTATAGAATTGAGAGTCTAGGCATGCAGTCAGGGGTTAGATAAATTGGTAGCCAGCAATTTTAAGCTGAGGTTTTAGTGAGAAGTTATTGTGCATACCAGGAAAGTACCCCTTTTCTATTCTAAATTCAGAATAAATTAATGTTTTATATACACAAAATATTAGAATTATTGATAAATATTCTTGAAATGCAATATATGCAGACAGTCAATGATTTGTTGAAATCCTTTTATTATAGTAATTATTCTGCTAGAACGAATCTTCCAATTCATAGATAGTAAATAACTATGATATCCACATATATTCTATACAATGAAACTTTGTTCTGTGATTAGCGAATAACTATTTATTCTAATTATCTCGCCATCAGTTGTTGTGGTTAATCCAGATCATGTGAAATGAGGAGTTGAATTGATAAGGATGTCTCCATTGATAAAACTCCTTTAATAAAAATGTTTTATGGATTCGTTACTGGTTAGCATAAGACACCGGTACAACGTGAGATATTATATGAAAATGTAATATCTTGCCAGGTGAATATATGCCTTTTGGGATGACCTATATTTACGATATGACTGCGGGATATCAGTGCTATTTCGGGACAGATTATCAAGAACATCATATTGTATAATTGAGTTTATTTAAAATGTTTCTTAGATTCAAAATAAGAGAGCAAGAAGGTTTCATCAAGGGTTAAAATCTTGGATTCAAAATAGAGCGGATATGTTTGAGCTGACTTCCTATGTTGCGATTGTCCAAAAGGCTATGTTTATTAAGAGTGGAAGTGAAACATCCTAAAGAGATAGGGCCGGGAAGAAAAGGAAGACGGAGACCTCAAGGCAGGTTAAAAGCAAGGTTATTTTGAGGGCCATTTCAATAGAAGGCCAAAGTTTCAAGGTAACAGAAATGTGGGATTTAAAAGACCACAACCTGGGAATGGGGGACAAGATAGTCATTTTCAGAATCCAAATCAGCAGAAGTCCAATCATCCACCAATTCCAGATCGCAGAAGATATGGTAGGAAGCATCATGGACCTTGCAAGGCTAACGCTATTTGCTACAAATGTAATATGAAAGGACATCATGCCTATGAGTGCGGTACTAGATTCCAAAAGTTACATATTTCCAATGTGGGAAGATAAGGCATTATGCTAACAACTATAAAGAGCCAGCTCTAGTGGCAAATGTGAAGGGATTTATTGCATACAAGGAAGCATGAATAATAATTTTTTTTGCATAAAACCCTCATTAATCGCATACGATTTGTGAATATAATTATACATCGAATACTAACCTTTAAAAGCGATCCAAGGATGAAGAATAGAGACTCCTAGAAGCTGCTTCTCAATGTGTGAAGCACTCTATGGTATTCACCAAGAGATCGGATCGTCGGATTGAGGAAGAATGGTGTAGAGCGAATTATGGTTGCCTCCCTCTTCAAACTCTTTAGAAAATTAAGGTTGCACTAATAGGGATTATAATAGTGTATTTATAGAAAAAATTTCCGGATGAAATTTTTCCATAAAATAATATAATTATTAACCCCATGTTTTGTTTAATCTCATTAATCCATTAATTAATAATTAAAATCTCTCTTTAATCATAAATTCTTTTCTAAACTCTTTAGAAAATAATTCTCTCCATAATTTAATTTCAAAAATTAAATTCTTAATTAATAATATTAAGAAAGCATCTTAATTATTTTTTAATAAATTAAATAATATTTCTTTAATTATAAAAACTGCTAATCAATTATTTATTTCATAAATTAATAATGACCAGCTATTATCAATTTAACTCATCCACCAATAAATCATTCTCTTTATAGCGTGACCCTGTAGGTTCAATATTAAAGCTGGTAATAGAAATAAATAATAATAAAACCATTTTATTATTATTTATATAAATTCTTTAACTCATTAAATATAATTACTAAATTAATCATATTTATTCTAGATTGTGAGGGATACTTCTCCATATATCGTGACTATCCGGATAATATGAATTCACCACTTAGAATACCAAGAACCTATAAAGTGAATAGATATCATATAATAAAATCCTTCTGCCCTACAATGTCCCAACTATAAATAAGGCATGGATCTCGTGCCAAGCCTATCTAATTTAATCTTATGTTTTCCTCTTCACTATGCCTAGTTCTGTCTAATGCAAATTAGAAACTTCTTTCTAATTTCATTCACTCTGGCCAGAGATTCCTGAACTAGCATAAGTGAAATAGCATAGGACATTCTTTTCTTTCACTCAAAGGAGCAGATCCTTTATTGATCATTCACTATCTTCGTGTACAAATTCTTACACCCAGAAGAGCCCTTATTATTGTCCCTAGAGACTAAGAACTAAACTAAAGTATAGTTTGGTGTACACAAGATGATTATGATGACCTCAAGTCTAAGGACACTTGTACAACTATCACTATGTGAACAACTACTGACACGTGAGTGAACTACATCAGTTGTTCAGCTGTGCGAATGATGTTCAGTGAACTTATTCTATAATAAGCACCTACATACTATCTATAGTGTCACCACACAAATGTCTATGAGAACAAATATCCTTTATAATGAAGTAAACATAGTATGTACCGATCTTTGCGGATTACTAATTACCAGTTAGTAATCCTACGATCAGGAACTATTTAAGTTCAGAGTTATCGTCTTTTAGGTCTCATTATTATGATCTCATCATAATCCATAATAGCTTTACTCTAAACTATGGTATATCTTATTTAAGCACTTAAATAGATAAAGCCCGTAATAAAAAACCAAACAAGTCTTTTATTAATATAACTGAAATCAATAACCAATTACATAAAATTTATTCCTAAATCATCATACATGATTGGACTTAGGACACATATCTTTTAATCTCCCACTTGTACTAAAGCCAATCACTCTAGTATCTAATACCCATCTTGTCTCTATGGCGATCAAAGTGAGTTTGAAAAAGTGGCTTTGTTAATGGGTCTTCTATGTTGTTATGTGTGTTAACTCTCTTGATGTTGACATCTCCTCTTTCAAAAATCTCCCTAATTAGATGAAAACGCCGCAGGACATGCTTGGAATTGTTATGAGATCTTGGTTCCTTAGCTTGTGCTATTGCCACATTGTTTTCATAATACAACACTATTAACTCTTCTATGCTAGGAACAACTCCCAACTCAGAAACAAATTTCTTCATCCAAAGAGTTTCTTTTGCAGCTTCACTTGCAGCTATATACTCTGCTTCCGCTGTGGAGTCAACCGTCGTTGATTGTATAAACTCTTCCAACTAATTGCCTCACCATTAAGGGTAAACACATACCCTGACATGGATTTACTATCATCTATTTCTTACTAAAAACTAGAGTCTGTATACCCCTCTATTTTCAACTCAGAACTACCATAAACAAGAAAGTTTCCTTAGTCCTTCTCAAGTACTTCAGGATATTTTTCACCGCTTTCTAGTGTTCTTTACCTGAATCAGACTAAAATCTGCTTGTCACACTAAATGAGTGAGCAACATCAGGCGAGTACATAACATCGCGTACATGATAGATTTCATCGTAGAAGCATAAAAAATCCTACTCATACACTCTCTCTCCTGAGATATCTTTAGAGATATTTTCTTGGAAAGAGAAACTCCATGGATCACGAGAATGAGTCCTCTTTTGGAGTTTTCCATGCTATATCTCTTTAGCACTTTTTTGATGTATGTACTTCGGGTCAAGCCTAACATTCTCTTTGATCTATCTCTATAGATCTTCATTCCAAGAATGTAAGATGCCTCTCCCAAGTCCTTCATCATCAAGTTCTTAGATAGCCATACTTTCACTGATTGAAGCATCGGTATATCATTCCCAATGAGAAATATGTCATCCATATACAGTATTATGAATGTTACTGACCTTCTTGTAGATGCATGGTTCATCCATATTTTTGATGAAATCAAAATCTTTGATTGTCTCATCAAAACGAGCGTTTCATGTGCGAGAAGCTTGCCTCAGTCCGTATATGGATCGATTCAGCTTACAAACTAGATGTTAATTTCCTTTAAAAGTAAATCCTTCTGATTGTGTCATATACACATCTTCTTCATGTTTCCCATTGGGGAAGACCATTTTCACGTCCATTTTCCAGATTCATAGTCATAGTAAGCCGCAATCGCAAGCAAAATCCGAATGGATTTAAGCAAGGCTACCAGCGGAAAGGTTTCATCAAAGTCAATCCCTTGTCTTTATTTAAATACTTTATCCATAAACCTGGCCTTATAGGTCTCCACCTGGCCATCTGCTCCAATCTTTCTCTTATATACCAACTTGCACCCAATAGGCTTAACACCTTCAGGCGCCTCAACTAGAGTCCACACTTGGTTGGCATACATGGAGTCCATTTTGAATTTTCATGGCACTCTGCCATTTCTCTGAGTCTTCACAACTCAGAGCCTTATCGTAGGTCATAGAGTCTTCTCTAACAATAAGTGACAAGCCATTTTCATTCTCAATGACAAGGCCATAATACCTCTTAGGTTGACAAGACACCCTATTTGACCTATGCACAGGCTGTTCTACAAAAGGTTGTACTTTATGAATAGGTACTTCCTCTTAAACCGTTGAAGGTTGTACTTCTTGAACTTCATTAAGTTCAACCTTGCTCACATTATTCCCTTCAAGGATAAACTGTTTCTCCAAGAAGGTCGCGTGTCTGGAAACAAACATCCTTTACTCGGTATAAAAGTAATATCCTAAAGTCTCTTTTGGATACCCCACAAACCTACATTTTATGGATCTTGATTCCAGCTTTTCATGTTCAACTTTCTTGAAAAAAGCTGGGCATCCCCAAATCTTAAAGTGTTTAAGACTTGGCTTCCTTCTTTTCTATATCTCATATGGAGTTTTTGGAATAGATTTAGAAGGTACCATGTTCAGTAAATATGCTGAAGTTTCTAAGGGATAACCCCAAAGAGATACAGGAAGATCTATATAGCTCATCATGGACCGAACCATGTCCAACAAAGTTCGGTTCCTCCTTTTAGAAACTCCGTTTAATTATGGAGTTGAGGGAGGTGTCCATTGTGATAGTATACCGTTTCTTTAAGATGATTTAGGAACTCTCCACTTAAGTATTCACCTCCTTGATCTGATCGAAGAACTTTAATACTCATTATGGTTTGTTTCTCTACTTCATATCTATACTCTTTGAACTTCTCAAAAGCTTTAGACTTATATTTCATTAAATACACATATCCAAATCTTGATTTATCATCCGTAAGGAGTGTAATCTTTTCTCACTAATATGACATAGCCTACAGTGCCATAAATAGGTAAGATTTTCATCATCTCATTTTCTTTTATTAGTTTATTCAATCTGAAGTAAATCATTTCCTAAGTCGCATACATACAAACCATTATTTAAAGTACCACAACCATAAAGAACATTATCTCTAAGAATAGAACATTAATATTCTTAATAATAACTGAAAAGCCATCCAAATCCAATATATGAATAGAAACAATATTCCTCACAATAGAGGGAATGTAATAAAAATTATTCAAAATAATAGTTTTGCCCATAGGCATATGTAAACTAAATGATCCTACAGATATGGAGGCAATCTTTGCTCCATTGCCTATACGTAGAATCTCCTCATCTTCTTCAAGAGTCCTACTTCCCCTTAGTCCCTGCAACAAATTACAAATATGAGACCCACAGGCGGTATCTAATACCCAAGTAAAAATCTGACTTAGTGACATATTATATTCGATCATGAACATACCTGAATCAAAAGGGGTAGTCTCACTAGTCTTCTTCTTTTTCAACTCTACAAGATAAGCCTTGCAGTTTCTCTTCCAGTGACCCGCCTTGTTATAGTGGAAGCAAACAACATTGCTTTTGGGGTCTACATTATACTTTGTTAGAGTAGGCTTACTCTCACCAACCTTCTTCTTTTTCTTGGGAAATGTCCATTTCCTTTCCTGGGAAGTTGAGCCTTCTCCAATAAGAACAAAAATCTTCTTAGAAGGAAATTTGACTCAACGGTTTTCAACATGTTATGGAGTTCAGGCAAGCTGACATCCATCTTATTCATGTGAAAGTTCACAACAAATTGCGAAAATGAATCTGAAAGTGATTGCAAGAACAAGTCTTGGCACAACTCCCCATCCATGAACCAAGTTGCCCCAAACCTTCAATCAAATTGATCATTTTGAGCACATGGTCATTCACAGATGTCCCCTCTGCCATTTTACTGCGGAATAGCTCTTTTGATATCTCATATCGAGCTGTCATCCCCTCTACATCATACAACTCTTGTAGATTCACTAGGATAATGTAAGAACCCATGTGCTCATGTTGCTTTTGAAGCTCAGAGTTCATAGATGCCAGCATAATAGACTGGGCAACATTTGCCTCATCTATCCATCTATGATATTCTTGATGATCTTGATAATTTGCATCATCTTTGGGGGGGGGGGTTTAGGAAATGGTGATTTTAGCATATAGTCCATCTTCTCAGACTTAAGAACAATTATCAAGTTTTGAAGCCAATCAACAAAGTTGGGACAGTTAACTTGTTAGCATCAAGTACGCTACAGAGTGATAGTGCAGAAGACATAATATCTATAGAATCTGAAAATGAAAACACATAACAACATAAGCACATAAATAATTCAATTATTACTCCATCATATGAATCGAGTCTTTATCCATTGGTGGCTCTCACTATTTAATCTATGTTATACAATCCTCTAAATGTATAACTAAGAATTCATAACGCTAGTGAGAATAAGGATCCTATTTTCCATTACATCACGTCGGCTGTGGCACGAAACACAATGTGACGTTTTATAGGTAGACAACTCTTGTCAATTACATCATGTTATTCCCTATAATCTTTTAGCCTCTTGAATCATTGAGTCTCAGATGTAGCACGACTCACTCAATATTATAAGTCAAGTCAAACCCAACATCTTGTTAATTAAATTAGACTTCCAATAGCCCATGGCTATGGCACGTATCGAACATTGGATCCCAATTTATCATAAACATCTCATGTGATAGAAAAGCATCTCTTAATCTCAAAACAAACCCGTCGGCTGTAGCACGAAACGACAATGTCTCAATATAAGAACTCTACTTTCTATTATGTTGGAAGGCTATGACCAACACAATCCCGTTATGTCATTGGCCAATTTACTACTTGATATTATTTTATGAGGGATTATATTATGTTACAACCATAATCAATTTATAAAAGATTCTCTTTTTCTTGAACGAAATAAAATAATGATATATCAATGGACAATTCCCAGGTGGTCGGAGAGGTCACATCAGTTCCGCTTAAAATCCAACGGCCTAGAAAGAATTTCCATATCCAACATCAAAATAATATTTTATTCTATATTTTATAAACATAAGAATCTAATGATTGTATTCATAATATTTGTATTTAAAATCACGAAACACTTCCACTAAACTTAGATCGTCTAAGATACGCCCCATGTCAATTAAGTTCACCTAAATCTTTAGCATTGCATGATAATTCAAGCATATATCACATATATAAACATAAAATAGCATATCAATAGGCATGTTATAACATGTAGCACAATTATATACTAACATACGAATTAATCATGCATTTAATATTATCAAATAAAATATTAAATATATTTTAAGGGATATAATCAGTAACAAATAAATTTATTCAAAATATTAAATAATCAAAGAAGATGCGACTCGAACAAATAAATCCAACGCTACCTTGCACGTCTCAATCAGAGTTCGTATACGTCCGTACGAGCAAAAACAAAATTGATTGTTCGCAGCCGCACGCGGCCCACGCGCTGACAAGCTCGTGCCGCTGTACTGAGTGCCGGTGAATGCTCAGTACAACATCTGTCTTTTCTGATTTTGCAGTGCATGGATTTTTGTGTAATCATATTATAATGATTACAATAATCATCACAACTTATATATGTATATATATTCTGAATTTTAATTTAAAAACACTTTCATAAATCAAAATAAATAATCTGTATATCGAAAAAATCCGAAAAAATATCCTATCGATCTAAAACAGTTTTAGAATCATATTCTGGGATCAAAAGTATTTTTAATATTTATTTATATTTAATCCACCATCAAATCGATTATAGCCCCAAACATCAATTAGTCGATAAAAAATTCATACAACATAATAAAATTTTGAAATTTTTATCACAAATCTAGATGCATACAACTTATGCTCTGATACCATTGAAGGGGTTTATCGCATACATGGAAGCATGGATAACATTTTTTTGTATAAAACCCTTATTAATCGCATACGATTCGTGAATATAGTTATAGATCGAATATTAACCTTTAAAAGCGATCCAAGGATGAAGAATAAAGGCTCCTAGAAGCTGCTCCTCAATGTGTGAAGCACTTTACAGTATCCACCAAGAGATCGGATTATCAGATTGATGAAAAATAGTGTAGAGAGAATTAGGGTTGCCTCCCTCTTCAAACTCTTTAAAAAATTAGGGTTGGGCTAATAGGGTTTATAATAGTGTATTTAGAGACAAAATTTTCAGCTAAAAATTTTCCATAAAATTATTTAATTATTAACCCCATGTTTTAATTAATATCATTAATCCATTAATTCATAATTAAAATCTCTTTAATCATTAATTATTTTTCTAAACTCTTTAGAGAATAATTCTCTCCATAATTTAATTTCAAAAATTAAATTCTTAATTAATAATATTAATAAAGCATCTTAATTATTTTATAATAAATTAAATCATATTTAATTAATTATAAAAACTTCTAATCAATTATTTATTTTATAAATAAATAATGACCATCTATTATTAATTTAACTCCTCCACCAATAAATCATTCTCTTTATGGTATGAACCTGTAGATTCAATATTAAGGTCGGTAGTAAAAATAAATAATAATAAAACCATTCTATTAATATTTATATGAATTCTTTAACTCTTCAAATGCAATTAATAAATTAATCATATTTAATCTACATCGTCAGGGTACTTCTCAATATATCGCGACTATCCGGATAATATGAATTCACTGCTTAGAATACCAAGAACCTATTCAATGAATAGTTGTCATATAATAAATTCCTTCTGCCCTACAATGTCCAATTTAAAAACAAGGCATGTATCTCGTGTCAAGCCTGTCTAATTTAATCATATGTTTTCCTCTTCACTATGCCTAGTTCTATTTAATGCAAATCAAAAACTTCTTTTTAATTTCATTCACTCTGGCCAGAGATTCCTGAACTAGCATAAGTGGAATAGCTTAGGACATTCTCTTCTTTAACTAGAAGGAGCAGATCCCTTATTGATCATTCACTATCTTCGTGTACAAATTCTTACACCCAGAAGAGCCCTTATTATTGTCCCTAGAGACTAAGAACTAAACCAAAGTATAGTTTGGTGTACACAAGATGATTATGATGACCTCAAGTCTAAGGACACTTGTACAACTAATACTATGTGAATAACTACTGACACGTGAGTGAACTACATCAGTTGTTTAGCTGTGCGAATGATGTTCAGTGAACTTATTCTATAATAAGCACCTACATACTAGCTATAGTGTCACCATACAAATGTCTATGAGACCATACATCATTCATAATGAAGCAAGCATAGTATGTACTGATCTTTGTGGATTACTAGTTACCAGTTAGTAATCCTACGACCATGAACTATTTAAGTTCAGTGTTATCATCTTTTAGGTCTTATTATTATGATCTCATCATACTCCATAAAAGCTAAACTCTAAACTATGATATATTGTTAGGAATATGTTGTGAACTTGATGATAAGTTGAATAAAACACCTTAGTAGATTTAACTTAGTGTTTTTATAGCTCTTGACGGATGTTCTATAATAGTCCCGACGAATGAACTTTATAGTCCCGAGGGATGACCACTGAACATCCATCGAGAGTGTAACTTATGTAATAATAAGTCTTGTAGCATATGTCTGCAAAGAACAATGTATTAGTTGAGTAGATGCTGTGGGATTCTTTAAGTCATGTTGACTACTAGATTGATATGCAGAATAGGTTGGCTAATTGTAAATATAAGATGTCTTGTAATTCTGTATAAGTGAAATGGAGTCAAGTGGCAGAAAGGCTCCCGACGGATGATCTACAAAGGCTCCCGACAGATAATCAACAAGGATTCCGACGGATGACCAACATAGTCCCGACGGATGATCATATTCAAAAGAGTATTTGACAGTGACAACACAATCACATGCATCGGGTGTTTGCAAATGGAATGTGGAAGCCTAATTCCAGGATTTAGAGAACAAATAAGCATTACTATTTCCATGCAATTATGAAGATATTCAAAGATGTTGGATAGTGTAATGAAGTTGCATGAAATTAGACTAGAAACAAATTTTGTTTTTACTTTTTTGTCTTTTTATCATGTAACTTGGTATTATATAAACCAAGTGTGGCAAGTTGAACAAATAACTAAGTAAGCATTATTTTCAAAGAGATAGAAAAAGCTGTATCTATTAATCATCTCTTTGTAATTCTGCAAGTTCACTTGTAAGCAGCTGTATGCTATTCAAGCATCACAGAGTTCTCATCTTATTATATATATATATCTGGTGGATAAGTTCAAATCCACCAGAAAGTTTTAAAGCCTTGAGTTTTATTGCTTTATGTGTGATTTTTATATCTTTATCATTCCGCAACATAGAAAAATTTGCACAGTTATATTATTAAGTAAGAACAATTTTAAAATCAGAAAAAACCAGAATTACATTCAACCCCCCTTCTGTAATTCTTGTTGCATTGTTTGGGAATAACAATTGGTATCAGAGCAAGCTCTTGAAGTACAAAGAGTGTAAATATCACCACAATCAACAAGATGAACAAAAAAGATGTTGGAGTAAAGATTCCATTTCTAAATAAAGACAACTATCACCATTGGAAGGTGAAGATGCACCTGCATCTCCTTTCTCAAGATGAAGCATATGTGGGGTGCATTGAGAAAGGTCCACATGTCCCTATAAGAGCTACTACAGGAAATGAAGCATCAGTCCCAAAACCACAAGCAGAATGGTCAGATCCAGACCAAGAACAAGTTCAAAAGGATAAAAAGGCCATAAATGTTCTGTTTAATGGTGTTGACAGTGATATGTTTGACAACATCATAAACTGCAAAACTGCTAAGGATGTCTGGATACAATTCAAGTTATATGTGATGGAACTGAGCAAGTAAGGGTGAAAAAGATGCAACTCTTGATTCAGCAATATGAGCATTTCCACAGTGAAGAAGGTGAGTCACTCACTGACATTTTCAGTAGATTCCAAAAACTACTGAATGCTCCAAAACTGCATAGAAGGGTCTATCAAACAAAAGACTCAAACCTCAAATTCCTTAGATCTCTGCCAAAGGAATGGAAGCCTATGACAGTCTCATTGAGAAATTCTCAAGATTACAAGGAGTTCACCTTGGATTGACTGTATGGTATCCTAAAAACCTATGAGCTTGAAATAGAGCAAGATGAGAAGATGGAGAAAGGAAGAAAGAAGGGAGGATCCATTGCATTGGTTGTTGAGCAAGAAAAGGAAAATGAGATAAAGGTTAAAGCTGTTGATTCTGCACCAAACCCTAGAGTTTGTGAAGGCAAGGGTAAAGGGCTGGTAGCTGAATATGAAGATCATCCTAGTCAAGATGACATGGATGACATAGATGAGCATCTAGCTTTTCTATCCAGGAGATTTTCCAAGCTCAAATTCAAGAAGAATTTTGGAGCAGCTGAGACAAACAGAAACATGGTTGATAAGTTAAATTCAAGTGTTTCAAATGTGGCTTGGAAGGTCATTTTGCTAGTGAGTGCAGAAAGCCTGATTCTGGTATAAAGAAGTTTGAGCCGGTTGATTATAAGCAGAAATATTTTGAGGTACTCAAGAAAAAGGAAAGGACTTTCATCACATAAGAGAATGACTCGGCTGCAGATGGATTATAAGATGATGAAGACACAAGCTATGTCAATCTAGCACTTATGGCCAAGTCAGATGAAACAGAGACTAGTTCATCAAGCAATCAGGTAATCACAACAAACCTAACACATTTATCTAAATCCGAGTGTAATGATGCCATAAATGACATGTCTACTAAATTATATCACCTACGTGTTACACCAAGTCTCTCACTAAAGAAAACAATAAAATTAAAGAGAATAATGTGTTTTTAAGTGAAAGAAACAATATGCTAGAGACTCAATTTGTTGAGTTTGAAAAATGGAAAATAGAATGCAAGATTGCTAAGGATGAACTAACCGAATCCTTAAAGAAAGAAGAGATTTTAAAAAAGCAACTTGAACGAGAACAGGAAGTAATTAAGGCATGGAAATCATCTAGAGATGTCCATGCTCAAATTACTAAAGTTCAAGGTATAGAATCTTTTTGTGATGCAGCCTAGAAAAAGAACAAGGAGATGCTTGATTCCAATATGGTTGAAGGACTTTCAACATATGTGGATTCGATGAATGATGAAAATTATCCGTCGAATAATCAAAAGGATTGTCCGTAAAAAGATAATGAGCCACATCCGTTGAGTGTAAGCAAGCCGGTTAGCAAAGCTAAGCTAGCTAAAGTTGAATGAAAAATATGGATCAGTTTCTCAGAACTTTATTCCGGGAGAAACAAATCAAGTGAATAAGAACAAAAGAGTCAATGTAGGTCATTTGTCTATCAAACAATTAAATGACAGATTGGATAAAATTGAAGTGAAAGCAAAGTCAAAAAGGAAAAAAATAGAAATGGAAAAGTAGGAATTAACAAACATAACAACTACACACCTGATAAATATGCACCAAGAAAAATCTGTGTTAAGTGTGGTAGTGTTAATCATTTGTGTGTTAATTGAAAACTTGCTATACCAACTCCTATGTCTGCACCACCTTCATTTCTCAGTATGCCTACAATGTTTGTTAATGTTATGCCTGAACATAATTTGAATGCATAGTATGCTAACTGTGGCACCCCAAAATCCGGGGTCAGGAATCTCGGAGACCACGCCATCTAAACTACTACAACCACATAACTCACACTACAATATATAAATACTCACGCTTCACAACCCCACACTTATTACACACACACACACTTACATGTTATTGTCTTGGAAACGAACCATTCATAACTAGAGTAATTCAACCATCAAGTGATAATTATTACAACCTAAAAGTGATTAAGTCTTACCGGGGAGTAACCTTTAAGTAAGGCTAGTTTGTCGGACAAATATATGTTTCTTGTTTATTACCTTACATAAGTCATACTTATAAATAAGCCGAACTAAAAATAACTGAAAACTAATCCAACTTATTCGGACTACCTGTGGTACAACACCAAACAATCTACGGAACAGCTGGCCATTTCCTACCCATTTCCTGACTGCGGTTCTCATGGCAGGCATCTTGATTCACTGTTGTGTTGTGTCAATTTAAGAAATTAAGTGTGAGCTATAATGCCCAGCATAATAATGTACATTATGCAAATGACTATATGATAACTTAAGTAAAACATCATATATGATAGTTATGTTTTATTCGAAATTAGTTTTCCTTGGTGATACACACCTTCTTCTGAAAACAATTATTTAATGGATTTTATTAACCTGCGAATACCTTAAAAGTAAACCCAGCACATAGGCTTGGGTTACGGTATTGCATCACAATTCTAATTGGAAGAATTACGACATTCGTTGGAGCCACCGTACACGATGATCAGTCGTACTGCGATAAAAGTAACCTTTTCTACTAGTAGAAGGACAACACCTTCATATCCCGGTTATCACCCTTGCCGCATACGAGCTATGTGTCCTCATTTCGGGTATACACACACTTCGCAGGTCCGTAGGTACATATTATACCGTTTCCTACGGTACCAGTAGTCTATCCAATACACGAAGTACTTGGATCCTACCCCTCCCTTGTCCTTTAGGAGATCCTATCATATCTTGAGAACTCGAACCACATCGAAATTCCCCCAAGCATTTTGCTTGTTGATAGGCATAGCTTTACTTTCTATATATATATATATATGTACTTCCGAAAGTTTTCGGAGGAAGTACTAAGGATGTGAGTTGACCATTGTCAACAGATAATTAAATAAGGGGGAAAAGTTTCTCCTTGAAATTATATTCAAAATATTAAATAAGTCGGGATAATATTCTCCGACGATCTGAAATTATTTGAATGATTTTTGAAATCAGAAAGTAGTTTAAATCTGGTTCTATGATTTTTAAATCATAAATAAACCTTTTAATAAATAATAATTAATTAAATGATAATCGATAAATAATTAAATTTTGAATGAGTTTACTCTTGTAAAAGAATATTTAAAATAATATTTCTCAACTAGTTTATGTCTATGAAATTAATAATCTTTAATGTTTAATCGGATTTGAAATAAATAATCGTTGGAGTATACTTCTCCCATAATAAAGGAATAGGTATATAATATTTATTATTCGAACAATAAAATATAGTTGAGGGAATATGATCGTTGGGAAGTCGTTTTAATAAAAGTTCGAGGTATTTTAATGTTTCGTAAGTGGACGTTGAGTCCTTTTAAAATGTACTATTATGGACTTGTAATCATCCTATAATATCACCGGAATGATTCCCATGTTTTTATCTTCAAATCCCGACCGACTCTCGGTCTTATTATAATACGTTACGCTTATAGCGGAATTAAACATTTCACGATATATACTTATCGTACAACATTGCTATATCATGCAAAATTCAATAACTACGTATCATGGCAAACATGGTACTTATGCAATGATAACAAAACAATCCTTTCACTTGAAATTTTTATGACAGTTAGGAAACTCAATATGTTACTCTCTGTAAAAATTTCATGATTTATGAACACTTTTAAGTCGATCCTTTATATTTTCAAAGTTCGTAATTCGTAGCAATTTTTGTCGCGTAAATAACTTTTAGTAAAACGGAAATAACTTTTCATTCGTAAATCGGAATCAAGCGATTCAAGCGCCTAAAAGATCCTTATAACATTTTCTATCATAATAAAGGGTTATTTTTCAAGAAACTACAGTTTACATCTTCGAGACTTTCTGCAGAAACTTAAAGTTACGATTTGTTCGCTTTAACGGAATTACGTTTACGATCGGGGTTTCGTTTACGCCCTAACTCTTAACACAACCACCAACAATCATCATCTCATCATGAACACACAAAAGCCTCTCAAGAACATCATGTTATTGAGGCAACAACAATCAAACTCACATCTACTTAACTAAACATCAAGATTTTAACAATACCACTTCTAAAACTAGGTTTTCATCTACATACTAAATGGATCTTGAAAATGAATCTTAAATAAAGTTGGGCCAAATATTTTTACCTTTCTTAAAATCTTGAGATGTGTTCTTGAGGATGGTGGAGTCTTGGAAGTACTTGGTATGATTTTTGGAACCTAAAACCACCATTGAAATCAAGAAACTAAAGAAGAGTTACTATTCATACTATTCACTAGTAACTTTCTTGATTTTATTTCCCCCATCAAACCTTGATAAAAAGTGATTAAAGAATTTTATTACCTTATTTTGGTTGTTAGGAAGCTTGAGAATTAATGGGATGATTTTACCATGGCTAGATTTTGAGATTTTGATCTTGAATTCATCCCTTTTCTTGAAATAGCCGAATGGAACAAGTGGGGAGAGAAGGAGGGTTTTTATGCTTGCTTCCTTGGTTATTTCTAGGAAATGGTTGAATTCCTTGGTTGATTTAGTATTCTCCTAGTTTGTATACTAGGATTTTATTCTTGTTGCAAATCTTGGGGACAAATCTAAGTAGCTTGCTAGTTTACAAGCTAAACTACATGTGCTAGCTTCCTTAGCACACTATTTGGCTAGCTTGCTTGATCATCCTAAGTTTAGCTCACTATTTGATAAAGTAACCATGGTTACTTTCTTACCATGTTTAGTTAGTGCGTTACGTTTATTTAATCATTTACGCGTTCGCTCGGTTGCTTAAGCGTTTTCGTAATACTTACTCGTAAATGGTTCGCGACATAATTCCTTTCATATTTATTCCTTATATTTTGAATTATCATACTTGAATATAAATTCGTAGGGTTTTAATCTTGTAATTATATTGTGATTCCCGTAATCCTCGATGAGTCGTAAATACAGTCATTTTTCAAAGTTCGTTTTCTTCGAAAACTAATTGCGTTTACATACACTCATTTGGTACGTATAATCATAATATCAACTCCGAAACTCATTTTCTCATGCACTACATAGTGTGGGCTCAAAAGTTTTTTCCGTCCATCAGGGTTACTATTCATTAACATTTTACAAGGTCTCAAAAATTCGAGTTATTACAGTCTTCCCCTCTAACAAGGATTCCGTCCCGGAATCAATTAGAAAATAAGTGGGGATATCTATTGCTCATTGCGTCTTCATGTTCCCAAGTTGATTCCTCAACATTTTGATTTCTCCATAAGATTCTAACCAGCTTCACAGTCTTGTTTCTCAGCACTTGTTCTTTTTGGTCCATTATCCTTACTGGCTGCTCGATGTAGGTCAGGTCTGGTTGTAAATCTACCTGCTCGTATTCTATTACATTTCGTGCATCTGCATGGTACTTCCTTAACATGGACACGTGGAACACGTTGTGCACTTGTTCCAGATTAGGAGGCAAGGCGAGCTCATAAGCTAGAGGTCCTATTCTCCTCAAAATTTCAAAGGGTCCTATGAATCTGGGACTCAGCTTCCCTTTCTTCCCAAACCTCATCACTCCTTTCCACGGAGATACCTTCAATAGCACAGAATCTCCTACTTCGTATTCCCTATCCTTCCTGGTCTGGTTGGCGTACTTCTTTTTTCTGTCCTGAGCTGCTACCAGTCTTTTTCTGATGAGTCTCACCATTTCCCTGGTCTGTTGGACTAACTCTGGCCCTAATATCTTGCGTTCTCCAACTTCATCCCAACATAGGGGAGAGCGACATCTCCTTCCATAAAGAGCTTCATACGGAGGCATTCCTATGCTAGCGTGATAGCTATTGTTGTAAGCAAATTCGATCAGGGCTGTAACGCCCCCAAATCCGGGGTCAGGAATCTGGATCGTCACGCCATCCTTCACTCATGTGTAACCTGGTATTGATTCAATAATCCAACATACCCCAATCTCATACTCGCACACACAAGTTATAGCCTTAGAAACTACGTACAAAATGTAATCTACTTTTATTACACTCAAATGTACTTTACAGGATCTCAAACAATTATTTATAACCTCTACATGAAGTTACAATAATTACGACTGATATCTTATATCTATCTGATACTCTAGCACACCTGAGACAAAGCTGCCAGGGATCCTCCCCATGACTGCAAGCGACTAAGTCCCACACCAGCATACTGGTTATCTGTTGTGTTGTGTCATTTAAAAGAAAGCAAGAGTGAGCAATAATTCCCAACATAATAACGTACAGTATGAAAATGACTGTATGATAAACTCACGTATAACATCATATTTGATAGTTACGTTTTATTTGAAAATAGTTTCCCTTGGTGATACACACCTTTTACAAAAATAATCCTTTGGTGGATTTTATTAACCTGCGAATACCTTAATAGTAAACCAAGCAACTAGGCTTGGGTTACGGTATTGCATCACAATCCCAATTGGAAGAATAGGACATTTGTTAGAGCCACCTCATACGATGATCAGTCGTACTACGATAAAAGTAACCTTTTCTACTAGTAGAAAGAGGACACCTTCGTATCCCGGTTATCACCCTTGCCGCATTCGGGCTACGTGTCCCATTTTCGGGTATACACATACTTCACAAGTTCCTGAGTACACAGAGTACCATCACATGCGGTACCTTTGGTAGTCCATCTAGCACACATAGTACCAGAGTCTACCCCTCCCTTGTCCTTTAAAAGAATTCTATCAATCTCGAGAACTCGAACCACATCGAAGTTCCCCAAGCGTTTTGCTTGTTGATAGAAACAGCTTATCTCTCTAAGATATAAGTGTATATATATGTATATACGTACTTCTGAGAATTTCAGAGGAAGTACTAAGGATGTGAGTTGACCGTTGTCAACAGATAATTAATAAGGGGGAAAACTTTCTCCTTGAAACTATATTCAAAATATTAAATAAGTCAGGATAATATTCACCGACGATCTGAAATTATTCGAATGATATTCTAAAATCAGAAAGTATATTTTAAATCGGGATCTATGATTTTTAAATCAATAATAAACCCTTTAAGAATAATAAATAATTAAATGATAATCGATAAATAATTAAACCTCGAATGAGTTTACTTTCTAAAAGAATACTTAAAATAATATTCCTCAACTAGTTTATGTCTATGTAGTTAATAATCTTAAATGATTAATCGGGTTTGAAATAAATAATCGTTGGAGTATACTACTCCCATAATAAAGGAATAAGTATATAGTATTTATTATTCGAAACATAAAATATAGTTGAGGGAATATGATCGTTGGGAAATCGTTTTAATAAAAGTTTGAGGTATTTTCATGTTTCGTAAGTGGACGATGAGTCCTTTTAAAACGTACTACTATGGAATTATAGTCGTCCAAAACATCTCCGGGATGATTCCCGAGTTTATACTTTATAAAACAAAACTGACCGACTCTTGGTCTTACGACTTATACATCACGCTCTATTGTAGCGTTAATATTCTTAATTAAAACACCTCCGAAATACTTCCGGGTTTTCATCAGTTTTTTTACTGACCGATCCTCGATCTAAAATATATACACGCCACGCTACTCGCTAGAGTTAACATTCTCAATTATAAACTCCTCTGGGATACCTCCGGGTTTTGATAAGCTTACACCGACCGACTCTCGGTCTAAATATAACATTTCGAACTCGGTATGAACATATACTAGAAATTATCAACAATTGAGTAATGTAATACATCTCAAACTTCGTAAAACCGTTTAAAACAATCTCATGCATATATCACAGTTTTGTAAAATATTCACAACACAACAGTTCTTAAAAGGTAGGGTTTGAAAACTTGCCTGGGTATCTCGAGGTGGTGGATGCTCTAGGTTCCACTCGGAAATCTATAACCATAAACACCATTCATTTCGTTAGGTCCCGTTCTAATTTACGGTGACTCACACTCATGCGCTACTTATAATGCACCCTCTCAACTTATACTACCCTTATTATTCCTTTAAGTCCTTATTCGCATCATGGTCACTTCATTTTTCTAAGTATCTTAGGTTCATTCTCATTATCGTCGTCGGCTCCGCTTATGGATTCTTACGGTTTCTACTCGCGCGGTCTCGGCTCCGATATTTTTATAAAATTGAGAAATCATTCTTTTCACTTGAAATTTTTATGCCAGTTAGGAAACTCAATATTTTACTCTCTGTAAAAATTTCATGATTTATGAACACATTTAAGTCGATCCTTTATATTTTCAAAGTTTGTGATTTGTAGCAGTTTTTGTCGCGTAAATCACTTTTACTAAAACGATCATAATTTTGATCCGTAAATCGGAATCAAGCGATTCAAGCGCCTAAATGATCCTTATAAAATTTCCTATCATAATCAAGGGTTATTTTTCAAGAAACTACAATTTACAACATCGAGACATTTTGCAGAAACATAAAGTTACGATTTGTTGGTTTTAACGGAGTTACGTTTACGATCGGGGTTTCGTTTACGCCCTAACTCTTAACACATCCACCAACAATCATCATTCCATCATCAACACACAAACTCCTCTCAAGAACATCATTTTCTTAAGGTAACAACAATCAACCTTAAATCTACTTAACTTAAACACCAAGATTTCATCAAGACCACTTCTTAAACTAAGTTTTCTACCACATACTAAATGGATCTAAAAAATGAATCTTAAATAAAGTTTGGCCAAATATTTTTACCTTTAATTGAAAGCTTGAGATGTGTTCTTGAGGATGGTGGAGGCTTGGAAGTGCTTGGTATGATTTTTGGAACCTAAAACCACCATTGAAATCAAGAAACCAAAGATAGGTTACTATTCATACTATTCACTAGTGAGTTTCTTGATTTTATTTCACCCATCAAACCTTAATAAAAAGAGATGAAAGAATTTTCTTACCTTAGTTTAATTTCTAGGAGGCTTGATAATTAATGGGATGATTTTACCATGGCTAGATCTTGAGTTTTGGATTTTGAATTCCTCTTTTTTCTCTTGAAGGCAGAATGGAACAATGTGCAAGAGGGGGGTATTTATACTTGCTTTCCTGGGTTGCTTAGCTTAATTGCTTTGCTAGGTTGCTTCTAGGAAATGGGGTGGAAGATCTTATACTTGATTTTTATTCTCCTAGGTTGAATCCTAGGTTTATTCTTGTTGCAAATCTTAGGGACAAATCTTAGGTAGCTTCCTAGAAACTACTTGTGTTAGCTTCCTTAGCACATCATTTGGATATCTTTCTTGATCATCCTATGGTTAGATTACTATTTGATAAAGTAACCATGGTTACTTTCTTACCATGGTTTAGTTAGTGTGTTACGTTTATTTAATCGTTTACGCGTTCACTCGGTTGTTAAACATTTTCGTAATACTTACTCGTAAATGGTTCGCGACGTAATTCCTTTCGTATTTATTCCTTATATTTTTAATTATCATACTTGAATATAAATCTGTAGGGTTTTAATCTTGTAATTATATTGTGATTCCCGTAATCCTCGATGAGTCGTAAATACGGTCGTTTTTCAAAGTTCGTTGTCTTCGAAAACTAATAGCGTTTACATACACTCATTTGGTACGTATAATTGTAATATCAACTCCGAAACTCATTTTCTCTTGCACTACATAGTGTGGGCTAAAAAGTTTTTCCCGTCTGTCAGGGTTACTATTTATTAGGCGTTTTACAAGGTCTCAAAAATTCAAGTTATTATATTACCATCCATAAAGGTCTTTTACCGATGTCAAGAATTTGGGTTCTTATAGTCTTCCCCCTTAAAAGGATTCCGTTCCTGAATCAGTTCAGAAACAGATAGGGATATGCTTCTCGCATGACAATCTCGAGTTCTCACGTTGACCTTGCAGTATTTGATCTTTTCATAAAATTTCCACTCATCCATCCAATATTTCCGGGTACTTGTCCTTGTAGTCTTATGACCTCTACACATTACTCGACATACGCTAAGTCTGGCTACTAGTTTATTAGCTCATTTTCAATCATATGTTTAGTTTTGACGGTTAAATTTCCTAACCTCGATTCATCGTACTCGTTATAAACTTGGTGACCGTTCGACGATGGGGCTAATTTATAAGTCAACTTTCTTAGTCCTTTAATCCTTTAATTGGTCCAATAAATCTCGGGTTCAACATTTCTTTCCCTTTCGAATCTCGTCACTCCCTCCTCGGGAGGTACTTTCAACAATACTTGGTCCGCTACTTCGTATTTTCTGTCTTTATAGTTCTGGTCCGCATATCTCTATTGTTTGTCCTGGGCTGCCACTAGCCGGGTTCTGATAAGTTCTAGGAATTCCTTCGGTCTGTTGACTCAACTACGGTCCAGTATCCTCCGCTTACCGATTTCTTCCCAACCTAAGAGAGAACGATTCTTTCTTCCATACAAGCTTTGTAGCCGTTCCAATGCATGCATGATAACTCGTTATTGTCGATAATTCGATTAACGTCAACTGGCCACTTCATTTCCCTTAAAAATTGATAACATGGACGATTAGCGCATCTTCTAGTGTTTGGAATCATCCTTCAATTTATTCATTTCCCCTACATCGCTCCTACTAGTGCTAGAGTTTCATTCCTTGATGTTTTCCCATTTTGGGCACATCATCTCTGTCGATTAAGTTATATAAGAAGTTCTCGTTGCATTTCTACACGCTCGTCTCCTGTTACACGCTTAGCGCCAGATTTAACATTTCTTCCCGTAGTAACGTAAGGCACATCCTCGTCCTGTTGTCATCTTGAAGGAAGCACCACATAATTTATTGACACATTTTAGGATCGTGAAACGTTTAGCTTCCGTCATCGGTCGGACTTCTTTAATCATTCCCCGTATAATATCTATAGTACTACGACACTTTCTGGGTCGTACTAGTTATTCTCGCTAGCGCCTTAGACGTATTCACGTTTATTGGTACCTGCTACTAGTGGCCTTTATAGGGCGTGTACGATCTTCTTTGCCTTCTATCAATTTCGACAATGACATCCTTCATTCTTTCACATTGCCCTTCGTAAGGGATATCGGCGACTATTTGTCGTATGCTAGCGTGGTAAGTACCCCTACACGGATTATCTGTCAATAATAGGCGATTCCCCAAACCGTTCCAAATAAAAGGTAAGCCGCTAGTTGTATTTTCAATGGTCATGATAGTCCTCTCATTCTACTTGTCGATTTGAGAACTCTAATTCATTTCTCTGTCCGTCCTCTTTCGCAAATATCTTGGGAAATAGTCCCGATAATTAAATCTTGGGTCCTTGCATGGCGCAGTCGTCACAGGATCTCTCTGTCCCAATTATCTCTTCTGCGTTCATATCAATTTTATAGAGTGGACATTTATCGTTTGCATAATAAAGTAAGCGATCTTATTTAATCTATCACTCAAAATCCTCAAATAGTACGACGGCTAACTTGGTTCTTGATAATCCTCCTTCAAAATTTATTATAATTAACTCTTAACCCTATTTGGGTCATCTACCAGTCGAAATTGCCAAAATTTTAACCCTCGCCTTTCCGTTTTCATTTTCCAACTATGTCGAATACTTACTTACCTACTCAATGACATCCCTTTTCATATTCTGTCATGACTAATATCCGTTTATGTTTTTAGGCATCTTTAAGTCTTCTTATTAAGTAATAAAGCGTTCTTTTCATACGATCCTTCTCATCAGTTATTCTGAGATTTGTCATCCTCCATATATCTTTTCCTACTTAAAGTATCGACCACCACATTGGCCTTTCCTTGATGATAATAAATTCCTCAATCATGGACTTTGATCATTTTGACTATATCCTCTATCTCGTGTTCAGTGTAATTTTTTTTCCAAATTTCCTCATAAGTAAACTCCTTGTCCCTTTCAGTCCGAACCTTATCGCAATTATTCTAGATTATTATTAGAAAGCCTTATGTCACGGTGCTTAAGTTACGTAGACATATCATTAGACTTCACGCAACATCCTATTTTTATCGTCGAGTATTTCTAGCACGGGATTGCTACTAACCTTACCTTTACCTTTTGAAAATTTCATTCCTCAAATTCATACATGCTTGGTCTTTCCCGAATTTATTAGCACCTATCCCGATAATGTTTCATAGAAGTGTACCTCACTAATCATGTTGTATCCCTATTTTCGTTCTTCTATAACCATATTAAAGATACTTATGATAATAAATAAACATGGTGTTCTTCTTTTTAAAACAATTTACTCCTCACAATACTCCGATTGCACCATCATAGCACTGAGCTTTCAGTCTCATATTACAACAATCGGTTCTCAACTATACCTCTCTTTATTGGGAAGGCAATTAGCCTTGGAAAAAGATTTTCACGATATCAATGAAATTTAGACAATCTTAACAAGATTTCAAAATCTAACATCTGAACAATTAATGAGCTCTGAATTAAAGAGTCACAACACTCAGAAGATTTATAACTTGGAAGGAAGAATATAACAAAGATTATCCTTCCATGTCCTTGGAAGTCTATATTGTGATATTATGGAGAATATCCATTGAAATCAATGATTGCTGAATAATAACATCATACGAATGATACTTGTAAGATTTTCTCATTGAAAGAATACTTTTATTCTCGAAAAATGAAAGAAATATCGAATAACATCCTCAACCAAAGGTTACCCATTGAGGTCTCAAAGAGGTGCTATTTTGAAAAGAAAGAATTTTATCCAATGATTAATAAATAAGGAAGTATATTATTCTTCAATGACTTTGTAATTTTAACTGGATGTTCGTTATACAAACGAAAGAAAAAAATATTTCATGAACAAAATATTTCATAAAACTGAATATGAATTCTCGTTTGAGTGGGCAACCTAGTTAGGTCTCAATTAAATCATTCTTTGAAAATTTCATCAACAATTAAATCTGCCATATATAATGCACTATGGAATAATCAAAATTTTATTGGAAGTGGAACTAGCAAAATAATAACTAGTCCATATCAAGCAATATTATCAACTGGTTAAGAAAATGGCCAGTACAATTGGTTTGGCCCATAGCAACTAGCTAGGACGATTAGCTAGGCTTTCGTCGTATTAATTAAAATTTTGACTAGTTAGGACAATTAACTAGTCATTCATGAGAACATATGCAACTAGGCATATTTCAGTTTATTTGTAAAAATCTCAACATCGTAACCACTGAAGAAATTATGGCTACCTGGATGACGATTTTAAAATAAAGAGTTTTTAAATTTGGGCCGAGAAAGACAATTATAACTCTGAATCGAGTGGTCTTGGCATCGGAACAATCGATAGCCTCTTATCAAATATTTCTTTCCAAATAAAGGGTATACTCATAGGTGCCCTAGTTCACATACTTTATCAGATCTTTAAATAGAATTGAATCGGAATACCAACATCAAATTGATACCCTTAGTATGATCTCAAAGTTCAATATATAATTTCATCCCGATTAGAGGAAAATGATTCCCGAGGAATTTAGGGATATTAGATCATCCATATTTTTAACAATTTGTTAGATATTTACAATCTCGACTGAGAAGAGTAAGTATGAAAGAAGAATCAAATAAAGATACTCATTATGAATACTCATCGATGAATTGAGGGAAAATTTATATATAAAAATCTCTTGGATAATTGAAATAAAGTATAAATACCTCCGAGTTGAACAAGAAGATCATAATCTATGAATGAAAGTTCATGAATTAACTAAAAGAATTGAACAAGTCCTGATGCAGAGAAAGACTATTCAAGATGGTCACATTAGAAGTTCAAAGTAGGGAACGAAAAGGATTTCCTGATATGACTTATCAAGGCATTACGAATGATCAACAATTTGGAGGGAGTAACGTGACAGTGAGTAGGTGCCAAAATAATTCAATGATTATCCTAACTCTCGTCATAATCCATCTGAGGATGATCCCACCTCTTTTTCTTCGTAATTCCATGTTTCAAATGGTTTCTCTTTCAACATCATTTTAAAATCGTTTACTAACTTGATTTTCACACGTATATCTGTCATTCAGGTGTTTTACCTCGAAGACCTTACTCAGAAATATTCCAAAACATCTGTTAAGCCGATAGTTGCCTGCTACACGCATCTGTTACTAACTATAAGTGGCTAGTTCCCCCTGGGAACAGATCAAAGAGATCTCTTAGGGATCTCAATGCAGTCCATAAGTTCAGTGGCATGTGTGTGTAATTGAATATATGTTACCGAATATATTAGAGGTCTATGTGTATATATACGTTGCCTCTGACATCATTTCTACTGAAGAATTCCACTCTAGACTCACTAGTCTATCCGTTTAAAAGGTTCTAAGATCGAACCATCGCTCGTTAAAATCTTGCGCCATTTAATTATAGACATGCCATCGATTCTCGATGCTCTTAATTTTTAATCTAAACCATCATATCCTTACATGTTAAGCGCACTAATAATATTATGTAGTGTACTTGTCTTACGATGACATTTGTACATCATATTCAAATCTTCCTTATCGGAAATAAAAATCCTCAATGGTATATCAGACACTATCTCTGTTGAATTCGTTATTAATACGATATTCACCTTCTTATTGGTAAAATGACACCTTCAACTAGTTTGGGTCAATAACCTCAACTGTATATTAATAATTAGACTTTATGGTTCTTACATGTGATGCCCCTTCTTGGGCAACCTACACAGAACTACAGGTAAAAAGGCTCATGTCGTCAAAATTTACATATGGTCTTGGTAATATCGTCTTTACCCCAAATGCTCCGGAGACTCAGCTCCAAGTTCTACATCCATATCCTTGCCAAATCAAATATGATTCTAATTTTTTCTCCTCATCATTTTGATAATCTCCAATGGTCTCATTAGTCATACCTTAATGCCTCAAATATACACTTATCCTAACCTACACATTGAGGCTACATCCGGTAGTCCAATGATGAACTCTATATGAGCTCTTACGAAATCTCGCATCTAGACAGACTCCTAACACTCTCGTTTCTGAGTACTATAACTTAATGCTCTAATACCATTTCTGTAACGCCCCCAAATCCGGGGTCAGGAATCTGGGTCGTCACGCCATCCGTCACACATGTGTAACCTGGTATTGATTCAATAATCCAACAGACCCCAATCTCATACTCGCACACACAAGTTACAGCCTTAGAAACGATGTACAAAATGTAATCTTCTTTTATTACACTCAAATGTACTTTACAGGATCTCAAACAATTATTTATAACCTCTACATGACGTTATAATAATTACGACTGATATCTTATATCTATCTGATACTCTAGCACACCTGAGACAAAAATTCCAGGGATCCTCCCCATGACTGCAAGAGACTAAGTCCCACACCGGCATACTGGTTATCTGTTGTGTTGTGTCATTTAAAAGAAAGCAAGAGTGAGCTATAATGCCCAACATAATAATGTATAGTATGAAAATGAATGTATGATAAACTCACGTACAACATCATATTTGATAGTTACATTTTATTCGAAAATAGTTTCCCTTGGTGATACACACCTTTTACGAAAATAATCCTTTGGTGGATTTTATTAACCTGCGAATACCTTAATAGTAAACCCAACACCTAGGCTTGGGTTACGGTATTGCATCACAATCCCAATTGGAAGAATAGGACATTCGTTGGAGCCACCGCATACGATGATCATTCGTACTACGATAAAAGTAACCTTTTCTACTAGTAGAAGGATGACACCTTCGTATCCCGGTTATCACCCTTGCCGCATTCGGGCTACGTGTCCCATTTTCGGGTATACACATACTTCACAAGTTCCTGAGTACACAGAGTACCTTTGCCTGCGGTACCTTTGGTAGTCCATCTAGCACATATAGTACCAGAGTCTACCCCTCCCTTGTCCTTTAAAAGAATACTATCAATCTCGAGAACTCTAACCACATCGAAGTTCCCCAACTGTTTTGCTTGTTGATAGAAACATCTTATCTCTCTAAGATATAAGTGTATATATATGTATATACGTACTTCCGAGAATTTCGGAGGAAGTACTAAGGATGTGAGTTGACCGTTGTCAACAGATAATTAATAAGGGGGAAAAGTTTCTCCTTGAAAGTATATTCAAAATATTAAATAGGTCAGGATAATATTCACCGGCGATCTGAAATTATTCGAATGATATTCTGAAATCAGAAAGTATATTTCAAATCAGGATCTATGATTTTTAAATCAATAATAAACCCTTTAAGAATAATAAATAATTAAATGATAATCGATAAATAATTAAACCTCGAATGAGTTTACTTTCTAAAAGAATACTTAAAATAATATTCCTCAACTAGTTTATGTCTATGTAGTTAATAATCTTAAATGATTAATCGGGTTTGAAATAAATAATCGTTGGAGTATACTGCTTCCATAATAAAAGAATAAGTATATAGTATTTATTATTCGAACCATAAAATATAGTTGAGGGAATATGATCGTTGGGAAATCAATTTAATAAAAGTTCGAGGTATTTTCATGTTTCGTAAGTGGACGATGAGTCCTTTTAAAACGTACCATTATGGAATTATAATCGTCCAAAACATCTTCGGGATGATTCCCGAGTTTATACTTTATTAAACAAAACTGACCGGCTCTCGGTCTTACAAATTATTAATCACGCTCTACTGTAGCGTTAATATTCTTAATTAAAACACCTCCGGAATACTTCCGGGTTTTCATCAGTTTTTTTTACTGACCGATCCTCGGTCTAAAATATATACACGCCACGCCACTCGCTAGCATTAACATTCTCAATTATAAACTCCTCCGGGATACCTCCAGGTTTTCATAAGCTTATACCGACCGACACTCGGTCTAAATATAATATTTCGAACTTGGTATGAACATACACTAGAAATTATCAACAATTGAGTAGTGTAATACATCTCAAACTTTGTAAAACAGTTTAAAACAATCTCATGCATATATCACAGTTTTGTAAAATATTCACTACACAACAGTTCATAAAAGGTAGGGTTTAAAAACTTGCCTGGGTATCTCGAGATGGTGGATGCTCTAGGTTCCGCTCGGAAATCTATAACCATAAACACCATTCATTTCGTTAGGTCCCGTTCTAATTTACGGCGACTCGCACTCATGCGCTTATGGATTCTTACAGTTTCTACTCGCGCGGTCTCGGCTCTGATAATTTTATAAAATTGAGATTTTATTCTTTTCACTTGAAATTTTTATGAAAGTTAGGAAACTCAATTTTTTACTCTCTGTAAATATATCATGATTTATGAACACTTTTAAGTCGATCCTTTATATTTTCAAAGTCCATGATTTGTAGCAGTTTTTGTCGTGTAAATCACTTTTACTAAAACGATCATAACTTTTGATCCGTAAATCGGAATCAAGCGATTCAAGCGCCTAAACGATCCTTATAACATTTAATATCATAATTAAGGGTTATTTTTCAAGAAACTACAGTTTACAACTTCGGAACATTTAAAGTTATGATTCGTTGGTTTTAACGGAGTTACGTTTACGATCGGGGTTTCGTTTACGCCCTAACTCTTAACACATCCACCACAAGCATCATTCCATCATAAACACACAAACTCCTCTCAAGAAAATCATGTTCTTAAGGCAACAACAATCAACCTTAAATCTACTTAACTTAAACACCAAGATTTCATCAATACCACTTTTTAAACTAAGTTTTCTACCACATACTAAATGGATCTCAAAAATGAATCTTAAATAAAGTTGGGCCAAATATTTTTACCTTTATTGAAAGCTTGAGATGTGTTATTGAGGATGGTGGAGGCTTGGAAGTGCTTGGTATGATTTTTGGAACCTAAAACCACTATTGAAATCAAGAAACCCAAGAAAGGTTACTATTCATACTATTCACTAGTGAGTTTCTTGAATTTATTTCACCCATCAAACCTTGATAAAAAGAGATGAAATAATTTTCTTATCTTAGTTTAATTGCTAGGAGGCTTGAGAATTAATGGGATGATTTTACCATGGCTAGATTTTGAGTTTAGGATTTTGAATTCCTCCTTTTTCTCTTGAAGGCCGAATGGAACAATGTGCAGGGGGTGGTATTTATACTTGCTTCCCTTGGTTGATTAGCTTGGTTGCTTTGCTATGTTTCTTCTAGGAAATGGGGTGAAATATCTTGCACTTGATTTTTATTCTCCTAGGTTGAATCCTAGGTTTATTCTTGTTGCAAATCTTGGGGACAAATCTTAGGTAGCTTCCTAGAAACTACTTGTGTTAGCTTCCTTAGCACATCATTTGGATAGCTTGTTTGATCATCCTATGGTTAGCTTACTATTTGATAAAGTAACCATGGTTACTTTCTTACCATGGTTTAGTTAGTGCGTAACATTTATTTAATCATTTACGCGTTCGCTCGGTTGTTAAACGTTTTCATAATACTTACTCGTAAATGGTTCGCGACATAATTCCTTTCATATTTATTCCTTATATATTTTTAATTATCATACTTGAATATAAATCCATAGGGTTTTAATCTTGTAATTATATTATGATTCCCGTAATCCTCGATGAGTCGTAAATACGGTCGGTTTTCAAAGTTCGTTTTCTTCGAAAACTAATATCGTTTACATACACTCATTTGGTACGTATAATCGTAATATCAACTCCGAAACTCATTTTCTCTTGCACTACATAGTGTGGGCTAAAAAGTTTTTCCCGTCTGTCAGGGTTACTATTCATTAGGCATTTTACAAGGTCTCAAAAATTCAAGTTATTATATTACCATCCATAAAGGTCTTTTACCGATGTCAAAAATTTGGGTTCTTACAAGGGGTAAGTGGTCATCCCAATTTCCTTTGAAATCAATGGCACACACTCGTAGCATATCTTCTAGGGTCTGAATAGTCCTTTCACTTTTTCCATCAGTCTGGGGGTGGTAAGCGGTACTCATGTTTAGTCTGGTGCCTACACATTCCTGGAAGCTTATCCAAAATCGAGAATTAAACCTTGGGTCTCTATCTGACACTATGGCTACGGGAACGCCGTGTCTCACTACAATTTACTTCAAGTAAATATCCACCAACTTGTCTACAGTGTACCTTTCTTCGATTGGTAGGAAGTGTGCGGACTTGGTCAATCTATCTATGATAACCCATATGGCGTCGTGATTGGTCTTTATCTTTGGTAAGCCTGTCAGAAAATCCACGACTATATGCTCCCATTTCCATTCCAGAATTTCTAGGGGCCGTAATAGTCCACTAGGTCGCTGATGTTCCGCCTTCACTCTCTGGCATGTCAAGCACTTGTTGACCCACTCTGCTACTTCTCTCTTCATGTTAGGCCACCAATAATATTCCTTAAGGTCACGATACATTTTCGTACTTCCTGGGTGGATTGAATATCTGGAGCTGTGCCCTTCGTGCAGCAACTCATCCTTTAACTCTTACACATTTGGAATCCAAATTTGGGACGCATACCTCATGATCCCTTTCTCGTCCATCTCGCATCTCGCTTTTTCACCGGTCAATGTTCCTCTTTCTTCGCTCATCTTCTTTTCCTGACATACTCGTACCTTTTCAGTTAGTTCCGGCACTAGCTTAATCTCAAATAATCCTTCTGTCCCTTTACCGGTCATTCTCACATCGATTTCCATTTTCTCAAATTATTTAATTAACTCCTCTGATGTCATTATCATCTTGAGTCTTTCCTTCCTACTAAGGGTGTTACGACCGACATTTTATGTAATATTATTTGTGAATTTGGTATAATATTAAGTCAAATGAAAATATATTCAATGATTGTACGTTTGTGTGAGTGAAAATTTCTGCATTATAAATTTGCTTTGGGTAGTATATGATTTTTCAAAGCAAGAGTTTATTTAATTTCTTTATTTTTGATTTATAAGGAATATTCTAAGCTTTGGAAAAATCTTCTTTTAAAAGGCATTTTGATCACAAATTTTGAAAATGATTTTATAAAGTCTCTAAAAATACAAGTTATTTTATGGTATAAATTTTATAATTTTTGAACTTGTATTTTATTTTTATAAAAATAAATCTTTACAAATTTTATTTGTTATAATTATCAAATTACATGAATAACCTTGCATGCAAACTCTCTTTCTATTCTCTCAAAGGGCAAATAAGACTTTTCCAACCCCACTAACTCATTTGATTATTACCAAATTACTACCTTAGCCTTGCATGCAAAATGGCCTAACTTTAGTCAAGGGACATTTTTTTAAGTTCTCACTTCCACTCATTACTTGTTAACCAAATAGCATAAAACAAACAAATCAAAGTGGAGAGAAGTCATTCATCATTTCACACTCCAACACACCACAAAAATTTCTCTGTTCCCCTCCCTCCCTTTTGCTCTCGGCCGAACCCCATTTCCCCCACTCCCTTCCATTTTTCATTCCATTTCTCATCTTCCCTAGTGTAATTCTTTCACCTACATTTATTTTATATACTTCCCAAGAGTTTTGTGATTTGGAAGATGAAGTTTCATGGTTGCATGTGTAGTTTTGTGTGATCTCCAAAGAGAAACTCTTGATTCTTGTGAATTCAAGAGCTCTCTATGAGATATATTATGTATATGTGCTAACTAAGTGTTTTATGGAGATATCATGCTTTAAAATCCTTTGCATGCTACTGAAATCTCATTATAAATTTATGTTTAGCCATGCATGCTAGTTTTAAGACATTAAAATGATGATCAACCATGTTTTGCATGCTATTCTTTTCGAAATCATGTTGTTATCTATAAAATCCGAAATAGATGTGCTTAAATAGATTGTTTCCATGATGAATTTCTTATTAATACTTAAAAGGAATTATATTTAATAATTATTAAGGATAAGTATTAGGTGCAAGTCGATTTTGCAAGCATTTACAACTTTATGCCTAGCCAAAATCTTGTTATGTGCTTTCCATGAGTTGCATGTTATATATTTAGTTGCATGTTGTTGTTTTTAGGCATGGATGATCTCACCCAATGTTATTTTGAGAATAAAGGAGTTAGTTCAGTAGATTACCATGTATAAGTCTTGGTTTAAGTATTGAGTTTTTGTTAGTTGAGTTGTCAAGTCAAAACCTTGGAAAAATGAGAGTTATAGTTTCTGCAGAAAAATCAGTTTAATACCCTGAGGTTTAGAGTGAGTTTTGACCATGTCATTGATGTGCACTTTGAGGCCCAAGCTACCAGAAGTTAGTATGGGGAGTATATAATAGGTTTTAGGAGTTGGTTGGAGGTTTGCATGTCATTTGGTTAGGTGCACAAGTAGAATAACAAAATCTGTCCAGCAGGGGACAGTTTTGTTGCAACTTAGAAATAGGGAGATTTGGCTATGTCATGGGTAGGCCCTCATTAGGCCCAATTGGGCCTTAGTTAGAGGGTATGTCAGAGAAGTTTTTCCAACCATAGTTCATAGGATATGAGCTAGAACCATGTGTCACAAGTTAATTCAAGTCAGGGCATTTTCTGCCCAGAAAAACAGGGGAACCTTGGACTTTTAGCTTAGGCCCAAGAAGGCCCAAGCCAGGCCTTTGAGCCACATCAAGCTTGTGAGATGCCCCTAGGTCAGGAGAGTCTTGTGTAAAAATTTTGAAGAAAAACTTGTAGTTTATGAGTGTCTAATGCACTCAAGAAACCTTAGTTACCATTCTGAAATTTGCACCAGTGAGCACTTTCACTTATCACATAGTTTTAGAACACTTAGAAGTGAGTATTAGGTCAACCACCATAGTTGTAAGATAGTATAAGGTCAGTAGAGAAAAAGGCACAAGTGAGGGTCAATAGGTTTTGGATAATTTAGGAAAGGCACATTGAGTTAGGAAGCCCAAATTTGAAGACTTTGTTTAGTTAGCGACCAAGTGACTTAAGTGGTGAGTCGAGATCATCCAAGCCTAGTGTGGCATTATGGTGTATATGATGTTATTTGGTATTAATATACGATATGTGATTATGTGGCTACGTGTGTGCATTTGAAAATATAATGGTGGATATGAATTAAGTGCGTATAGGCCTAAGTGCCATCCATATTTAATTTCGGGTTGTAAATAGGTTAAGATGGTAAGAATATATTATAATGAGGATTATTATTATTTATGTAGGATCTCGAGACGAGGGAAAACTTGCCATAAAAGTCGAGTGAAGCTCCAGTTGTTGCTCCTACTAGTCAGACCAGACCAGTCTATCTCAAGGCAAGTGATTCAACTTGACCTTCGTATTCACTGTAAACAGTTCATATATATATCGATGCAATTGTCCTGAGTCATTTTGATATATTTAAATCAAGCGTATCTTTTGTTTATCTTTGAGTTACATAGAGATTCCATGAACCCTCGAGTACGTATTGCAAGTAGTTCAAAAGTCTTTCATGATAGTTTAATGCCATGATAAAATAGAGATTTGTTATAATACCTTATTGATCCTTTTGATTATCATGCTATTGATCCCTGAGAAATCTTGATATTGCACCCTGATGCTTTGATTCAACTCTTGAAATAACCTCGATAGAAACTTTATCTTGATACCTAAAAGCCAATCATTTCTTAAATTCATTCATGATTGTTTGATAACCCTATCCTTACCCTAAAAGCTTGATACCCTGTTATATCTTGAGCTGATGATCACTTTCTTTATATTTTAACACCTCTATCCTATTGGAACCAGTGATGCTTATCTTCTTGATGTTCTAATACCTATACCTTGTCTACAACCATTGCTTTAAGCCTAGTTTGGCATTACTCTTTCATATTATCCAATAGCCTTGCTCAATTTCCTTGTCAAAGTTCTTGTTTATGGAAACCTCTCAATTACTCTAATATAGTAAAATCTAGTGGATCATGGCCCTGAGATTTAGTGTCATATTTCCAGTGTTTCAAGTTGATCTATAATCCCTTGATAAAAATGATTACAGTCGAAAGAGATTTTGTCATAAATCGGCATCAGTTTTTAAAATGATTAAAATGTGGATTTTTCAGTCCCAAAGGGGGATAAATGTTTTCTTTGAATGGTGGATCTGGACTGAGACGCGAGTCCTTTCCACACTTATATTAGGCTTAAAAGTTGCCTAGGGATTCCCAATAATGTTTTAGAACCCAGCGAGGTTCGGGATTACTTCGCGGCTGATCACCGGCTGTAATCCGTAGCGTCATAAAATGATTTTGATTAAGAATGATTTTTAAAATTTGTTTTGATGCAAGCAAAATGATGCCAACTCACATAAGTTTTATCTCTCGTTATCATTGATAATGTCTTTCCATTGTCATTCCTAAAGGTATATCTCGATTTATGTTTTGTGTTGTACTATTAGCACTTGTTGAGCTTTTGGCTCACTTCTTGCTTTACCCTTATATTACAGCTAGCAGCTATGGTTAGATTCAAGCAGACTGCCCGTAAGACCTGTGATGCTGATGCTTATGTTCGAGCTCAGGTGGAATAAGTAATAATAGTTGTGTGAGGACTCGGTATTTGTAATCAGATGTAATAGTTGGTAGTGTTGGGCTGTTCCAAACCCGAAACTGTAAGATCTTGGATTTTGGTTGTGTATTCTTCATTAAAAAGATGTAATAGCTATATTTATTTCGCTATTTAAGTTTGGGGTGTGACAGGTTTTGGTATCAGAGCTACGGTTTAGAGTCCCTGGACAGCCCAAATAGGTTATAGGATTTGTGTGTAGGTTATAGATATTATGCGAGAGAGTAGGTTAAGTAAATTATTATTAATACTCCTCTTATTGGTTGTCAGCAAAGGGCGCATTCCTCGTCATCCTCAGGGTCGGACGACACTATTGCTTTCTCCGTGTATGCTGAGTTGAGGCGCGAGTTCGACATGCTTCAGGGCAAGTACGACCGACTGATAGACCGACTGAAGAACGTGTATCCGGACAGCCGAAACTACGAAGGGAAGCCCAAGGAGCAGATGATTGCGAGACTTGAGACCTTGGTTCAGTACGTCAACACTAAGCTTGAGGAGATGCCAGCACACCGGGACCGTACCAGCCAGTATGTCATTCAAATGGTGGCGGATGAGCTCCAGAGCATTGTGAAGACGCTTCGAGAGGAAAAGACTACCAAGCCCCGTTCAGATGGAGTGGAGCCTTAGTTCTTTCCATTTACCTTTCATGTTGTTGTACTATCAGACTCTATGGAATCCCCAGTTGTTTCCGTCTTTCCTTTAATAAGCCTGTTATTCCTAGAATCAGACTATGTCCCAATCCTATGTACTGTGACCTTTAAAAATTTCAATAATTATGTGCTATTGTTCCATTTGCTCTCAACTGTTATTTTATGTTTTTATCATCATATCTGCTTAATTTGGAAACTTGACCCCATATGTAAATGAGAATGCCATGCGATACCCTCGAATCATTTTATCATTCATATTTGTTATGACACAACTCTTATTTCAGGATCATGCCTCCCAAAAAGAAGAACCCAACAACCACCTTCACCACAGACCCAAATATTCTTCGACTACTGGAAACCTTGCAACAGCAAACCAATGCTATAGCTCAACAATAACTAACCCTTCAACAACGAATTGAAAACCAAGATAACCGTGAGCCACACCAACCACCTGAACCACCAGTACCACCTAGACAAATTGTCACTTTCAAAGCTTTTCAGAATGTGAATCCACCTGTATTTTATGATACCACTGATCCAGTGATAGCAAACACCTGGATCAAGGAGATGGAAAGGGCTTTTGAGTTGGTACAGTTAGGAGACGATCAGAAGACGCCGTATGCCACTTACTTCTTGAAGGGAGAAGTCATCTATTGGTGGGAATCAGTAAAAGCTATGGAAGTCACTCAGCAGGTTTCTTGGGAGAGATTTAAAAAGTTATTTCTGGACAAGTATTACCCTAAGTACATGCAGAATCAGATGGAGCTAAAATTTCTTGAGTTAAAGCAAGGGAACATGACTGTACTGGAATATGAGAAGAAGTTCACTGAGTTGTCAAGGTTTGTGACAAAGTATACTAGCACTGAGGAAGAAAAAGCAAAGAAATTTCAGCAAGGATTGGAGCCTTGGATCAGAGATAGGGTGGCTATGTTTGAGCTTGAAACTTATGCGGGAGTAGTACAGAAAGCTGCTATAATTGAGAATAATGGGATGCAGTCAAGGAAAGAGAGGGATAACAAGAAGAGGAAGGTTCCATTTTATGGAGAAAAGTCTGAAGCTGGAAGTTCGCAAGATCGGAATGTAAAGAGGATTGGTTTTCAGAAGGGCGGAAATTTTCAAAGGAAGGGAAATTTGGGCAAAAGGAAAGAATCAAAAGGGAACAATCAGGCAAGCCAAGGGCAAGTTGGAGAAAACAGGTTCCAGAGGCCAGAATGCAAGCACTGTGGAAGAAGGCACCCCGGAGTATGCAATAAGCTGAGTATGACCTGTTATAGGTGCAATCAGAAGGGACATTTGGCAAACGAGTGCAAGATGCCGAAGCCAGGAGTTACGTGTTACAAGTGTGGGAAGACTGGACACATGGCTAGGGAGTGTAAGGCAACAGGACCAGTCAGAGCTCTGATGAACGTGGCAAGTACCAGTGCAAGCGTGCCAGCTGAGGTATTGGCGTTACCTCCACCACCCGCACCAACCCCGCAAGCAACAACAAGGACATTTGATCTAAAGATGAAAGATGCTGTTCAGAATTCTGAGGTGATAGTAGGTACACTTTTACTCAATAATGTCAAAGCTAAAGTATTGATTGATTCGGGAGCAACAAGATCTTTCATATCAGAATCTTTTGTTGATAAGCTCCAATGTGATAAAACGGTTATGAGTGAGGTAGTAAAAGTGGTAATTGCGAACCAAGAGAAGATTCCTGTGAATCAATTTTGTCCAAAATGTGAGATTGATATTTCGGGATATAAGTTCTCAGCCGACTTGATACTCTTCAAGCTGGGAGAGTTTGATATAATTTTAGGAATGGATTGGTTAGGAGAGAATAGCGCTCAGATAAATTGTAAGACCAAGAGAGTGTATTTAAAGACGAAGAGTGGAGAGAAGGTAGTATTTAAGGGGCAGAGGCAAGGGCAACTATTTCTTACAATTATTCAGGCTAAGAAGTTACTTAGAAAAGGTTGTGAGTCGTTCCTAGCATATGTAGTGGATTCAGAGAGAGGCAGCCCCAGCATGGAAGAGATTCCTGTAGTTAATGAGTTCCCCGATGTGTTTCCCGACGAACTACCAGGCTTACCACCAGATTGACAAATTGAGTTCGAGATCAACCTTGCTCCAGGCACGGAACCAGTTTCAAAGGCTCCGTATAGGATGGCACCAGCAGAAATGAAAGAGTTGGCGAGCCAGCTACAAGAATTATTGGATAAGGGAGTGATACGACCAAGTACGTCGCCATGGGGAGCACCTGTTCTCTTTGTGAAGAAGAAAGATGGGAGTATGCGTCTATGCATAGATTACCGGGAGTTGAATAAAGTAACGATCAAGAACCGCTACCCGCTACCAAGGATAGATGACCTTTTTGATCAGTTAAAGGGAGCAAAATGCTTTTCAAAGATTGATTTGAGATCGGGATACCATCAATTAAAGATCAAGGAAGAAGATATTCCCAAGACCGCATTTAGGACCAGATATGGGCATTATGAATTCCTAGTAATGCCGTTTGGATTGACCAACGCTCCGGCCGCATTTATGGATCTGATGAATCGAGTATTTAAGAAGTATTTGGATAAATTTGTCGTGGTATTTATTGATGACATCCTTATTTATTCTAAGTCGGAAGAAGAACATAAGCAGCACCTCTGGATAGCATTGGAGATACTCCGACAAGAGAAGTTGTATGCCAAGTTTACCAAATGTGAGTTTTGGTTAAAGGAAGTTCAATTTTTGGGGCATGTTATTGGAAATGAGGGAGTTAAAGTGGATCCGGCGAAGATTGAGGCAGTTATGAGTTGGGAGAGGCCAAAGACTCCTACGGAAGTGCGAAGTTTTCTAGGATTGGCCGGATACTATAGAAGATTCGTCAAGGATTTCTCGAAGATCGCCACGCCATTGACCAAGTTAACCAGAAAGAATCAAAAGTTTGAATGGAGTGCAGAATGTGAAAATAGCTTTCAAGAGTTAAAACAGAAGTTGGTAACAGCTCCGGTGTTGGTACTTCCAGATGATCAAGGGAATTTTGTAATATTCAGCGACGCTTCACATAAGGGTTTGGGTTGTGTGTTGATGCAACACAGTAAGGTAATAGCATATGCGTCAAGATAGTTGAAGCCACACGAGTTAAAGTATCCGACGCATGACTTGGAACTAGCCGCCATAGTGTTCGCACTCAAGATTTGGAGACACTATCTCTATGGAGAGAAGTGTGAAATCTACACGGATCACAAGAGTTTAAAGTACATTTTTACTCAGAAAGAGCTCAATATGAGGCAGAGGAGATGGCTGGAATTGATCAAGGACTATGACTGTTCGATAAATTACCATCCTGGAAAGGCGAACGTAGTGGCCGATGCGCTGAGTCGGAAGGAGAGATTGAATATGATGATAACATCAAAAGAGTTATTTGAAGAAATCGGAAAATTTGAATTGGAACTTTGTGCTTATGGGAAAGTCAAAGAAGTTTGTCGTGCAATGACCTTTCAGCCAACACTAATGGAAAAGATAAAGAAGTGTCAAGAGGAAGTAATGGAAAAAGAGAAAAATCAGTTATCTGGAGAAGAGATTAATACTAAAAGGGATGAGCAAGGAATACTAAGGTTTTCATCCAGAATATGGATTCCTCATGTACCTGAATTAAAGAATAAGATCCTCCATGAAGCCCACCATTCGAAATTTTCAATCCACCCGGGAAGCACCAAGATGTATCAAGACTTAAAGAAGAACTTTTGGTGGCCAAATATGAAGCGAGACGTGGCAGAATGGGTTGCGAAGTGTTATACTTGTCAGAAAGTAAAGGCAGAACATCAACGACCAAGCGGATTAATTCAGCCCCTGAAGATTCCAGAATGGAAATGGGAAAATATCGCTATGGACTTTATAGTAGGACTACCGCAAACAAAATCCGGACATGACGCAATATGGGTTATAATTGATCGTCTTACGAAGTCGGCGCATTTCCTTCCAATAAATGAGAAGTCGTCACTGGACAAGTTGGTTCATCTGTATGTGCACGAAATCGTATTAAGGCATGGAGTACCCGTATCAATAGTTTCAGACAGAGATCCCCGATTTAACTCGAGATTCTGGAAGCAATTCCAGGAATGTCTTGGCACGAAGTTGAATATGAGCACGGCGTATCACCCGCAGACTGATGGTCAGAGCGAAAGGACGATTCAAACAATCGAAGACATGTTGCGCAGTTGTGCAATCGATTTTGCAGGAAGTTGGGATGACCACCTGCCATTGATTGAATTCTCATATAACAACAGCTATCATTCCAGTATCGGCATGCCACCATATGAAGCTTTGTACGGGTGAAAATGTAGATCACCAACAAGTTGGGATGAAGTAGGAGAAGGAAGAATTCTCGGCTCAGAATTGGTACAACAGTTGCATGACTCAGTCAAGTTAATTCAGAAAAGGTTGCTTGCTGCTCAAGATAGACAGAGGAAGTATGCGGATCCAGCGCGTAAGGATGTTCAATTCCAAATTGGCGAAGCTGTGTTGCTAAAGGTATCACCTAGGAAGGGGTTGATGAGATATGACAAGAAAGGAAAGTTAGCACCTAGATACATAGGTCCTTTTGAGATTTTGAGTCAAGTAGGAAAGGTGGCCTACGAGTTGGCCTTACCACCTCAGTATCGGCATGTGCATAACGTGTTCCATGTGTCGTTACTTAAGAAATATAATCCTGACACTAGCCATGTGATAGAATATGAACCCGTAGAAATTCAGGCAGACCTGTCATTTGTGGAGCAACCGGTTAAAATACTCGACTGGCAAGTAAAGAGTCTTAGAAATAAGTCAGTAAAGTTAGTAAAAGTACTTTGGAGGAACCCTAAGGTCGAAGAGTCGACTTGGGAGTTAGAGTCTGATATGCGTTCCCGGTATCCTCATCTGTTCTCTTAGATTCTGGGGACAGAATCCCTTAAGGGGGAGAGGATGTTACGACCGGCATTTTATGTAATATTATTTGTGAATTTGGTATAATATTAAGTCAAATGAAAATATATTCAATGATTGTACGTTTGTGTGAGTGAAAATTTCTGCATTATAAATTTGCTTTGGGTAGTATATGATTTTTCAAAGCAAGAGTTTATTTAATTTCTTTATTTTTGATTTATAAGGAATATTCTAAGCTTTGGAAAAATCTTCTTTTAAAAGGCATTTTGATCACAAATTTTGAAAATGATTTTATAAAGTCTCTAATAATACAAGTTATTTTATGGTATAAATTTTATAATTTTTGAACTTGTATTTTATTTTATAAAAATAAATCTTTACAAATTTTATTTGTTATAATTATCAAATTACATGAATAACCTTGCATGCAAACTCTCTTTCTATTCTCTCAAAGGGCAAATAAGACTTTTCCAACCCCACTAACTCATTTGATTATTACCAAATTACTACCTTAGCCTTGCATGCAAAATGGCCTAACTTTAGCCAAGGGACATTTTTGTAAGTTCTCACTTCCACTCATTACTTGTTAACCAAATAGCATAAAACAAACAAATCAAAGTGGAGAGAAGTCATTCATCATTTCACACTCCAACACACCACAAAAATTTCTCTCTTCCCCTCCCTCCCTTTTGCTCTCGGCCGAACCCCATTTCCCCCACTCCCTTCCATTTTTCATTCCATTTCTCATCTTCCCTAGTGTAATTCTTTCACCTACATTTATTTTATATACTTCCCAAGAGTTTTGTGATTTGGAAGATGAAGTTTCATGGTTGCATGTGTAGTTTTGTGTGATCTCCAAAGAGAAACTCTTGATTCTTGTGAATTCAAGAGCTCTCTATGAGATATATTATGTATATGTGCTAACTAAGTGTTTTATGGAGATATCATGCTTTAAAATCCTTTGCATGCTACTGAAATCTCATTATAAATTTATGTTTAGCCATGCATGCTAGTTTTAAGACATTAAAATGATGATCAACCATGTTTTGCATGCTATTCTTTTCGAAATCATGTTGTTATCTATAAAATCCGAAATAGATGTGCTTAAATAGATTGTTTCCATGATGAATTTCTTATTAATACTTAAAAGGAGTTATATTTCATAATTATTAAGGATAAGTATTAGGTGCAAGTCGATTTTGCAAGCATTTACAACTTTATGCCTAGCCGAAATCTTGTTATGTGCTTTCCATGAGTTGCATGTTATATATTTAGTTACATGTTGTTGTTTTTAGGCATGGATGATCTCACCCAATGTTATTTTGAGAATAAAGGAGTTAGTTCAGTAGATTACCATGTATAAGTCTTGGTTTAAGTATTGAGTTTTTGTTAGTTGAGTTGTCAAGTCAAAACCTTAGAAAAATGAGAGTTATAGTTTCTGCAGAAAAATCAGTTTAATACCCTGAGGTTTAGAGTGAGTTTTGACCATGTCATTGATGTGCACTTTGAGGCCCAAGCTACCAGAAGTTAGTATGGGGAGTATATAATAGGTTTTAGGAGTTGGTTGGAGGTTTGCATGTCATTTGGTTAGGTGCACAAGTAGAATAACAAAATCTGTCCAGCAGGGGACAGTTTTGTTGCAACTTAGAAATAGGGAGATTTGGCTATGTCATGGGTAGGCCCTCATTAGGCCCAATTGGGCCTTAGTTAGAGGGTATGTCAGAGAAGTTTTTCCAACCATATTTCATAGGATATGAGCTAGAACCATGTGTTACAAGTTAATTCAAGTCAGGGTATTTTCTGCCCAGAAAAACAGGGGAACCTTGGACTTTTAGCTTAGGCCCAAGAAGGCCCAAGCCAGGCCTTTGAGCCACATCAAGCTTGTGAGATGCCCCTAGGTCAGGATAGTCTTGTGTAAAAATTTTGAAGAAAAACTTGTAGTTTAAGAGTGTCTAATGCACTCAAGAAACCTTAGTTACCATTCTGAAATTTGCACCAGTGAGCACTTTCACTTATCACATAGTTTTAGAACACTTAGAAGTGAGTATTAGGTCAACCACCATAGTTGTAAGATAGTATAAGGTCAGTAGAGAAAAAGGCACAAGTGAGGGTCAATAGGTTTTGGATAATTTAGGAAAGGCACATTGAGTTAGGAAGCCCAAATTTGAAGACTTTGTTTAGTTAGCGACCAAGTGACTTAAGTGGTGAGTCGAGATCATCCAAGCCTAGTGTGGCATTATGGTGTATATGATGTTATTTGGTATTAATATACGATATGTGATTATGTGGCTACGTGTGTGTATTTGAAAATATAATGGTGGATATGAATTAAGTGCGTATAGGCCTAAGTGCCATCCATGTTTAATTTCGGGTTGTAAATAGGTTAAGATGGTAAGAATATATTATAATGAGGATTATTATTATTTATGTAGGATCTCGAGACGAGGGAAAACTTGCCATAAAAGTCGAGTGAAGCTCCAGTTGTTGCTCCTACCAGTCAGACCAGACCAGTCTATCTCAAGGCAAGTGATTCAACTTGACCTTCGTATTCACTGTAAACAGTTCATATATATATCGATGCAATTGTCCTGAGTCATTTTGATATATTTAAATCAAGCGTATCTTTTGTTTATCTTTGAGTTACATAGAGATGCCATGAACCCTCGAGTACGTATTGCAAGTAGTTCAAAAGTCTTTCATGATAGTTTAATGCCATGATAAAATAGAGATTTGTTATAATACCTTATTGATCCTTTTGATTATCATGCTATTGATCCCTGAGAAATCTTGATATTGCACCCTGATGCTTTGATTCAACTCTTGAAATAACCTCGATAGAAACTTTATCTTGATACCTAAAAGCCAATCATTTCTTAAATTCATTCATGATTGTTTGATAACCCCATCCTTACCCTAAAAGCTTGATACCCTGTTATATCTTGAGCTGATGATCACTTTCTTTATATTTTAACACCTCTATCCTATTGGAACCAGTGATGCTTATCTTCTTGATGTTCTAATACCTATACCTTGTCTACAACCATTGCTTTAAGCCTAGTTTGGCATTACTCTTTCATATTATCCAATAGCCTTGCTCAATTTCCTTGTCAAAGTTCTTGTTTATGGAAACCTCTCAATTACTCTAATATAGTAAAATCTAGTGGATCATGGCCCTGAGATTTAGTGTCATATTTCCAGTGTTTCAAGTTGATCTATAATCCCTTGATAAAAATGATTACAGTCGAAAGAGATTTTGTCATAAATTGGCATCAGTTTTTAAAATGATTAAAATGTGGATTTTTCAGTCCCAAAGGGGGATAAATGTTTTCTTTGAATGGTGGATCTGGACTGAGACGCGAGTCCTTTCCACACTTATATTAGGCTAAAAAGTTGCCTAGGAATTCCCAATAATGTTTTAGAACCCAGCGAGGTTCGGGATTACTTCGCGGCTGATCACCGGCTGTAATCCGTAGCGTCATAAAATGATTTTGATTAAGAATGATTTTTAAAATTTGTTTTGATGCAAGCAAAATGATGCCAACTCACATAAGTTTTATCTCTCGTTATCATTGATAATGTCTTTCCATTATCATTCCTAAAGGTATATCTCAATTTATGTTTTGTGTTGTACTATTAGCACTTGTTGAGCTTTTGGCTCACTTCTTGCTTTACCCTTATATTACAGCTAGCAGCTATGGTTAGATTCAAGCAGACTGCCCGTAAGACCTGTGATGCTGATGCTTATGTTCGAGCTCAGGTAGAATAAGTAATAATAGTTGTGTGAGGACTCGGTATTTGTAATCAGATGTAATAGTTGGTAGTGTTGGGCTGTTCCAAACCCTAAACTGTAAGATCTTGGATTTTGGTTGTGTATTCTTCATTAAAAAGATGTAATAGCTATATTTATTTCGCTATTTAAGTTGGGGGTGTGACAAAGGGCGTCAGCCACCACATTGGCTTTACCTGGGTGATACAAAATTTCACAGTCGTAGTCCTTAATCAACTCTAACCATCTCCTCTATCTCATGTTCAGTTTCTTCTGAGTGAAAATATATTTGAGGCTTTTATGGTCAGTGTAGATCTTGCATTTCTCACCGTATAAGTAATGTCTCCAAATTTTCAGGGCAAACACTATGGCTGCTAGTTCTAGATCGTGCGTCGGGTATCTGCTCTCATACTCCTTCAATTGTCGAGAGGCATATGCTATAACTTTGCCATGCTGCATCAATACACATCCTAATCCTTAAAGCGATGCGTCACTATATATCATAAAATCTCCCTTTCCATCGGGAAGAGCGAGCACTAGTGCTGACACCAGCCTTCTTTTCAGCTCTTGAAAACTCTCCTCACATGTCTCTGTCCATACAAACTTTTTTGTCTTCCGGGTAAGTCTAGTCAGTGGACCGTCTATCTTAGCAAAGTCTTGCACGAATCTTCGGTAATATCCTGCTAAACCCACAAAACTCCTAACCTCTGTTGGGGTAGTTGGTCTTTCCCAATTGGATACCGCCTCTATTTTGGCAGGGTCAAATAAAACTCCTTTGCTACTCACCATATGTCCTAAAAGCTGAACTTCTCTCAACCAAAACTCGCACTTCGAGAACTTGGCATATAATTTCTCATTCCTCAAGATTTATAAGACTATCCTCAAATGTTCTGCATGTTCTTGCTCTGTCCTTGAATAGATCAAAATATCATCTATAAAACTATCACACATATATCCAGGTACTTTTTGAACACTCTATTCATCAAATCCATAAAGGCTGCGGGTGCATTGGTTAACCCAAACGACATGACTAAGAACTCATAGTGCCCATACCTAGTGCAAAAAGCAGTCTTCGGTATATCTTTCAGTTTGATTTTTAACTGGTGATATCCTGTTCTCAAATCTATTTTGGAAAAATGTATAGCTCCCTTGAGTTGGTCGAATAGGTCATCAATCCTGGGGAGAGGGTACCTATTCTTAATAGTCAGCTTATTCAGCTCTCGATAGTCTATGCATAATCTCATACTGCCGTCCTTTTTCTTTACGAACAGTACTGGTGCTCCCCATGGTGACACACTGGGTCTTATCATTCCATTATCTAATAACTCTTGCAGTTGAGAAGCTAGTTCCTTATCTCAACTGGGGCTAGCCTATATGGGGCATTGGATACTGGTGTCATTCCTGGTGCTAATTCTATAGCGAATTCTATTTCCCTATCAGGTGGCAACCCTGGTAAGTTCTCTGGGAATACATCCTTGAATTTGTTAACTACGGGTATGTCCTGTATATTAGGGACCTTCTTCTTGGTATCTATCACATAAGCCAAATAGGCTTCGTTTCCCTTCCTTAACAATCTTTTTGCTTGTGGCATGGTCAGAAATTTCTGTTTCTGTTGTTGACCTTTAAACACTACTTCTTTTTCATTCTGCACTCTTATCTTTACTCTCTTCCGTTCATAATCTATTTGCGCTCCGTTACTGGATAACCAATCCATTCCTAAGATTACATCAAATTTTCCTAACGTAAATGGGATTAGGTTAACCTCGAAGAACTTTCCTTCTAATTTCAACTTGCACTTAGGGTGTACTTGATTTACAGGAATTATTTCTTTGTTTGCTATTTCCACTTGTAATATCTCGCGTAAGGGTATGGTGTTAAGTTTTAACTTTTTAGCAAAATCTTGAGATATAAATGACTTGGTTGCTCCAGAATCAAATAGGACATTTGCATGCACGGAATTTAACAAAAGGGTACCTGCTATCACGTCAGTGTTTCGAACAGCATCTTGAACAGTCATGTTGAAGGTCCTAGCAGCTGGGGGTCGGTTGGATGCAGCTCTGCTCATACCTGAGACTGGGGGCTTCATTATCGGACAATCCTTCCTCATACGTCCTACTTTCCCATATTGGAAACATGTCTTGCTATATTGGGGACATTTGTTGGCAAGGTGTCCGGGTTGGTCGCACCTGTAACATTTCATAGGGGCTCTTGCCTGGGTGCACATCCCAAGGTGTCTTTTTCCGCATGTCTGACATTATGGTATTGGGGCACGTGGTTGGCTATGAAATGTTGCCCTAGATTGTTCGCCGCCTTGGCCAACACTCTCGCTTGGGGCCTTTCTGAATCTGGGGCCTCGCGCAGGTTGGGACACCACTCCCCTGACAAATCTGCTTGGAAGGATCCTGTTCCCGGTTCCTATTCCTTGGCTTCCTATCTTCCTCTTCCTATTTTCCTTTTCCTTCACACTTTGCTCACTTCCAGCTTCAACAATCGAGGCTTTCTGCACTAAGATGGCATAGTCTGTCAGCTATAACACCGCCACTCGGTTTTGGATCCATTGTTTCAGACAAAGCTGAAACCTTCGCGCTTTCTTTTCTTCGGTATTCACGAACTCAGGCACAAATCTCAATAACTCAGTAAATTTGGCCTCATATTCTGCCACAGTCATCTTATCCTGTTTCAACTCCAAAAATTTAATCTCCATCTGGGTTTCCATAAACCTAGGGAAGTACTTGTCTAAGAACAGTCGGGTAAATCTATCCCATGGGATCACAACATCAATCTTTAGGTTTCGTTTGGACTCCCACCAATAGTTAGATTCTCCTTTCCGCATGTAAGAAGCAAAAATGGTCTTGTATCATTCCTCAACACCTAGTATCTCGAAGGACTTTTCTATCTCTTTGAGCCAGGCCCGTGCTTCAACGGGGTCGGCAGATCCTAGAAACTCTGGAGTTTTGAGAGATTTGAAGGCCCTAAAGGCTGTGGCTGCAGTCTGTTGGGCAGCATGTGGTTGTGGTGGAATAGGCTGTTGGTTAAGATTTTCTCTTAGCAGTTCCATAAATTCATTCATGGGGTTCCCTCCCTGATGGGTATTCTCAGCCTCTTCTTCTACATATTCTTCCTCATCATATTCATTATAGTCTAGGTCCTCTTCACTTTCTTCATTTACTACAAGGTCAGGTTCATTCCGTTGTTGGTTAACTGATTTCGCGGGCTGTGCCCTGGTTCCTCTTCTTCGGGGTGGCATTGTTTTGATAATGAAGATTTGTCAACATAGTTGTAATTATAACAGTTAGATTAATTTATTCATGTATAAGCATGTCATTTATTATCTAGCATGTTTTTATAAATTGCAATAATATGGACATCAATTTCTTGATAACTGCTTAGATATATATTTCATAAGGTCACCCACTTATATCTTGGGGAACAAAATAACTAGTTGAGTTCATACATGCCTGATTATAATACATCACTACTTGTCCTGAATACTGAAATGCAAATACATAAGCCGTGAACCCTGAAGGGCTAGGAACGCTATCTATTACTAGCTATCCTATCAAAATTGGTGACAAGTCACCCAGCCTTCTTCAAGGTCCCTATCTAGTCACTAGTCGTTCAGTCACTGTCACTGCGCTTGAGGTCACACACCCTCCTCATCGCTCCTGCCAACATCATCTCTGCATCAACTACCAGGATGTATCCTTCAATCGCTGTCATCCTCATCTGAGCCCGGGTACGGAGCTCGATCCCATCAATCTCTCTACGGGCTATGGCTGGGGAAGCAGCTCTGAAATCCCCTGGGTATCCTAGTCTGATGGCTCTCTCAGCTGTCAATGCCTGGCATAACTTCGCAATGCGAACAGATGCTGCAGTAATCTCAGCGTTAAGCTGAGCCACCATCCAGTCATGTATGGTCGCCGGGGGTGGTAGAGGTGAGTCTGGGTCGCTAGAGGATATGTCGTAAGCCTTGTAGGCCTGTGTATATATCCCATCCTAATCATAATCATCAGTATAGGGCATAGAGCTCTAAATCCCTGGGGGTGGGGTAGGAGAGCGAATAGTCGGGTAAGGGTGCATCTCTACATCCCTCCAGCCTACACCATCTCCCTGGGTCATCTCAACATCATTAGCTATGGGGACAGGAAGGTCAGTCTCCTCCTCTGGGACATCCTCAGTAGGGTCATCATCTGAATCATCAATGGGTGGGTTCTCTGGCTCGGGAGTAGGGCCACGCTCAGGAACCATAACATCCTCAACAGGGTCAACCTCCTTCATAGGCTCCACTGGTACCTGACACAATAGGCAAGGTGTTACTAACTTAGAGTCGAAATTCCCTTGAGGGTAAAACTGTCAAGACTACCCGTGTAGCCCAACGACGAACTCGACTTGAGCTCTAATTGATTATTTTATTATTCTTATGTCTATGTATTTTATATGCTATCGTTTCCAAGATTTGATAACCTAAGGCTCTGATACCATTTCTGTGGCGCCCCAAAATCCGGGGTCAGGAATCTCGGAGGCCACGCCATCTAAACTATTACAACCACATAACTCACACTATAATATATAAATACTCACGCTTCACGACCCCACACTTATCACACACACACACACTTACATGTTATTGTCTTGGAAACGAACCATTCATAACTAGAGTAATTCAACCATCAAGTGATAATTATTACAACCCAAAAGTGATTAAGTCTTACCAGGGAGTAACCTTTAAGTGAGGCTAGTCCGTCGGAAAAATATACGTTTCTTGTTTATTACCTTACATAAGTCTTACTTATAAATAAGCCGAACTAAAAATAACTGAAAACTAATCCAGCTTATTCGGACTACCTGTGGTACAACACCAAACAATCTACAGAACAGCTGGCCATTTCCTAGCTGTGGTTCTCATGGCAGGCATCTTGATTCACTGTTGTGTTGTGTCAATTTAAGAAAACAAGTGTGAGCTATAATTCCCAGCATAATAATGTACAGTATACAAATGACTGTATGATAATTTACGTAAAACATCATATATGATAGTTATGTTTTATTCGAAATTAGTTTTCCTTGGTGATACACACCTTCTTATGAAAACAATTATTTAATGGATTTTATTAACCTGCGAATACCTTAAAACTAAACCCAGCACCTAGGCTTGGGTTACGGTATTGCATCACAATTCCAATTGGAAGAATTAGGACATTTGTTGGAGCCACCGCATACGATGATCAGTCATACTGTGATAAAAGTAACCTTTTCTACTAGTAGAAGGATGACACCTTCGTATCCCGGTTATCACCCTTGCCGCATACGGGCTATGTGTCCTCATTTCGGGTATACACACACTTCGCAGGTCCGTAGGTACATATTGTACCGTCTCCTACGGTACCAGTAGTCTATCCAATACGCGAAGTACTTGGATCCTACCCCTCTCTTGTCCTTTAAGAGATCCTATCATATCTCGAGAACTCGAACCACATCGAAGTTCCCCCAAGCGTTTTGCTTGTTGATAGGCATAACTTTACTTTATATATATATGTACTTCCGAAAGTTTTCGGAGGAAGTACTAAGGATGTGAGTTGACCGTTGTCAACAGATAATTAAATAAGGGGGAAAAGTTTCTCCTTGAAACTATATTCAAAATATTAAATAAGTCGGGATAATATTCTCCGACGATCTAAAATTATTCGAATGATTTTTGAAATCAGAAAGTAATTTAAATCCGGTTCTATGATTTTTAAATCATAAATAAACCTTTTAATAAATAATAATTAATTAAATGATAATCGATAAATAATTAAACCTCGAATGAGTTTACTCTTGTAAAAGAATATTTAAAATAATATTCCTCAACTAGTTTATGTCTATGAAATTAATAATCTTTAATGTTTAATCGGGTTTGAAATAAATAATCATTGGAGTATACTTCTCCCATAATAAAGGAATAGGTATATAATATTTATTATTCGAACAATAAAATATAGTTGAGGGAATATGATCGTTGGGAAGTCGTTTTGATAAAAGTTCGAGGTATTTTAATATTTCGTAAGTGGACGTTGAGTCCCTTTATAACGTACTATTATGGACTTGTAATCGTCTTATAATATCACCGGAATGATTCCCGGATTTTTATCTTGAAATCCCGACCGACTCTCGGTCTTATTATAATATGTTACGCTTATAGCGGAATTAAGCATTTCATGATATATACTTATCGTACAACATTGCTATATCATTCAAAATTCAATAACTACGTATCATGGCAAACATGGTACTTATGCAATGATAATAAAACAATCCTTTCACAACACAATAGTTAATGGAGTTGGGTTCGTAAACTTTCCTGGGTATCTCGAGGTGGAGGATGCTCTAGGTTCTGCTCGGAAATCTATTAAGCATAAACACAATTTGTTAGGTCCCGTTCTAATTTACGGTGACTCGCATTCATGCGCTACATATTATGCACCCTCTCAACTTGTACTACCCTTATTATTCCTTTAAGTCCTTATTCACATCATTTTCACTTCATTTCTCTAAGTATCTTAGGTTCATTTTCATTATCGCCGTCGGCTCCGCTTAGGTATTCTACGGTTCCTACTCCCGCGGTCTCGGCTCCGTTATTTTTATAAAATTGAAAATCATTATATTCACTTGAAATTTTTATGGAAGTTAGGAAACTCAATATGTTACTCTCTATAAAAATGTCATGATTTATGAACACCTTTAAGTCGATCCTTTATATTTTCAAAGTTCGTAATTCGTAGCAGTTTTTGTCGCGTAAATCACTTTTAGTAAAACGGCCATAACTTTTGATTCGTAAATCAGAATCAAGCGATTCAAGCGCCTAAAAGATCTTTATAACATTTTCTATCATAATAAAGGATTATTTTTCAAGAAACTACAATTTTGAAAGGAATATGTCCTAAGTCCAATCATGTATTAGGATTTAGGAATAACTTTTATGTAATCTGTTTTGATTTCATTGATATTAACAAAGACATGTTTTGTTTTTATTACGGGCTTTATCTATTTAAGTGTTTAAATAAGATATACCATAGTTTAGAGTAAAGCTTTTTATGGATTATGATGAGATCATAATAGTGAGACCTAAAAAGATGATAACTCTAAATTTAAATAGTTCCTGGTCATAGGATTACTAACTGGTAATTAATAATCCGCAAAGATCGGTACATACTATGCTTGCTTTATTATGAAGGATGTCTGTTCTCATAGACATTTGTGTGGTGACACTATAGCTAGCATGTAGGTGATTATTATGGAATATGTTCACTGAACATGACTCGCACAGCTGAACAACTGATGGAGTTCACTCACGTGTCAGCAGTTGTTCACATAGTGATATTTGTACAAGTATCCTTAGACTTGAGGTCATCATAGTCATCTTGTGTACACTGAACTATGCTTTGGTTTAGTTCTTAGTCTCCGGGGACAATTATTAGGGCTCTTCTGGGTATAGAAATTTGTACACGAAGATAGTGTATGATCAATAAAGGATCTACCCCTTCCAGTGAAGGAAGCGAATGTTCAAGGCTGATCCAGTTATGCTAGTTCAGGAATCTCTGGCCAGAGTAAATGAAATTAGAAAGGAGTTTCTAATTTGCATAGAACTACGCATAGTAAATGGTAAGCAAAGTGATTGAATTAGATAGGCTTGACACGAGATCCATGCCTTGTATTTAATCGGGACATTGTAGGGTAGAAGAAGTTTATTGTACGGTAACTATTCACTGACAGGTTCTTGGTATTCTAAGCAGTGAATTCATATTATCCGGATAGACGCGATATGTTGAGAAGCATCACTCACGATGTAGAATAAATGTGATTAATTAATTAATCATATTTAATAAATTAGAGAATTTATATAAATAATGATAAAATAGTTTTATTATTATTTATTTCTACTACAGGCTTAATATTGAACCTACAGAGTCACACCATAAAAAGAGAATGATTTAATGGTGGAGGAATTAATTAATAATGGCTAATAATTATTTATTTGTGAAATAAATAATTAATTGGAAAATTTAATAATTGATTAAATGAGATTTAATTGATTATAAATTAATTAAGAAAAGTTCTTAATATTATTAATTAAAGGATTTAATTTTTGGAAATTAAATCAAGAGAGAGAATTATTTCTAAAGTGTTTAGAAAAAGAATTAATGATTAAAAGGTGTTTTAATTATTAATGAGAATAATAAATGGGATAATAATAATAATATTTATGGGAAAATTTCAGCTGAAAATTTTGCCTATAAATACACTATTATAGACCCTAATTTTATTCCAACCGTGAAAACCCGAAAACCCAAAAGGTTTGGAAAACCCAATTCTCTCCACCTCCTTCTTCCTCCTTAACATCGTTTTCTTGGTGGATACTGGTGGAGTGCTTCACACTTGAGGAGCAACTGCTAAGGATCTCTGATCGTTGTCTCCGAATTATTTTAAAAGGTTAGATACGATCCCTCGATTTTTTTTATTCACGATTTATATGCTTTTATTTGGATTTTGTATGTGTAAAAGTGTTTTGCCATGCCCCACTGCGATTAAAATCCAACAATGGTATCAGAGCATAGGTTGTATGCATATAGATCTGTGGTAAAAATTTCAGAATTTTATGTGCTTGTATGAATTAATTATGATTTTTACAAGTTATATTATGGATTAATTTTGTCTAATGAGAAATCGTTTCTCAGAATAATTCTAAATGTTGATCTGGGTTCTACAAGTGTTGTAGATTGTCTGGGTATTTTTTTCATAATTTTATGATGTATAGATTTTTTATTATGAATTTTTGAAGTTCTTATAATTAAAATTCGTAATTTAATAAGTATAATTATACGTATATATAGTATATATATATATATTTATATCATCTGCATATCTGCTGCTGTTGCTGTACTACTGCTGCTGCACGAAACCAGGAACAGTCAGGTAAGGCGGCTGTCAGGCGCGTTTTTCGAGAAGCGAGAAGACGGCTGCTGTAAAAAATAAATAAATATATATATATATATAGGGGTGTAACGCATTCCGGGAATGCGTTACAAACCTGTGGCGCATTCACGGAATGCGTTAACCCTTTAATGGCTTAAAAGGGGTGTAACGCATCACCAGAATGCGTTACAGGGCTTGTAACGCGTTCCTGTAATGCGTTACAACCCGTATGTTGATTTTAAAATTGATTTTCTGGGAGTTTCATACCTCCGTTTTGGGCGTGCAATATACCGTTGGATTCGTTTTTCCGAGACGGATCTAATGGATTAATCAATTTTAGTTTATATAAATGTTTTGAACTGTTTATATTCCATGAAGTGTTTTAAAGCTGTTTTTGATCGTTTGAATTGATTTTAAATGCTTCATGTGATACATAGAGATGTGTAATGCTTAGACTATTGTGTTAGATGATGTAACAAGCCCACCTTGATGTTTATTCATGTTGATATATGTGATATATGCTTAGTTTATCATGCGATGATAGATTTAGGTGAACTTAAATGAACATAAGGCGTTTGTTAGACAACCTACTATAGTGAAATTGTTTCATAACCTTAAGAATAATATTATGAATACAATCATGAGATTCTTGTGTTTGTGAAACACGTAATTGAATATGAATTTTCGATATGAGAGAAAGGATGATTCTGTCAACAACAGATTTCTATCTGTAAGAAAGGGTTATTAAGTGACGCCTCTTGACAATGCTCTACCCGATCTGGGAATCATCTGATTATTGATTATTGATTTGAAATATTTAATTTAAAAAGAAGAATTTCTTTATAATATGATTATGATTGTAACATAATATAATCCCTCTAAAATTAAATAATATCAAGTAGTAATTGGCCAATGATACAACGGGCTTGTGTCGGTCATAGCCTTCCAACATGATAGAAAAGTAGTTCTTATTTTTGAATCATTGTCGGTTCGTGCTACAGCTGAGGGCTTTGATTTCGAAATAAGAAATACTTGTCTATTACATAGAGATGTGTACATTGAATAAGAATCTAAAGGTCGGTACGTGCTACAGCCGTGGGCCTTTGGGGACTGATTCAACTGTACGAAATGTTGGGTTTGACTTGACTTAGAATATTGAGTTTGTCGTGCTACAGCCGAGACTCAATTATTCAAGAGGCTAAAGTTTGATTAGGGAATAACATGAGATGTAATTGACAAGAGTTGTCTTCCTATTGAACATTGCATGGCGGTTCGTGTTACAGCCGGGGTTGTGTAATGGAATGTAGGATCCCTATTCCCACTAGCATTATGAATGCTTAATTTTTCACGTAGGGGGTTGAATAAATTAGGAAAACTAGTGGGTGCCACTTATGAATAAAGACCCGATTCATATAGTGTTTTAAAATGAAATCAAATATTTGCTGAGTGTTTTTATGTGTTTATCATTTACAGATTTACAATATACATTATGTCTTCTGCACTATCACTCAGGAGCATACTAGATGCTCACAAATTGACTGGTCCTAATTATGCTGACTGGCTTCGAAACTTGAGAATTGTTCTCAGGAGTGAGAAGCTGGAATACGTGATTGACTCACCTAAGCCTACTGAACCTGCTAGTGATGCACATAATGATGAACATGTTGTGTGTCATAAGTGGATAGATGATGCAAATGTTGCTCAATGCATCATGCTAGCTTCCATGAACATTGAGCTACAGAAGCAACATGAGCATATGGATGCCCACACTATCCTCATACATCTACAAGAGTTGTATGATGTGGCGGGGAGGACAGCTCGATATGAGATATCGAAGGAGCTGTTCGGTTGTAGGATGTCTGAGGGATCATCTGTGAATGACCATGTACTTAAGATGATCAATTTGATTGAACGTCTTGGACAACTTGGTTTTGCCATGGATGGGGAGCTGAGCCAAGACTTGGTCTTGCAATCGCTTCCGAGTTCATTCTCGCAGTTTGTTGTGAACTTTCACATGAATAAGTTGGATGTTAGCCTGCCTGAACTCCACAACATGTTGAAGACTGCGGAATCGAATTTTCCCCCTAAGAAGAGTTCTGTTCTTCTAATTGGTGAAGGTTCCAATCCTAAGAAAAGGAAGAGGAACCCTTCCAAGAAGAAGAAAGTAGGTGAGAAAATGCCGGTTCCACCAAAAGCTGAAGACCCCAAGAGCAAAGTTGTTTGCTTTCACTGTAACAAGGTGGGGCACTGGAAGAGGAACTGCAAGATTTACCTTGCAGAATTGAAGAAGAAGAAGGGTAGTGAGACTACCGCTTCTGATTCAGGTATGTTCATGATAGAAGTGAATATGTCATTAAATCAAATTTCTACTTGGGTATTAGATACCGCCTGTGGTTCTCATATCTGCAATTGTTGCAGGGACCAAGGAAAAGTAGGACTCTTGAAGAAGAGGAGGTGATTCTACTGATGGAAAATGGAGCAAGAGTTGCTGCTGAAGATGTAGAAGCATTTCATTTACATATGCCTACGGGCAAGACTATTGTTTTAAATAAGTGTTATTTTATTCCCTCGATTGTGAGGAATATTATTCCCATGTAAGACTTGGCTGGATTTTCATTTATTATTGAGAATAATTAATGTTCTATTCTTAGAGATAATATTCTTTATGGACGTGGTACTTTAAATAATGGTCTGTATGTATGTGATATAATTAACTTCAAATTGAACAAACTAATAAAAGAAAAGGGATGATGAAAATCTCACTTCATAGTGGCACTGCAGTCTCCATTTAGTAGACATGGAGAGAGGACTGCAAATTTGCTAGGAATGGTACACACAGATGTATGTGGACCAATGTCTAAGCAAGCCATGGGTGGATTTTCATACTTCATTACTTTTATAGATGATAGATCTAGATTCGGATATGTGTTTGATGAAACACAAGTCTGAGGCCTTTGAAAAGTTCAAAGAATATAAGTATGAAGTGGAGAAACAACCAAACATAGTATTATAACTCTTCGATCAGATCGAGGTGGTGAATACTTTAATGGAGTGTTTCTAGATTATCTCAAAGTAAATGGTATAGTCTCCCAGTGGACTCCTCCAGATTGGTATCTGAAAGGAGAAATCGAACTTTGTTAGACATAGTTCGGTCCATGATGAGCTATGCAAATCTTCCAGTATTCCTATGGGGTTATGCATTGGAAACCTCAGCATATTTACTGAATAAGGTGCTTTCCAAATCTGTTCCTCAAACTCCGTATGAGATAAGAAAAGAAAGGAAACCGAGTCTTAAACACGTTAAGATTTGGGGATGTCCAGCTTATGTCAAGTAAGTTGACCCAGATAAGCTGGAATATCGATCTGGAAAATATAGTTTTGTGGGATATCCTAAAGAGACTTTAGGGTATTACTTTTACACCGATCATCGGGTGTTTGTCTCCAGACATGCTACCTTCTTGGAAAAGGAGTTTATCCTTGAAGGAAACAATGGGAGCAAAATTGAACTTGATGAAGTTCAAGAAGCACAAACTACTACAGATCAAGTGGAAACACCTGTTCTAACTGAACAACCTTTTGTAGAACAGCCCATTCATAGATCAGGGAGAGTGTCTCGCCAACCTGAGAGGTATTATGGCCTTGTCATTGAGAATGACAATGAGTTGTCGATCATTGATGATGACGACCCTGTGACCTGTAATGAGGCTATGAGTAGTGTTGACTCAGAGAAATGGCATAGTGCCATGAAATCTGGAAAGAAATCTATGTATACGGGATACAAAAGAATGATTAGAGCAGATGGCCAGGTGGAGACCTTTAAGGCCAGGCTTGTGGCAAAAGAATTCAAACAAAGCCAATGGATTGACTTTGATGAAACCTTTTACCTGTAGCCCTGTTAAAATCAGTTCGGATTTTGCTTGCGAATGCTGCTTACTACGACTATGAGATCTGGAAATTAGCCAGATGGTTTTGTTTCCAAGAGAAATGAAAACCTAGTGTGTAAGCTGCTGCGAGCCATATGTGGTTTAAAGCAGGCTTCTCGAAAGATGGAACATTCATTTTGATGAGATAATCAAAAAGTTTGATTTTATCAAAAACGAAGATGAACCATGCGTCTACAAAAGGGTTAGTGGGAGCGCGGTAACATGTCTTGTATTGTATTAAAATAGAGTTGACACACATAACAACATAGCAGACCCACTCACAAAGCTACTTTATGAAAGTCACTTTGGTCGTCATAAAGACAAGATGGGTATTAGATACCAGAGTGATTGGCTTTAGTACAAGTGGGAGATTGAAAGGAATATGTCCTAAGTCCAATCATGTATTAGGATTTAGGAATAACTTTTATGTAATCTGTTTTGATTTCATTGATATTAATAAAGACTTGTTTTGTTTTTATTACGGGCTTTATCTATTTAAGTGTTTAAATAAGATATACCATAGTTTAGAGTAAAGCTTTTTATGGATTATGATGAGATCATAATAGTGAGACCTAAAAGATGATAACTCTAAACTTAAATAGTTCCTGGTCATAGGATTACTAACTGGTAATTAATAATCCGCAAAGATCGGTACATAATATGCTTGCTTCATTATAAAGGATGTCTGTTCTCATAGACATTTGTGTGGTGACACTATAGCTAGTATGTAGGTGCTTATTATGGAATAAGTTCACTGAACATGACTCGCACAGCTGAACAACTTATGGAGTTCACTCACGTGTCAGCAGTTGTTCATATAGTGATAGTTGTACAAGTATCCTTAGACTTGAGGTCATCATAGTCATCTTGTGTACACTGAACTATGCTTTGGTTTAGTTCTTAGTCTCCAGGGACAATTATTAGGGCTCTTCTGGGTATAGGAATTTGTACACGAAGATAGTGTATGACCAATAAAGGATCTACCCCTTCCAGTGAAGGAAGCGAATGTTCAAGGCTGATCCACTTATGCTAGTTCAGGTATCTCTGGCCAGAATAAATGAAATTAGAAAGGAGTTTCTAATTTGCATAGAACTACGCATAGTAAATGGTAAGCAAAGTGATTGAATTAGATAGGCTTGACACGAGATCCATGCCTTGTATTTAATTGGGACATTGTAGGGTAGAAGGAGTTTATTGTACGGTAACTATTCACTGACAGGTTCTTGTTATTCTAAGCAGTGAATTCATATTATCCGGATAGTCGCGATATGTTGAGAAGCATCACTCACGATGTAGAATAAATGTGATTAATTAATTAATCATATTTAATAAATTAGAGAATTTATATAAAGAATGATAAAATAGTTTATTATTATTTATTTCTACTACCGGCTTAATATTGAACCTACAGAGTCACACCATAAAAAGAGAATGATTTAATGGTGGAGGAATTAATTAATAATGGCTAATAATTATTTATTTGTGAAATAAATAATTAATTGGAAAATTTAATAATTGATTAAATGAGATTTAATTGATTATAAATTAATTAAGAAAAGTTCTTAATATTATTAATTAAAGGATTTAATTTTTGGAAATTAAATCAAGAGAGAAAATTATTTCTAAAGTGTTTAGAAAAAGGATTAATGATTAAAAGGTGTTTTAATTATTAATGAGAATAATAAATGGGATAGTAATAATAATATTTATGGGAAAATTTCAGCTGAAAATTTTGCCTATAAATACACTATTATAGACCCTAATTTTATTCCAACCGTGAAAACCCGAAAACCCAAAAAGTTTGGAAAACCCAATTCTCTCCACCTCCTTCCTCCTTAACATCGTTTTCTTGGTGGATACCGGTGGAGTGCTTCACACTTGAGGAGCAACTGCTAAGGATCTCTGATCGTTGTCTCTGAATTATTTTAAAAGGTTAGATACGATCCTTCAATTTTTTTTATTCACGATTTATATGCTTTTATTTGGATTTTGTATGTGTAAAAGTGTTTTGCCATGCCCCGCTGCGATTAAAATCCAACAATGGTATCAGAGCATAGGTTGTATGCATATAGATCCGTGGTAAAAATTTCAGAATTTTATGTGCTTGTATGAATTAATTATGATTTTTACAAGTTATATTATGGATTAATTTTGTCTGATGAGAAATCGTTTCTCAGAATAATTTTGAATGTTGATCTGGGTTCTAAAAGTGTTGTAGATCGTCTGGGTATTTTTTTTCATAATTTTATGATGTATAGATTTTTTATTATGAATTTTTGAAGTCCTTATAATTAAAATTCGTAATTTAATAAGTATAATTATATGTATATATAGTATATATATATATATATATATATATATATATATTTATATATTTATATCATTTGCACATCTGCTGCTGTTGCTGTACTACTGCTGCTGCACGAAACCTGGAACAGTCAGGTAAGGCGGCTGTCAGGCGCGTTTTTCGAGAAGCGAGAAGACGGCTGCTGTAAAAAAATAAATAAATATATATATTATATATATATAGGGGTGTAACGCATTCCGGGAATGCGTTATACACCTGTGGCGCATTCACGGAATGCGTTACACCCCTTTAATGGCTTAAAAGGGGTGTAACACATCACCAGAATGCGTTACAGGGCTTGTAACGCGTTCCTGTAATGCGTTACAGCCCGATGTTGATTTTAAAATTGATTTTCTGGGAGTTTCATAACTCCGTTTTGGGCGTGCAATATACCGTTGGATTCATTTTTCCGAGACGGATTTAATGGAGTGATTAATTTTAGTTTATATAAAAGTTTTGAACTGTTTATATTCCATGAAGTGTTTTTAAAGCTGTTTTGATCGTTTGAATTGATTTTAAATGCTTCATGTGATACATAGAGATGTGTAATGCTTAGACTATTGTGCTAGATGATGTAACATGCCTACCTTGATGTTTATTCATGTTGATATATGTGATATATGCTTAGTTTATCATGCGATGATAGATTTAGGTGAACTTAAATGAACATAAGGCGTTTGTTAGACAACCTAGTATAGTAAAATTGTTTCATAACCTTAAGAATAATATTATGAATACAATCATGAGATTCTTGTGTTTGTGAAACACGTAATTGAATATGAATTTTCGATATGAGAGAAAGGATGATTCTGTCAACAACAGATTTCTATCTGTAAGAAAGGGTTATTAAGTGACGCCTCTTGACAATGCTCCACCCGATCTGGGAATCATCTGATTATTGATTATTGATTTGAAATATTTAATTTAAAAGGAAGAATTTCTTTATAATATGATTATGATTGTAACATAATATAATCCCTCTAAAATTAAATAATATCAAGTAGTAATTGGCCAATGATACAACGGGCTTGTGTCGGTCATAGCCTTCCAACATGATAGAAAGTAGTTCTTATTTTTGAATCATTGTCAGTTCGTGCTACGGCCGAGGGCTTTGATTTCGAAATAAGAAATACTTGTCTATTACATAGAGATGTGCACATTGAATAAGAATTTAAAGGTCGGTACGTGCTAAAGCCGTGGGCCTTTGGGGACTGATTCAACTGTACGGAATGTTGGGTTTGACTTGACTTAGAATATTGAGTTTATCGTGCTACAGCCGTGACTCAATTATTCAAGAGGCTAAAGTTTGATTAGGGAATAACATGAGATGTATTGACAAGAGTTGTCTGCCTATTGAACATTGCATGGCGGTTCGTGCTACAGCCGGGGTGTGTAATGGAATGTAGGATCCCTATTCCCACTAGCATTATGAATGCTTAATTTTTCACGGAGGGGGTTGAATAAATTAGGAAAAACTAGTGGGAGCCACTTATGAATAAAGACCCGATTCATATAGTGTTTTAAAATGAAATCAAATATTTGCTGAGTGTTTTTATGTGTTTATCATTTACAGATTTACTGTAACGCCCCAAATCCGGGGTCAAGATTTGGTGTTACTAACCAGTATTACATAAAGTAAAGAAATAAATAAATAACCCTTAAGTCCGGATCTTTTACAGGTCATGGTATGAAACACAAGAATCTAACCTTTTAAACTCACTTCAACTATATACAAGTATATATCCCTTTGAACTAATGCTCTTGTCACATTCTTCTAACACCTTCAACCCTCTCGCAACGGAAACTTCTCTAACTTCGCTGTCTATCAAAGCTATTCACTTTAGTCTTTATCTGTTTCTGGCAGAAATAATAATTGACAAGCAAGAGTGAGCCAAAATGCCAGCAAGTATAATTTGAGTTTCAAATATAATTTTAAAGAAAACTTCCAGACAAAATCTCTGAAATTTTTGAAGGGCGAAACACGAAATCATTTGAAGGATATATCTCGTTATCTAAAATCATTTGATTGCATTGCTATGAATCACTTAGGACATAATGACATTTTGTAAGAACTTTAGAGATCGCGTGTTTTCCAAATAGCTCTTGGTATCATCTCATAATTGAGCATGGAGCAATAACTATTCATAAAACGACGTTCAAGAAATTCCTAACTATTCAGTATCCATCATTATCGACTAAGTTTCCATACT